>NC_134353.1:54102449-54402449 GCF_048569485.1 Anomaloglossus baeobatrachus | reverse complement strand
AGAGATTGAAGAAGTGCGGGTCCACTTCTGGACCCCCGGCATGTCCCTTCTCACCCCACTGTGTCGGCGGTGTTGTAAGGTTGATTTCCAAGGCTGGAGCCTTACATGCCGTGCTCCTTCACCATCCCTCATGGGCTCTGGCTTGAAGTGGGAGCCAGCACGGTCTCCATGCCTGGCAGGAGACCGGTCTCCATCCACAGCCCCTTGAGGATTCTGCTGGACCGGAGCACTCATCCCCAGGGACCTGGCCCTGCGTCTCAGCAGCTAAGTACCTGAGACGTTTATATGTTGGGGGTCCCTGTTCTTTATTGTATGGGGAGAGTATGCTGAATGTATTTATTTTGGCATTTCCGGCGGGTTATCTAGCTTTCGCCCGAGAACCGCGCCGATGGTGCCTGCGCGTCGGCCTCGCCGCTTAAATTTAGGCCCCGGCTTTGCCGGAGGCCTAGTTTCTGTTAACTACCCTCGCATGTCACTCATGCAGAGGGACAGGCACGGCTCCTCCCGGCAGCCGTCCTGCACAGGGGAGGGACACTCCCCACTGCTAGGGCGTGTCTCCTCCCCTGCAGGTCTCTATGGCCCTCCAGTTCCCGCTCTTCTACAGGAACGCCCCCAAGTCCCGCCCCCTCTCTTCGCTCCGGCGGCCATTTTCTTAGGCAGAGTTCACTCTGCGCTGGGCCTTTCTGCACTCTGCATCCCTGCTGAGGTGCTGTGCATTGGGGGTCCGGGCTTCGGGATCTGGAGGGCACACAACACCGCTTCCAGCGGTCTGGTAAGCCACAGCCGGTCTCTGGTTGTGGACCTCTGTATATTCTCCCTGGGGTTCATTCTCTTGCAGAGCCCCCACTCCAGCAGCATGTCTCACACGAGGAGCAAGGCTCCAAAGCTGTATACTGTATGCGCTGCATGTAAGCTCCTGCTGCCTGAGCCGAGCACCTTTCCACATTGTGATGTCTGCTCTAACTTGGCGGTGCCACAGCCTGGAGTCTCACCCCCAGTGGTCTCTCCGGCTGCCTCTGCACCTCTGGCTGAACCCCCGGGTAGAGTCCTTCTCTAGGTCTATATCCCAGTCATTTGCTGAGTCCATGGGACTTTTGTCCAGGACTTTGATGAATATTAGTGATGAGCGAGTACTAAAAAGCTCGGGTGCTCGAGGCTCGGGCCGAGCCTCCCAAGATACTCGTGTACTCGGCCCGAGCACCGAGCCCAATGTTATCCTATGGGAGACCCGAGTATTTTTGTGAAATGACCACCGGCAGCATGTAGAAACCCTAAAACTGTAAATTAAATAAAAAAACGTACGTGTGTGTGTAAGCGTGCATATAAATATACACGCGGAGTGGAGTGCGGGAGGGGCCGTAGCCGAGCGGGGAAGTGTCGGGCTAAAGGCACGGTCATTCTGTGAGGGCCGGCCAATCACTGCAATTCCACAACAGGGCTGTGGCATTGCATTGGTCTGCCAGCCAATCCCTGCATAAGGGATGGCTCTAAAAAGAGCGCCAACATGAAGACCACGAGTACAGCACGAGTATCGCGAGATTACTCGGTCCCCGCCGAGTAGCCCGAGTACAGTGATACTCGTGCGAGTACCGAGTAGTAACAAGCATACTCGCTCATCTCTAATGAATATGCATCAGCCCTCCTCACAGGGTGCCTCTCATGCTCTTGCTAAGGGTCCTTTAGGATCCCTATCCTCTGACCTCCGTCCATCGGAGCTCACAGAGGATTCATCATCAGGTCCCAGACCCCGTCCTCCTAAGAGAAGGCGCAGGGTTTCCTCTCCCTCCTCATCCCGCGGCTCTGATTCAAGAGCTGACTCGCAAGATGAGGAGGATGCCCTTACGGGGGGCTCGGAGGCTAACTCCATGTACCCCATCGATCTTTCCGAGGGTGACTCAGATCTTAGTGACTTGATTTCTTCTATTAATTCTGTGCTGGATCTCAATCCGCCAGTATCAGAGGAGCAACCCTTTCTGGCAGAAAAGCACCAGTTTTACCTCGCCTAAGAGAGTAAAGAGTGTGTTCTTTAACCACTCCAGTTTTCAGACCGCTGTGACCAAACCCAGGGCCTGTCCTGACAAACGCTTTCCAAAGCGTGGTTCTGATGACCGTTTTCCCTTTCCACCTGAGGAGGTCAAGGAGTGGTCTCACTCTCCAAAGGTAGACCCCCCGGTGTCTAGGCTCTCAGCCCGGACCGTTGTGTCAGTGGCTGACGGCACCTCACTTAAGGATTCCACTGACCGTCAGATTGACCTTCTGGCCAAATCTGTGTATGAAGCGGCGGGGGCCGCGTTTTCCCCGACTTGCAGCAGTGTGGGCTCTCAAAGCCATCTCTGCTTCTCTAGAGGAGATGCATTCCCTCACCAAGGAATCTATGCCTGAGATGGTTGCCTTAAGTTCTCAAGCTTCAGCTTTTTCATCTTATGCCATGTCTGCCATGCTAGAGGCTTCTCACCACACTGCGGTGGCTTCGGCTAATTCCCTCGTTATCCGCAGGATCTTGTGGCTTCGAGAGTGGAAGGCAGATGCTTCTTCAAAGAAGTACCTTGCTGGGCTCCCTTTTGCTGGTTCCCGGCTGTTCGGTGAACAGCTGGATGAAATTATTAAGGAAGCTACTGGCGGGAAGAGTACTTCCATGCCACAAACCAAGACCAGGAAACCCGCCCAGGGTAGGAATCAGTCGAGGTTTCGTTCCTTTCATTCCTCCAACTGGTCGTCCGCTAACTCAGCTAAGGACCAGAAATCCAACTGACGCCCAAAAGCGCGTCCGCAGAAGATCGCAGGAGGCAGCCTCCTCGTGACTCTCTGCCCGCTCCAGCAACGTCCTTAGTCGGTGGCAGGCTCTCCCACTTTGGCGACGCTTGGTTAAAACAAGTCTCCGATCAGTGGGTGAGAGATATCATATCTCACGGCTACAGGATAGAATTCTCTTCCAGCCCGCCAAACAGATTTTTTTCTCTCAACTCCCCCCTGCTCCATGGCCACCGCCTTCTCACAGGCCGTGGCATCCTTGCAGGCAAACGGAGTAATTGTACCAGTTCCCGCTCGGGAACGGTTCAGAGGTTTTTACTCAAACCTCTTCCTAGTTCCCAAAAAGGACGGTAACTTCCGGCCCATCCTGGATCTCAAGCTTCTCAACAAGCATGTTCAGGTGCGGCATTTTCGCTTGGAGTCTCTGCGATCAGTCATTGCCTCAATAACCCAAGGGGATTTCCTGGCGTCCATCGACATCAGAGATGCCTATCTACATGTGCCAATTGCAGTTTCACACTAGCGTTGGTTACGTTTTGCAATAGGAGAGGATCATTTCCAATTCGTGGCTCTTCCCTTCGGGTTAGCCACGGCCCCTCGGGTATTCACCAAGGTCATGGCAGCAGTGATTGCGGTTCTGCACCTCCAGGGGTTGGCAGTGCTCCCTTACCTGGACGACCTTCTAGTCAAGGCTCCATCCAGCGCAGACTGTCAGCGGAGTGTCTCGCTCACTCTCGCCACTCTAGCCCAATTCGGGTGGCTTGTCAATCTTCCCAAATCCACTCTGACTCCGACCCAGAGTCTCACGTACCTAGGGATGCAGTTCGAGACTTTGCCGGCACTTGTGAAGTTGCCCTTAATCAAACAGCAGTCACTCCAGCTAGCGGTGCGCTCTCTGCTGAGGCCCCGCCGTTATACCCTCAGGCGTCTGATGCAGGTGCTGGGTCAAATGGTGGCCTCCATGGAGGCGGTTCCCTTTGCCCAGTTCCATCTGCGCCCCCTGCAGCTGGACATTCTCCGCTGTTGGGACAAGCGGCCTTCCTCCTTACACAGGTTAGTGGCTCTGTCGCCACGGACCAGGAGCTCTCTTCAGTGGTGGCTTCGGCCCCTCTCCCTGTCCCAAGGGCACTCCTTCCTGGCCCCGTCCTGGGTGATTCTCACCACGGATGCCAGTCTATCCGGCTGGGGAGCGGTATGTCTCCACCACAGAGCGCAGGGCACTTGGACTCCGTCCGAGTCAGCCCTTTCAATCAATGTGCTGGAAACCAGAGCCGTGCTTCTAGCTCTCCTAGCATTTCACCACCTGTTGGCGGGCAGGCACATTCGAGTCCAGTCAGACAACGCGACAGCGGTTGCCTACATCAATCAACAAGGCGGGACACGCAGCCGCCTGGCAATGATGGAGGTACAATGCATCCTTCAATGGGCGGAGGACTCCAAGTCCACCATATCCGCAGTCCACATCCCAGGCGTGGAAAACTGGGAGGCAGATTATCTCAGCCGTCAAAGCATGGACGGTGGCGAGTGGTCCCTGCACCCGGCAGTGTTTCAGTCAATCTGCCGCAAATGGGGCACTCCGGACGTGGACCTAATGGCATCCCGTCACAACAACAAAGTTCCTGTTTACGTGGCTCGCTCCCACGATCCTCAGGCCTTCGCCGCAGACGCTCTGGTTCAAGACTAGTCCCAGTTTCGTCTGTCCTACATGTTTCCCCCTCTAGCTCTCTTGCCCAGAGTTCTGCGCAAGATCAGAATGGAGGGCCGTCGAGTCATCTTCATTGCACCGGACTGGCCCAGGCGAGCTTTGTATCCGGACCTGCTCCAACTGTCCGTAGAGATGCCGTGGCATCTCCCGGACCGTCCAGACCTACTCTCGCAAGGTCCGTTTTTCCGCCCGAATTCTGCGGCCCTCAAATTGACGGCGTGGCTCTTGAGTCCTGGATTTTGACGGCTTCTGGTATTCCTCCTGAAGTCATCTCCACTATGACTCGGGCCCGTAAGTCTTCCTCCGCTAAGATCTATCACAGGACTTGGAAAATTTTCCTGTCCTGGTGTCGCTTTACCGGCCATCCTCCTTGGCCATTCTCTTTGCCGACCCTTCTGTCTTTTCTACAGTCCGGTCTGCAGCTAGGACTGTCTCTCAACTCTCTCAAGGGACAAGTCTCAGCTCTGTCAGTTCTGTTCCAGCAGCGTCTCGTCGGCTGGCTCAGGTCCGCACCTTCATGCAAGGCACGTCTCACATCATTCCGCCTTATCGGCGGCCCTTGGATCCCTGGGACCTTAACTTGGTCCTCACGGTATTGCAGAAACCCCCTTTTGAGCCCCTTAGGGAGGTTTCTTTGTATCGTCTTTCTCAGAAAGTGGCCTTTCTGGTTGCCATAACTTCTCTCAGGAGAGTCTCTGATTTGGCTGCGCTCTCCTCGGAGTCAACTTTTTTAGTTTTTCATCAAGACAAGGTGGTTCTCCGTCCGACTCCGGACTTTCTTCCTAAGGTGGTCTCTCCCTTCCACCTTAACCAGGACATTACCTTACCTTCCTTCTGTCCGGCCCCTGTTCATCGCTTTGAAAAAGCGCTGCATACTCTATATCTGGTGCGTGCTGTCCGGATCTATGTGTCTCGCACCGCTGCGCTCAGGCGGTGCACCTCTCTTTTTGTGCTAACCACAGGTCGGCGCAAGGGCCTCCCTGCTTCTAAGCCGACCTTAGCCCGTTGGATTAGATCGACTATTTCGGACGCCTACCAGAGTACTCAGGTGCCTCCCCCGCCGGGGATCAAGGCACACTCAACCAGAGCTGTCGGTGCCTCTTGGGCTTTTAGGCACCAGGCTACGGCTCAACAAGTCTGTCAGGCTGCCACTTGGGCTAGCCTGCATACCTTCTCGAAGCACTACCAAGTGCATGCTCATGCTTCGGCAGATGCGAGCTTGGGCAGACTCATCCTTCAGGCGGCTGTCGCCCATTTGTGAAGTTAGGTTCTGCCTACTTCTTAGTTTTTCTGTTTATTTCCCACCCAGGGACTGCTTTGGAACGTCCCAAGGTCTGGGTCTCCCAAAGGAACGATAAAGAAAAAGAGAATTTTGTTTACTTACCGTAAATTCTTTTTCTTATAGTTCCGTATTGGGAAACCCAGCACCCTCCCTGTTGCCTGTTGGCAAATTCTTGTTCCGCGTGTTATCACCGACTGTTGTCGTGGACAGAGTCTCCGGTTGTTCCGGCTCTTGCTCTGTTCTACTTGTGGGTGGCTATTCTCCTTCAGCTTTTGCACTAAACTGGCTGGGACTGGATCACCAGGGGGTGTATAAGCTCAGAGGGAGGAGCTACACTTTTAAGTGTAGTACTTTGTGTGTCCTCCGGAGGCAGAAGCTAAACACCCAAGGTCTGGGTCTCCCAATACGGAACTATAAGAAAAAGAATTTACGGTAAGTAAACAAAATTCTCTTATTTTGGGGGGGGGGTTTGTTTTTTCTTTTTACAGCTGTTCTATTACCTTTTTAATAGTTTCTAATTCATTTTTTTTATAAACAGGAAAATTCTCAAGTCATTCCAAGCCAAGCATCTTGTTCCCCGGTGAGTGCACTTTTAGTCATTCTCAAAAGCCAAATTCTCTGCAGAGCGTTCGGTGCCAGCAGTTCTGCACCGCTCCCATTGTTGGGGGAGCTTTCGAGGGGGTTTCTCAGGGTCTCGGAGGAGGATTCCAGATTAGATCTGCGCAGATGTATGTATGAGGAAAAATGACCACACAGAGACCTATTCCTATCTGGGAGAAGCTCAATGCTCTTCTAACCCATATATGATAAAATACACACAGTTATACAGTTCAACATTGTCCTTGATTGGTTAAAGAGAAGCGACAAGGTCTATGCAGTACGTCATCAGCCTGCTACTAGCATTCTAATACCAGTTTGAACCAGCTACTGAATACTTGCATTGTTCAGCCTGGCATAATTTGTTTCAATAACACATTTCGAAAGGTGCATCCTGGTATGTACATCAGCATCTGAGCAATAATCATACAAACACAGCTGATCTTTTTTTGGACAATTGATTCATAGCTAGGCCCTCACACTATCACCTCCACAGTCAGGAGCACTGCACCACAGCCCCTTGTCTGAGGATTCTGATCAAAGTCTTGTAGGAGCCCACGTAGTCTCCCAGTGTAAATACTGTGAATACCGTCTGTTTGCACGTTTCCCGATTCCACACAGCTCACACACAGATTTTATATATAATATCTTTAGGATATTATTTGTAGTGTTCCAAGTCTGGTCTGTAATGTATATTTTTAGGTTCTATTTTCATGTGTGGTCTTCGCAGGCAGCCTCCTTTCCCAAAATCTTATACCTGCTCCTCACTTAGACTTGGCTCTGTGAAAACATTATTGACTTTCATAACTTTTATTGTAGTTTTTCCGTACTGAGCTATCAGTTTATTGACATTTAGAGGAGGAATATAAAAGCTTTAAATATGGCAGAAGTCACAATAAGTTTGTAGCACTAAGCATTAAAGTTGGTGCGAATTCCATCTACCATGACATGTCTGTGTCCGCTGGGTGGAAGAAGTAGGCACCGCCTTTTACCTAGTGGTGACCACTGCTTTTTTTTTATTAGCTGGCCTGGCGCAACGTTACACTACGAAGATGACGTTGGGCCAATCCAGCTAATCGGAAGATCCAAGACAAGCTTCTTACCTTTACGCTGCAGCTTTTAGCTTTACTTTTTCTAAAGGATCGATTCTCACTCAAGATCGGGATTGTATAATGCACTCTGTCCTGGGACTTTCAGCACAAAGTTCTGTGAGCAAAATGCACCTCTTCTGAGCAAAATGCACCCCTTCTATGCCTCTTGAACTACAAATGAATAAGATTTTTTTACAAGCACTCGGGAAAATCAATACAGCACGCATGCTTAGTATGGTGTACTCAAAGAATTCTTCTTTTATTAGTACATGTGACCAGTTTATATATGGACAAAGGAAAAGCTTTGAACCAATAATAAGAGCTGTAGGGGCATGAACGGAAATGTGAAACTTTCCCGCCCGTCAGTGTTAGCTGACCCCTATGACCTGATTAGTTATATGACAAGATGGACACAATGAGAATAAAATGGATTCTATTCTCTCACAGAGGCAGTTCTCCCACTCCCAAACAGTGGCCAATGGTATGAATTGATTTGCACATCCCATTCCAACTCAACTAAACATGGAGCCAATGTGAGATTGGGGATAGGATTCTGCCATAGAAAAGGATTTTGGCTTCCATTGAGTCCTATCCGCGCAGCAGCAGCACTTGTAGATCGGGCCTATTCGGTCTAGTTCTCGTTGTCCTTTGCGGTTTATAATGGTATCTTTTATTTTCCAGATCCAATGTAATCACTGAGCTGTTAGATGGCGCAAAAGCTGCAGGGAGCAGAGCTGTGGCCGTGGATCTGGTACATCTAGCCGTCAGCTTCAGCCTTCCGGACACGGCGCAGATCGCTCAGAGAGTGCTGGATGACTTCACCCTGACAGAGGAACAGAGGTAACACATGCACTAATAAAGACACCTATAGTGAAAGCTGGGCTTGCAATGACACAGCCTCTCCCTTTGCTAAATATGTGTTCACAGGATGTGAGGCCAAATTCTTTTCTTTGATGGGGCAAGGTTGGAATTCACAGTATAGGTCCATATAGTGCTCAGTATAGTGATAAATAGGTGTCACTGATCCTTAGCGATGTGGAGCTTTCAGTATGTTTAGTTCAGAGGTCTTAAACACATGGGCCGCATGCGGCCCCTCTGGCTGCTTCTTGCAGTCTGCAGGCACGTGCCCCCCTTGACGATCGCTGTCTGTTTAGGGCCCGCAGCCGTCAGTTTTATTTCAGCACTCTCTGTACTACTCCAATGGCAGTCGCTGGCCAATCAGAGGCAAACAGCTGATACATATGATGTCACCTGCTTGCCTCTGATTGGCCGGCAGCTGCCATTGAAATAGTGCAGAGAGAGCATGGTTCTGCACGGCGGTGGCAAAGTGTTCATCTGAATTTAAGATGAAGCGCTGAAAGCATCTGCGTTTTTCAAGGGGGATTCATCGTGCCTGAGGGCTACAAGAAGCAAAGGGAAGAGGATGCCAAGGGAACGGAGGACAGGTGAGAAGTGTGTGTGTGTGTTTTAATGGCACCATAGGGGACCAGGATGGGATATTGCTACAAGAGGAGGAACAGTAAAGGGGACATTAGTACAAGAAGAGGACCTGCAAGGGCACATTAGTAAAAGGGGACAAGGATGTGCACATTACTACAGAATGGGGACAAAGGTAGGGCACATTACTATAGGATGGGGACAAAGGTGGGGCACATTACTACAGGATGTGGACAAGGATGGGACATTTGTAAAAGGGGACAAGGATGGGCAAATTACTACAGGATGGTGACAAGGATGTGCACATTACTACAGGATGGGGACAAAGGTGGGGCACATTAGTAAAAGGGGACACAGTTGGGCACATTACTACAGGATGGGGCACATTACTACAGGATGGGGACAAAGATGGGACACATTTGTACAAGGTAACAAGGATGGGCACATCACTATAAAATGGGGACCAGGCTGGGAACATTACTTCAAGAACAGGAACCAGGATGGGATACATTACTAAAAACTGTTGGCCGAAATTGCCATATTGTGCTAATTGTAAAACTATATTACTTAATATACTCAAAAAACAGAGGTGTAGAGAAAAAAAAATTATGGTACCAATAAAAATGTCACTATGCCCACACTCGATGTGGCCCTCCCAAATTATTTTTTTTAAATGTGCAGCCCATATACCCAGCCGAGCTTGAGCCTCCTGGTTTAGATGGTCACCTGGCATACTCCTCCCTGTGAGATGCAGCCAGGTAAAGCCGTCTGTATGTGATCTATGCCAGATCCACAGTGAATGAAAGCTTTGTATTCTGTTCTCTTACAGGATAAGTTTACAGGACCTGACCCAGAGCAGCGGAACCAGCAGCAGCAGTAGCAGCAGCAGTGACAGCGACCATGATTAGGGTTATAGTACTGGATTGTGGAGCCGCCGTCCTCTGCGCTTCGGATAAATGAAGAGGGAAGAAGAATCTTTACTAAATGTTCACCATTTTAAGTGCAGTCGTTATCTATTCATTAGACAACTTACAATAAATTTATTCTGGAGGGGTTTATTTTTCTGTCTTCGCAATACTCCGGGTACAGCATGTGCATCTATGTGCATTCATTCTGAAAATTGACATAAACACTTATCTTGCTGAGTATTCTACTCCAGAGCTGCATTCACAATTCTGTAAACTACAGAACAATGTCTGCACCCATATTTTGGACTCAATGTAAACTTTTACTGCAGCTACTGGAAGGAAACTGTTTAAGTACCCACCTATTATGAAGGGTACAGTAACTAAAACTAGGAATGGGGCAAAAGAAAGAATTTCCAAGCAATAAATTTTGTATTTTCTTAAAACGAGAAATAATCAAAATAAGAAAACAATGCATTGCTTTCAGCCAAATAATGCAAAGAAAACAAGTTCATAATCATTTAGAAACCACAATACTAATAATGTTTTATCTCGGGAAGAGTCAGAAATCAATATTTTGTGGAATAACCATGACTTTTAATCACAGCTTTCATGCATCTTGGCTGCTTTCCACCAGTCTTTCACACTTATTTTGGGTGACCTTATGCCACTCCTGGTGCAAAAATGTAAGCAGGTCTTCCTTGTTTTATGGCTTTTGAATATCCATCTTCCTCTTGATTATATTCCAGAGGTTTTTAACGAGGTTCAGGTCTAGAGATTGGGCTGGCCATGACAGGGTTTTAATGTGGTGGTCCTCCATCCACACATTGATTGACCTAGCTGTGTGGCATGGCGCATTGTCCTGCTGGAAAAAACTGTCCTCAGAGTTGGGGATTTTTGTGTACTCACCGTAAAATCGTTTTCTCTTAGCCATCATTGGGGGACACAGCACCCACCCTGTTGCCCTGTTGGGCCTTGGTTCTCTCAGTACCTTATTTGGTTATGACCCTTTTTTTCTCATGTTCCTCTGTTGGAGAGAAAATCCGTTTCTCTGACGCCTCATTGGGGGGACACAGGACCATGGGATGTCCTAAAGCAGTCCATGGGTGGGAAACATAAAAGAAGACAACATAACCCAAGGACTAGGAACCAGTCCCGGACAGCCTTGAGCGCCTACTGAGAGAGGTGCTCTACTGCCGTTTGCAGAATTTTCCTACCCAGATTTGCCTCAGCTGAAACCTGGGTATGGACTCTGTAATGCTTTGAAAACGTATGTAGGCTAGACCAGGTCGCAGCCCTACACACCTGTTCCACTGAAGCCTGATGCCGAATGGCCCACGAAGCGCCAACTGCTCGCGTGGAATGAGCCCGCAGCCCACTAGGAATGGGCTTAAGTTGCAAGCGGTAGACTTCCTGGATCACAGAGCGAATAAAGCGAGCCAGCGTCGCCTTTTGAAGCTGCCTGTCCCTTCTTAGGCCACTCAGAAATGACGAACAAAGAGTCCGTTTTCCTAAAGGGGGCTGTCCTGGATATGTAATATCTGAGAGCTCTGACGAGGTCTAACGAATGCAGAGACCTTTCCACCCTATGAACTGGGTATGGACAAAAGGAAGGCAGAACAATGTCCTCGTTCAAATGAAACGGGGTAAGAACCTTTGGAAGGAAATCCGGAAGGGGGCGCAGAACCACCTTGTCCTGGTGAAAGATCAGAAAAGGCTCGCGGCAAGAGAGTGCTACCAGCTCCGAAACTGATGGACGTAATTGCCACTAAGAATGTTACCTTCCAGGACAGAAGAGCAAGGGAGGATTCCTTGAGAGGTTCAAAGGGAGACCTCTGGAGACCGTCCAGAACGAGGTTGAGGTCCCATGGTTCCAGCGGCCGTTTGTACGGGGGAACTAGATGGGAAACGCCCTGGAGGAAGGTCTTGACTTGCGGTTTTTGAGCGAGGCGGCATTGGTAGAAGATTGAGAGCGCTGAAACCTGCCCTTTAAGGGAACTGAGAGCCAACCCCGCTTACAAACCAGACTGTAGAAAATCGAGAATTCTGGAGATGGCCAGAGGCATAGGCTGGACGTTAGATTCCCTGCACCATGAAAGGAAGATTTTCCACGTACAGTGATAAATACGGGATGAAGCAGGCTTTCGGGCGCTGATCATGGTGGCAATAACCGCGGGGGAGAATCCCGCTCTTGTTAATATCCAGGTCTCAATGGCCATGCCGTCAGCTTCAGGGCTCTGGAGTTCTGATGGGAAATGGGCCCTTGGGTCAGCAAGTCTGGGATGTCTGGAAGGTGCCACGGTGCGTCTGTGAGCATTTGAACTAATTCGGCGTACCAGGCGCGCCTGGGCCAGTCCGGTGCTATCAGTATCACCGGGACTCCCTCTGCCTTGATCTTCCTGATTACCCGCGGCAGCAGGGGTAGAGGTGGAAATATGTAAGGCAGGCGGAAGTGGTGCCAGGAGCAGACTAGAGCATTCACGCCGATGGACTGTGGGTCGCGTGACCTGGCTATGAACGTGGGTACCTTTTGCATTCAACCTTGAGGCAATTAGGTCCATGTCTGGTGTGCCCCAGCGAGTGCAGATGTGTAGAAACACATCTGCGTGGAGTGACCATTCTCCGGCAGCCAGGCCTTGGCGACTCAGGAAGTCTGCTGTCCAGTTCTCTACCCCCGGTATGTGTACCGCTGATATCACTGATCCCGTCGATTCGGGCCAGCTGAGGATCTTGTGGGCCTCGAGATAAGCCGCTTTGCTGCGGGTGCCCCCCTGCCGATTGATATAGGCTACAGCTGTCGCATTGTCCGATTGGACTCGAATCTGACGACCCGCTAGCAGAGGGCTGAACGCTCTGAGCGCGAGGAAGATCATGCGGAGTTCCAGGATGTTGATGGGGAGGAAGGACTCCTGGGGCGTCCAACGTCCTTGAGCAGTGTGGTGCAGGTACACTGCTCCCCAGCCTAGGAGGCTGGCGTCCGTGGTCAGGACCAGCCAGTTCACTGGGAGAAAAGATCTCCCCTTCGATAGGGATGAGGACCGAAGCCACCAGCGGAGTGCGTACCTGACTGAAGGCGTCAGGTGAAGATGTCTGTCCAGGGAGAAGGGGCTCTTGTCCCAGGCCGCTAGAAGGGCTAGCTGCAGTGGGCGGAGGTGCAGTTGAGCAAAGGGTACTGCTTCCATAGCCGCCACCATCCTGCCGAGCACTTTCATGCTGAATCGAATGGAGCGAGACGGAGGACGTAGAAGGCAGCGTACGGCTCGTTGAAGAGCAAACGCCTTGTCCTGAGGGAGAAGGATCAAGCCCCGACGGGTGTCCAGGGACATGCCCAGGAAGGTGATGGATCGCGATGGGATCGGGGATGATTTGTCCAGATTCACTAGCCACCCTAAGCGGGAAAGGGTGTCCACAGTGATTTGTACGCTGGTTGAGCAGTCGCGGAAGGAGAGGGCCTTGATGAGGAGGTCGTCCAAGTAAGGGAGAACGACTACTCCCCTGGCGTGAAGGACGCTCATGGCGGCCACCATGACTTTGGTGAAGACCCTTGGTGCGGTGGCAAGGCCGAAGGGAAGAGCTACGAATTGAAAGTGGGAGTCCTGAATTGCGAAGCGGAGGAACTTTTGGTGATCTGGGGCGACTCCGTACGTGCACATGTTTGTTTAGGTGTTTGAGGTCCAGGATGGGTCGAACTGACCCATCCTTTTTGGGGACCACAAAGAGGTTGGAATAAAAAACCCCGAACTTCTCGTCGACTGGGACAGGTATTATCACTCCTGCTGTTTGGAGCGAGTGGATTGCTGAGAAAAAAGCTTTGCGTCGTTTTTGAGTCTTTGGGGGGTTTGAGAGAAAGAACCGACTCGGGGGTCGGGTCCGAAATTCTATGTGGTAACCGGAAGTCACAAGGTCTCGCACCCATTTGTCGTCTGAGGCAGCAGCCCAGATGTGTTGAAAGAGCCGCAGTCGACCTCCTACAATGAGTGTGTCTTCCGGGGCGCCAAAGGAGTCATGAGGGGGGAAAACGTCGTGGCCGAGACTCCCTAGTCCTGGACTGTTTCGGTCTAGGCTGCCATGACGAAGTGGGTTTCGGGGAGAGCTGAGAAGGTCGGTCCCTGCGTAGTCCGCGGCTGGTGGTGGGGACAGCACGGGATGTCGACCAACCAAATGAGTTCCGAAAGGAGCAAGACGAGGACTGTGGACGTCTGGTGAAGGACGTCCTGGACTTCAGCTGGGGGAGGGAGGTACTCTTTCCTCCCGTGGCGTCAGAAATGAGCTTGTCCAGACGTTCGCCAATCGGTCTGGAAAAAAAGGAAGGCCCGTGAGAGACTTCTTGTAGGCAGAGTCCGCTCGTCATTGTCGGAGCCAGAGAACTCTACGGATGGCTATGGTATTTGAGGCAGCAAATGCTGCGCAGGTAGCAGCGTCCATGGAGGCCTGGATGAGGTACTCCGCCGCAGCGGCAATTTGAGCTGTTACCTCTGTGAAGTTGTGAGTGAACTGGGATTCCTCAAGCGAAGTGTTAAGGGATTCTGCCAAGACCGAGATCGCCTTTGCGACCCACACAGAGGCAAAGGAGGGCGAGAGGGAGGAACCCGCAGCCTCAAAAGCAGAGCGGGCGAGGTGCTCCACCTGTCTGTCTGTCGGGTCCTTAATGGAAGAACCATCGGGTAAAGACAGGAGTGTCTTTGTGGTAAGGCGGGAGACCGGGGGGGTCGACCGAGGGCGGATCGGCCCAGCCCTTAGGGGCAGGTGAGGCAAAAGGGTACCGGGACTCCATGAGTTTTCGGTTACCGAAGCGCCTGTCAGGCTTCTCCCTTTGCTTTGTGAGGATATCCTGAAACTCTGGGTGATCAGCGAAAACCTTTTGGGGTTTCCTTGCCCTCTTAAAGGAGACCGCATGGTCAGTGGTAGTGGATGGGGGATCCTCCACATGCAGAGTTTGGTTGATTGCTGCTATAAGGGAGTCTATTGCAGTTTGATCATCTGGGGGTGATGAAACCAAGGAATCCTCCTGGTACAAACAGCATTCTCTCTCCTCCAGCTCTTCAGAAGCCGTGGAGCGTGTGGGAGAGCGTGCCCTGTGTGCTCCCGAGGGAGAGCCCGCTGGAGACACCCGGCCGTGTGCCCTTTTCCTGATCCCTGCAACCGGGAAGCATGTGCCCGGATTACCTCAGAAGGATCCTCCATAGGGGTATCCTCAGGCTGCGTTCCGTCCAGGGACCCAGAAGGGTGTGGAGGATGACATTGCATAGCCAACACCAGGTTCTGTGACAGTTTTTCCATGGATTGGGACAGAAACTGCCCATTCCGGTGGGCTAGGAGCCCTAGGCTCTGGGCTGATGGTTGCGGCGGTGGTGGCAGGGGGGGTCTTGGAGGGCTATAGGGGCACAGGATTCACAGAGAGAAGAGGTGTGTTTATGTGGTAGCTCAACGTGGCAGGCAGTGCAGGCTGAATAATAGACTATGTGAGCCTTAGCCCTCTTAGTGCCTTTTGAATTCTGCATGTTCTTAATAGGAGTATGCCAGGAGGGGGAGCAATGCTCAGCAGAGCTACAATTGATAGCAAGCACCTCACCAGAATCAGCCGATGACCCTGTCCTCAGGAAGGCTTAAGCTCTAAGAAGATCTTGCACGCTTCCCTGGGGGGGTGGCTTATTATGGGGGGCGGGGCTTAGCGCTAAAAGAGCGGGAAGATGAGTCAGTGTTCCCCCCTGCTGTGGGTAGTAAAAAAACGGCGGGAAGGGAGCTTCTGAGTTTTCCTCCCTCTCTCTACAGTCAGCACACAGCTTGTCGGCGGTGGTTACCAGCAGGCTTTTGCTGGAGCAAATAAACAGAGCAGATAATACACAGCGTGAGTCCCTGAGCCCTGGGTCCTCCCCCTGCCACCGGGAAGTTATCTGCAAGACTTTCTGCAAACAGCAGAACTTCCCCCCAGCCAACAAGCTAGAGAAAGTTAACACTGTGTGTGCAGGATCCTTGCTCCTTGCACATAAATACTGTAAATGGCCTGGGAGCCTTCTGCAGCGTCCTTTCTCCCTTTGTCTGGGAAACCAGTCAGGGGGGATCTCACCTTAAAAACACTGCTTTCCAGGCAGTGAAAATAGCAGAGCCAGCTTGCTGTGTCGTTGTCATATTCATCTCAGAGCCTGCAAAGAGGGGCTGAGGAATCAGTGCCATCTTCATCTCAGAGCCTGGAGAGGGGCTGAGGAATCAGTGCCATCTTCATTTCAGAGCCTGCAGAGAGGGGCTGAGGAATTGGGCTATAGGGCACAGGCCTCTACCCTGGGCTTTGGAAAATCTGTGTCTGTGGAACCCGTCGTCCAGCCCAGGATCCAGCGTCGCGGGAGGGGGTACGTGTAGGCAACGCTTCACATTCCCGCCCGTTGATGGTAGTGGGAGATCAGTCCCAAAAGGAAACAGTCGCCCTCAAAAAATAACAAACCTTGAAAGGAAGTGCCTCCTACAGACACTAAGCTTAAACTGAGGTTGCCTGGCCCGGCCAGGGGGTGTATACTGCAGAGGAGGAGCTATGCTTTTGCATCTACTTAGTGTCCTCCTATGGATAGGCAGCAATAACACCCATGGTCCTGTGTCCCCCAATGAGGCGTCAGAAATTCCGTTTTGATTTGCGTCAACAAAAAGAAGAGATTCTGCCTGGAGGAAAAAAAAGCCTCAGCAGAAGGAGGTATAGAAAACCTGAAAAGCCAGCAGTAACTTAGTGGCTATGCCCTGCAACCTTGAATAGGATGGTCAAAAAATTAACTGTACGGGCGGAGGTCTCCAAGGCTGTTGTTCAGTAAACCTCAGCCATTACAGAGCCAGTATTTGTGCTGCGCTCGGATGTAGAATTGTGTAGACAGCCATGTTGACAAGTGGAAGACCTGAAAAGGATTTGCTGAGGATTTGCCACATAAACCCAGCAGAATGGAGGGGGACCCTATCTGCAACATTCTCTAGATGATCCTGATGCAATCCGGTTTGTAAATATCCCACAGGGAAGAGCAGGGATAATCTGTGGATGAGTTCCACCTTAAGGTACCGTCACACTAAGCGACTCTCCAGCGATCCCACCAGCGATCTGACCTGGCAGGGATCGCTGGAGCGTCGCTACATGGTCGCTGGTGAGCTGTCAAAAAGGCAGATCTCACCAGTAACCAGCCCCCTGCCACTAGCGATGCGTGGAAGCGATGCTGCGCTTGGTAACTAAGGTAAATATCGGGTAACCAAGCGCTTGGTTACCCGATATTTACCTTGGTTACCAGCGCACACCGCTTAGCACTGGCTCCCTGCACTCGTAGCCAGAGTACACATCGGGTTAATAAGCAAACCGCTTTGCTTATTTACCCGATGTGCAGGGAGCAGGAACCGGCACTGGCAGCCTGAGAGTGGCGTACGCTAGTAACTAAGGTAAATATCGGGTAACCAAGCTAAGCACTTTGCTTGGTTACCCGATATTTACCTTGGTTACAGCTTACCGCAGGCTGCCAGAAGCCGGCTCCCTGCACATTCAGCTCGTTGGTTTCTCGCTGTCACACACAGCGATGTGTGCTTCACAGCGGGAGAGCAAAAACTAAAAAATGGTCCAGGACATTCAGCAACAACCGGCGACGTCACAGCAGGGGCCAGGTTGTTGCTGGATGTCACACACAGCGACATCGCTAGCAAGATCGCTGTTGCGTCACAAATCCTGTGACTCAGCAGCGATGTCGCTAGCAATGTCGCTTAGTGAGACGTGGCCTTTAGACTGAAGGGGGCCGAGCCCTAGGTATCTTTTGTCCTTGTGAATGGCAGGGAAAGGAGTCTGCTGCAGCAAGTTGTCTTAGGCTACGTGCTCACAGTGCATTTTTCCGGTGCGTTTTTGGACTCAAAACTGCATGACTTTGCTTCCCCAGCAAAGCCTATGAGTTTTCATTTTTGCTGCCCGCACACAACTTTTTTTTTTTAAGCTGCGTTTTTAAACATGTCAAATCTTTCCTGTGTTTTTCTGCGTCTCCACCACCCCCTACCCCCCATGCAATGCATTGGAAAAACGCAGAGATCAAAAACGCACCAAAACGTGCAGTTTTTTTGCCGCGGGTCCTTTTTTTATGCGTTTGTGCATTTAGTGGCCAAAACGCGTAAAAAAACCCAGCTGTGTGCGCACACAGCCTTACAGCCAGTCATACGTGTTATTTGGAGTGCTGCTTCTGATCTGTCCTAACCGAAGATGACATAGATCACTGGCAACATACAGGGTGGTCCAAAAACAGGAAATTCCAGCTCACCCAGCGGAGACAATCAAGGACGGTGCACGGAAGGGAAGCCACTCCTAAATCCAAGTAGAGAAAAGAATCCAGCATCCAGTCCAGTTGTTAAAAAAAAAATATATATCTTTCTTTCTTTATTGAAATGCCATTAAAATAGCCATCAATATGACATGGTGCTGACCATACAAAAAGACGCGTTTTGGACATCGCAGCATCCTTGATCAATAAAGAAGGATTTTTTATTTTTTTTTTATCAACTAGGGTGGTCCAAAAGTAGGTGGACAGTATGTGTAATAGGATTATCAAACATGGTGTAAAGTGAAACTGACTCAGTTGCCCTTAGCAACCAATCAGATTCCACCTTTCATTTTCCAAAGAGTCTGTGAAGAATGAAAGGTGGAATCTGATTGGTTGCTAAGGGCAACTGAGTCTGTTACACTTTACACCATGTTTGATAACCCTATTACACATACTGTCCACCTACTTTTGGACCACCCTGTATAAAGAAGTTGTTGTTTCGGCACAAATTCAGACTGGAAATTCTGAATTTAAGATGGCTTCTTCAATGAGCTACCCTCATAGCTAATTGTGGTTCATTGAGGTTTATCACTAAATCATTGATAATACATTCCTAGAATAAAAGGCACAAAAGATAAAATCCAACAGAACACTTTCTCATTACTACGGTAGTATTGAGGGTCACCGGATAAGGGCTATACACCCTGCCACTAGGTAGTGCCATCCAAGCAGGGTGCTAGAGGGTTAATTCCTGAACTTAGTTTTCTCATTACCGCTCTTCTGCTAGCTTTGGCGGGATTGTCACTTTATTAACCCTAGAACGCGCAACCATAGAAATCTACAATAGAAAACAAGTAAACTAGCAGGCCTGCGAGGCCCCAGGTATGCGTTCTAGGGTTAACTGGTAGCTCCTTGCTTCCAGTTGCCAGTTATAGGCTATACCTGATCCTGGTTCTGTCCATATACCTCTGCTGCCCTGTTCCTGTGTGCCAGGCTACTATGACCAGAGCTACTTCACGGTGACTTTACAGATGCCCAAAAATGACAGGCGATAATAATCTTCCTATTCCCAATTCTATATTTCCCAGTTCTGGATAGGGTGTGGTCCCTGAGGGTCTCTGTTTTTTTTCACCTTAGGCCCTGCTTTTCCCTGGACTTCTGTTTCGTAGCCCTTATGGCTGCATTTTTTTACCGTTTCTCATGTCACTGTGCAGCATAAATGAGGCGCCGTCTTTACTTGTGGGTAGAACTCAGTCTTTAATCAAATACCCTGAGCTTCCGATCCAACTTAGAGGAGGTCAGAGCGCAGGTTTCTTCCCCTTCTGTAAGCTCTTTTTTGTGTTATTCACCTGGGTTTTCCTTCCAGGCCTTAAAGGGAAGGTATTGCGGTTTTTAATTTTTGTATTAATGGTGATTATGGAATCAATTAATTTTAATACAAAACTTAATTCATAGTTTATTTAGTTGGGTTTTTTTTTATTCTATTTTTACTTAAAAACTGGGGGCTGCCATCTTGAATTTCAAATACAGCAGCCCGTGTGCACAGGATCGGGGGCCGACTATCAGCCCTTACCTCCTGTATTGTAGCAGCTTCCTGCTGTGACCTGGACATATCCTGTGGGGCTGTCCTGATCACAGCTCTGGGAGGATATCGCCGCCATCTCTGTGGAGCTCATAGCATATGCTGTGTATTCCACTTTCCCCCTGAGCACAGCAGTGAGCGGCGATCTGCACCGTGAGGCAAGTATTGTACTATAGATGTCACACTGGAATCATCACTTCTCCCTAGCATGTACTCACCTCAGACCTCCGCCACCTGTCACCGCTCTATGCGCTGACTGCAGAGCGGTGATCACAGCCTCTCATCTATAGCAAAATACCAGGCTCAGGCTGCAGATCGCCGCGCTCAGACTTCTGCTCCCGGTAGTTCCTCCTGTCAGCTCTGTGCTCAGCACAGGGGGCACAGAGCAGTGGTGGATGCTGGAGGGGCACAGAGCACTGGGAGACACTGGGCTCATAGCCAGACCTGGGGGACACGGGCCACAGAGAGCACTGAGGGAATAGCGATACCTAGGGAAGCTGGGTGCACAGAAAGCACTGGGAGCACAGAGAGCACTAGGGGATGCAGTAATATGGGGGCACAGTATATCGGGGCAATTTATACAGTGGAACATTGTGCTGCCAGCCGTCCTCGGTGACACTTTCCACATATTAGGATCACTTTGTGGTCACCAACAAAATGGCTCTGCACTGTGATCCTAAACTTCATCCTCCCTTATCCTTTTATGCCTAGAAGGGGAAGGGGAGGTGACATCACACACATGAGAGCAGATTCCACCCACTTTTACCGCAGTTCTAATGTGAACTAGTTAGACACTTGGTTTTCAGCAACTGCTCCCTCTTGTGTTTCACAGTGGAAAATATCAAACTTTTTAAATATTTTTTTATTATATTTTGTCTAATTAAAAACAAATGATAATATATATAAAAAAAATTAAAACATGAATACTTTAAATTTTTTCAGTTATTGAAAAAAAAATTTTTTTATGGCACCTTCCCTTTAAGATTATTTATTGACGCACCTATTCTGTTTCTCTTAGCCTGACCTGACCCTTTTGCTGTCCACAAGCCTCAAGAAGTGTCCAGACACCATATGAGAGATACAGATCCATGGTTTGATGGCTTCTAACCTTTCTTGCGTTTCAGTAGACACTCTTCTAGATCTGTTTTGAGTTCTTTCCAGGCACCATGCCCTATTTCTGGGAAGACCTCCTAGGCTACCCTCTAGTTTGTTCTCACTGCAACAAACATTTACCATGCCGTCAGCTAAGTTCCCGCTGTACGGAGTAATTACTTAACCAGTCAGGTCGGCTCAGATCCCCCTTTGACATAGACCATAGGAAACCTGGCCAGCCAATCCCAATCTATGGTCTACAGTCCCCTGGATTCTCTGATGTGCTTGCCAACCCAAGTATTCTCTTGCCCAATTGGCTCCCTCTTGAGAAGCTGCCCACAGACACTTTCACAAGGATCTCTACATATTGGGCACTTCACAGACAGAGCAGATGTGATCGTTGTCCCCCTACTCATTCTAAATCCCCAGGGAACATCTCTGACCCAGTCGGAGCAGGGTTCTAGACCAGGCCTTATTTGAACAACGCTGGACATTTTCCTGGTCAAGAACAACTCCACTTCTCCTTACTAGGAATTGGTTTCCTTCTATGGGCACTGCATGCAGCAGATCCCTTTCCTGACCATGAAGAACTTTGGCAGTCTTGTACAAGAATCGCACCTCTTTATCTAGGCACATGCCTTCTAGGAGGATTGAGATACAGTTTCCTTTTTGAGAAGGAATTGGTTACTAAATGGTTCATATCTCCCTCCATTAATTCACAGGGAACTCCTTTTACTAGAGCTACAACTTGCCCCATTCTGATTCGGCTTCTCTCAATGAGCCACTGAATAAAAAGACTTAAGGCCCTGCTGTCACACACAGAGATAAATCTGTGGCAGATCTGTGGTTGCAGTGAAATTGTGGACAATCAGTGCCAGGTTTGTGGCTGTGTACAAATTGAACAATATGTCCATGATTTCACTGCAACCACAGATCTGCCAGAGATTTATCTCTGTGTGTGCCGGGGCCTTAATACTTACTCTAAATTGGCCTTTTCAGCAGCAGATTCTGCATTAGATCCTACTTTCATGGTGTTTTGAGTCAACAAGGATATATGTTCCAGGGCTCTTTAGAAGGCTATTCATGATCTCTTCTCAATTATTGCATCCCTCTAAATTCCTTTACAAGACTCCTTTGCACAACTTGTAGCCCACACTATGGCCGGTTCCATGGCTGTGCCGAGCTCCACTTGGCTCAGATCCTGCTGCGCTGAAGCTGGGTCCAGAACTGCACTTACGCTGGTTTCACATCTTCGGTATTTTGCCGGAAGCCGGATCCGGCACAAATGCAGTACAGTTACATTCATTTACAATGGAAGCGCGACACCATGCGGACAGATGCGGTTGTGTATGAAGCATGTGTCCGCATGGTGTCGCGCTTCCATTGTAAATGAATGTAACTGTACTGCATTTGTGCCAGATCCGGCTTCCGGCAAAATACCGGAGATGTGAAACCAGCCTTTCTGGGCTCCTTTTCGTGGGAGACCAGTGGGATGAGATCATCTTACCACCCATGGGTTCATGGAGGGGTTTTTTTGGTCATTTTTGTGGCAGCTATGCTGCGTGCGTGTAATCTAGCAGTGTAATAAAAAGGTCATAAAAACCAATATTACACTCACATTGTTGAGGAGAGCCATAAGATGAAATACTTAATTAACCTCTGGACATAGAGCACTGTGAGAAGTGTGTTCAATTAAATCAATTCTCTATACATAAGTCAGTTTTCAGAGGAACCCAAGATGGCCCCCGATGACATCACAGACCTTACCATCAGCATGGATCCACCAGATGACGTTCCTCCCATCACCATGGATTCATTCACTGAAGTCAGACCTGCCCATCAACAGCAACACAGATCTCCCCATTGGCTAGCCCATGAACTGTCCCACTAAATGGGCATATCTGAACTTGTGTACGCCCCTAGCCTATATCAAGAGGACGCATACTCTGTACTCGCTCTGTTCGGTGCCATCTTTACTATGATCAAGAAGAGATTTCACATCCGACTGTATCTGGTGTGATTTCTTTACCCATGCACTTGGTCTACACCAATTAGCCCAGGCAGTAGGCAACTAGTGATCTCTGGTTAAGGCTGCTTTCACACATCCGGCTTGAGCTCTGCGGCTCAATCCGGCTGTGCAAGCTATGCAACGGATGCGGTGAACACACCGCATCCTTTGCATAAGTTTTTCCATTGCGGCCAGTCCGTTTTTTGCCGCTTGCGGCATGCTACTGAGCATGCGCAGTGGCAAAAACCGCATGCGGCGGCCGGATGCGGTTATTGCCGCATCTGGCCGCCATAGGCATGCATTGAAAAATGCGCCGCATCGGCCGAATGCGGCGCTATGCAGTTTTTTTTGCCGCACGAAAAAACGTGCCAGGCAACGTTCCATCCGGCCGCCGCATCGGCTAAATCTGCCGCATGCGGCAAAAACCGGACGGAACGCAAGGCCATGCGGCACAATGCGGCACTAATTAAAGTCTATGCAGGAAAATCGCAACCGGCAGCAAAAAGAAGGGAATTTTGTTACTTACCGTAAATTCCTTTTCTTCTAGCTCCTATTGGGAGACCCAGACGATTGGGTGTATAGCTACTGCCTCCGGAGGCCACACAAAGCATTACACTAAAAAGTGTAAGGCCCCTCCCCTTCTGGCTATACACCTCCCGTGGGATCACGGGTTGCTCAGTTTTAGTGCTAAAGCAAGAAGGAGGAAAGCCAATAACTGGTTTAAACAAATTCACTCCGAGTAACATCGGAGAACTGAAAACCGTTCAACATGAACAACATGTGTACCCGAAAAAACCAAAAATCCCGAAGGACAACAGGGCGGGTGCTGGGTCTCCCAATAGGAGCTAGAAGAAAAGGAATTTACGGTAAGTAACAAAATTCCCTTCTTCTTCGGCGCTCCATTGGGAGACCCAGACGATTGGGACGTCCAAAAGCAGTCCCTGGGTGGGTAAAGAAATACCTCATGTTAGAGCTGCAAAGACAGCCCTCCCCTACGGGGAGGCAACTGCCGCCTGCAGGACTGTTCTACCTAGGCTGGCGTCCGCCGAAGCATAGGTATGCACCTGATAATGTTTGGTGAAAGTGTGCAGACTCGACCAGGTAGCTGCCTGGCACACCTGTTGAGCCGTAGCCTGGTGTCGTAATGCCCAGGACGCACCCACGGCTCTGGTTGAGTGGGCCTTTAGCCCTGAAGGAACCGGAAGCCCAGTAGAACGGTAGGCTTCAAGAATTGGTTCTTTGATCCATCGAGCCAGGGTGGCTTTGGAAGCCTGCGACCCTTTGCGCTTACCAGCGACAAGGACAAAGAGTGCATCGGAGCGGCGCAGGGGCGCCGTGCGGGAAATGTAGATTCTGAGTGCTCTCACCAGATCTAACAAATGTAAATCCTTCTCATACCGATGAACTGCATGAGGACAAAAGGAAGGCAAGGAGATATCCTGATTTAGATGAAAAGAGGATACCACCTTAGGGAGAAACTCCTGAATGGGGCGCAGCACTACCTTGTCCTGGTGGAAGACCAGGAAAGGAGCCTTGGATGACAGCGCTGCTAGCTCAGACACTCTCCGAAGAGATGTGATCGCTACCAGAAAAGCCACTTTCTGTGATAGTCGAGAAAGTGAAACATCCCTCAGAGGCTCGAAGGGCGGCTTCTGGAGGGCAACTAGTACCCTGTTCAGATCCCATGGATCTAACGGCCGCTTGTACGGGGGTACGATATGACAGACCCCCTGCAGGAACGTGCGCACCTTAGAAAGTCGTGCTAGACGCTTCTGAAAAAAGACGGATAGCGCCGAGACTTGCCCTTTAAGGGAGCCGAGCGACAAACCTTTTTCTAACCCAGATTGCAGGAAAGAAAGAAAAGTAGGCAATGCAAATGGCCAGGGAGACACTCCCTGAGCAGAGCACCAGGATAAGAATATCTTCCACGTTCTGTGGTAGATCTTAGCAGACGTGGGCTTCCTAGCCTGTCTCATGGTGGCAACGACCCCTTGGGATAATCCTGAAGACGCTAGGATCCAGGATTCAATGGCCACACAGTCAGGTTCAGGGCCGCAGAATTCCGATGGAAAAACGGCCCTTGGGACAATAAGTCTGGTCGGTCTGGTAGTGCCCACGGTTGGCCGACCGTGAGATGCCACAGATCCGGGTACCACGACCTCCTCGGCCAGTCTGGGGTGACGAGTATGACGCGGCTGCAATCGGATCTGATCTTGCGTAGCACTCTGGGCAAGAGTGCCAGAGGTGGAAACACATAAGGGAGCCGGAACTGCGACCAATCTTGCACCAAGGCGTCTACCGCCAGAGCTCTTTGATCGCGAGACCGCGCCATGAAGGTCGGGACCTTGTTGTTGTGCCGAGACGCCATTAGGTCGACATCCGGCACCCCCCAGCGGTGACAGATTTCCTGAAACACGTCTGGGTGAAGGGACCACTCCCCTGCGTCCATACCCTGGCGACTGAGGAATTCTGCTTCCCAGTTTTCCACGCCCGGGATGTGAACCGCGGATATGGTGGATGCTCTGTCCTCCACCCACATCAGAATCCGCCGGACTTCCTGGAAGGCTTGCCGACTGCGTGTCCCTCCTTGGTGGTTGATGTATGCCACCGCTGTGGAGTTGTCCGACTGAATTCGGATCTGCTTTCCTTCCAGCCACTGCTGGAAGGCTAGTAGGGCCAGATACACTGCCCTGATTTCCAGAACATTGATCTGAAGGGTGGACTCCTGCTGAGTCCACGTACCCTGAGCCCTGTGGTGGAGAAAAACTGCTCCCCACCCTGACAGACTCGCGTCCGTCGTGACTACTGCCCAGGATGGGGGTAGGAAGGATCTTCCCTGTGATAAAGAGGTGGGAAGAAGCCACCACTGCAAAGAGTCCTTGGTCGTCTGGGAAAGGGAGACTTCCTTGTCCAGGGATGTTGACTTCCCGTCCCATTGGCGGAGAATGTCCCACTGAAGTGGGCGCAGATGAAACTGCGCAAACGGGACTGCCTCCATTGCTGCCACCATCTTCCCTAGGAAGTGCATGAGGCGCCTTAAGGGGTGCGACTGACCTTGAAGGAGAGACTGCACCCCTGTCTGTAGTGACCGCTGCTTGTCCAGCGGAAGCTTCACTATCGCTGAGAGAGTATGAAACTCCATGCCAAGATACGTTAGTGATTGGGTCGGTGACAGATTGGACTTTGAAAAGTTGATGATCCATCCGAAAGTCTGGAGAGTCTCCAGCGCAACATTCAGGCTGAGTTGGCATGCCTCTTGAGAGGGTGCTTTGACAAGCAGATCGTCTAAGTAAGGGATCACCGAGTGTCCCTGAGAGTGCAAGATTGCTACCACTGCCGCCATGACCTTGGTGAAAACCCGTGGGGCTGTCGCCAGACCAAATGGCAGAGCTACGAATTGTAGATGGTCGTCTCCTATCACGAAACATAGAAAGCGTTGGTGCTCTGTAGCAATCGGCACGTGGAGATAAGCATCTTTGATGTCTATTGATGCAAGGAAATCTCCTTGAGACATTGAGGCAATGACGGAGCGGAGGGATTCCATCCGGAAACGCCTGGCGTTCACATGCTTGTTGAGCAGTTTTAGGTCCAGAACAGGACGGAATGAGCCGTCCTTTTTTGGCACCACAAAGAGATTGGAGTAAAAACCTTGCCCTTGTTCCTGAAGAGGAACAGGGATCACCACTCCTTCTGCTCTTAGAGAGCCCACCGCCTGCAGAAGGGCATCTGCTCGGTCGGGATGTGGGGAAGTTCTGAAGAACCGAGGCGGAGGACGAGAACTGAACTCTATCCTGTACCCGTGAGACAAAATGTCTGTTACCCACCGGTCCTTGACCTGTGGCAGCCAAATGTCGCAAAAGCGGGAGAGCCTGCCACCGACCGAGGATGCGGAGAGAGGAGGCCGAAAGTCATGAGGCAGCCGGCTTGGAAGCGGGTCCTCCGGTTGCTTTCTTGGGGCGTGAGTGAGCCCGCCAGGCATCTGAGCTCCTTTGCTCCTTCTGAGTCTCTTTGGACGAGGAGAATTGGGGCTTGCCCGAGCCTCGAAAGGACCGAAACCTCGACTGCCACTTCCTCTGTTGAGGTTTGCTTGATCTGGGCTGGGGTAAGGAGGAGTCCTTACCCTTGGACTGTTTAATGATTTCAGCCAATTGCTCACCAAACAGTCTGTCTCCAGATAGCGGCAAGCTGGTTAAACATTTCTTGGAAGCAGAATCTGCTTTCCATTCCTTTAACCACAAGGCTCTGCGCAAAACCACAGAGTTGGCGGACGCCATTGAGGTACGGCTCGTAGAGTCCAGTACCGCATTGATAGCATATGTCGCAAACGCAGACATTTGCGTAGTTAAGGACACCACTTGCGGCACTGCTGGACGTATGATAGAGTCCACCTGTGCCAGACCAGCGGAAATAGCTTGGAGTGCCCACACGGCCGCGAATGCTGGAGCAAACGACGCGCCGATAGCTTCATAGACAGATTTCAACCATAGGTCCATCTGTCTGTCATTGGCATCTTTAAGTGAAGCCCCATCCTCCACTGCAACTATGGATCTAGCCGCAAGCCTGGATATTGGGGGATCCACCTTTGGACACTGGGTCCAGCGTTTGACCACGTCAGGGGGAAAGGGATAACGTGTATCCTTAAGACGTTTGGAGAAACGCTTGTCTGGATAAGCATGATGTTTCTGGACTGATTCTCTGAAGTCAGAGTGGTCCAGAAAAGTACTCAATTTACGCTTGGGATACCGAAAATGGAACTTCTCCTGCTGTGCAGCTGCCTCCTCTGCTGAAGGGGCTGGGGGAGAAATATCCAACAGTCTATTGATGGCCGCTATAAGGTCATTTACCATTGCGTCACCATCAGGGGTATCTAGATTGAGAGCGGTGTCAGGATTAGACTCCTGATCACCCACCTCTGTCTCCTCATACAGAGACTCTTCTCGCTGAGACCCTGACCAGTGTGATGACGTCGAGGGTCTTTCCCAGCGAGCCCGCTTAGGCTGCCTGGGACTGTCATCCGAGTCAGAGTCTTCAGCCTGTGATGCCTGGGACCCCCTTGGAGTACGGATTAGTTCCAACTGAGGGGGACCGGGGAGCATAGACACAGCAGTGTCCATGGTCTGAGTAACTGGCCTGGACTGCAAGGTCTCCAGGATTTTTGTCATAGTCACAGACATCTTATCAGCAAAAATTGCAAATTCTGTCCCCGTCACCGGGGCAGGGTTCACAGGCGTCTCTGCCTGGGCCACTACTACCATAGACTCTGGCTGCCGAAGTGGCACAGGGATTGAACATTGCACACAATGGGGGTCATTGGAACCTGCCGGTAGATTAGCCCCACATGCGACACAAGCAGTGCATACCGCCTGTGCCTTGGCACCCTTGCGTTTTGCGGATGACATGTTGTTGTCTCCTCAGCAATATAGGGTATAAGCCAAGAAGCGACCGTACAGTGCAATATAAATATATATGGTACAGGGAAAAAGTGCACCAAATAACACTGTGGCACTAGTGGGGCCAGCACTTATGTGCAGCTTACCGCCCGCATAAACGCGGGTGTGTGGTCGCCAGAGCCCCTTGTCTGAGTCCCCCAGAGCCTGTGTCCGTTCTCCAGCCAGACTGCATGCAGGAATGGCTGCCGGCGTCCTGTGGAGGGGGGGGGCGGGCCCTGGGCGTGTTCAGAC
Source organism: Anomaloglossus baeobatrachus (assembly GCF_048569485.1). NCBI lineage: Eukaryota > Metazoa > Chordata > Amphibia > Anura > Aromobatidae > Anomaloglossus > Anomaloglossus baeobatrachus. Next base: position 54,374,057 of record NC_134353.1, on the reverse strand, counting down.
CAAGAGCGGGAAACTTGCGTCCCCACTGTGCCCAGTGAGAGGGCTGGAGTATGTAAATAAGACTCCAGCCCTCGGCGCTGACTATAGAACAGCGTCTCTCCCTTTCCCTGATTGACAGGGTGGGGGCGGGAACGAAGCGGAGCTAGGCCGCAAAAGCCGGGGACTAGATTTATGAGCGCTGCCGCCGTAAAAGCGCGGTCAGTGCGAGTCCCCGGCGCACTACAAGTCCCAGCCGCGCCGCCGCTCCCGGAGCGGCCGGCGCGGTAGTTCCCAACACATAAAATCACTCAGCTAAGCTGCAGTGACTCTAACCCGAGCGCGCAGCGCTACTGCCCCCGGCGCACTAGCACACCCAGCAAGTCTGGAGTGTGCGTGGCCTGTCTGTGCGGGGACACAGAGTACCTGAATGTTGCAGGGCCTTGTCCCTGACGGTACTCAGCTCCTCCAGCAGGGTCTCTGGGTCTGTGGATGGAGCCCGGCCTCAGGGTTTGGGGGCCGGTAAGATCCCACTTCCACAGAGCCCCTTAGGGGGATGTGGAAGGAAAGCAGCATGTGGGCTCCAGCCTCCGTACCCGCAATGGGTACCTCAACCATAACAAACCGCAAGTGGGGAGAGAAGGGAGCATGCTGGGGACCCTATATGGGCCCTCTTTTCTTCCATCCGATATAGTCAGCAGCTACTGCTGACTAAACAGTGGAGCTATGCGTGGATGTCTGACCTCCTTCGCACAAAGCTTGAAAACTGAGCAACCCGTGATCCCACGGGAGGTGTATAGCCAGAAGGGGAGGGGCCTTACACTTTTTAGTGTAATGCTTTGTGTGGCCTCCGGAGGCAGTAGCTATACACCCAATCGTCTGGGTCTCCCAATGGAGCGCCGAAGAAAAAACGGTTGCGATTTTCCTGCAAAGTGCCGGATTGTGCCGCATTGCAGAAACCGGAGGTGTGAAAGCAGCCTAAGAGTTCACCCTAACAACATTGTAAAGCCAGCATGTTTTTTACTTGTGTTTATACATGTATTTCAATAGAGTATTATTTATTTTTTATTTTTTTACTATATTAGTTTCGATGACCTTTTATGTCAGTTTTCTTAGGATTCTCAATTATCTTTACAGATTGGTCCTTCTTTTGATGATACCTTAGTCTTCGTTACACGAGTACATTGGGAATACTTTACAATTTAATTTATAGCTAATTTATATACAGTTATGTAACTTTTTATTGATCCTTTGCATGTCAGCCTGGGGTAAGCAGAAAACCGGCCTGCCGGTCCTATTCTGGGCACACGGCTTGGCAGCTGATGTATCATGTGTCTGGTCAGGAAGAAGGAAGACGATAACCTTATGTAATATGTGTAGGACACAGCCTTTCTGGCAGATCAAGTATTAATACATGGGCCTCATCTGGCTCCATGGATAACATGGGCTCCGGTACTGCAGAAGCACGCTCCAAAATAGGGATTAGACACCATTACAGAGGATAGTAGGGAATTTATTTTTTTTTTTTGCCTGGACAACCCATTTTAAATCATTGTATGCATTAGACTATGTTTTGTTAATTGGATTCCTTGACAAAAAGCTTTTCCACTGCTCTGATCCCAAACAATGATCTCTCTCCAGGGAGATGGAGAAGGTGGACCATCGGGTAGTAGACACTACTCACAAAAAACACCACGGTTACTTACCGGTAGCCAGTTTTTCCAGAACCCATGACAGCACCACGTGAGCGAGGGATCCGCCCAGCGAGGACAGGAAACCATTCTGAAATAAAAGGGCGGTACCTCTCCCCTTCGTCAGTTGATTACCGAGAATTGAGAGGACCTCCAACAATCGTTAGAACTTAACTCCATCACCAACTATAACACACACATGTACACCCAGAATAGTGCACACCAAGGATGAAAAGGGAGGGATTATATGGGTGCTGTCATGGGTTCTGGAAAAACCGGCTACCGGTAAGTAACCTAGGTGTTTTCCCCTCACCCATGACAGCACCACGTGAGAGATTTTCAGAGAATAACGTATTTAGGGAGGGACCACTTTAACCGCCGTATTCCAGAACAAGGTCTCCCATCAAGGTCAGGAAACCAACTGACGAAGGGGAGAGGTACCGCCCTTTTATTTCAGAATGGTTTCCTGTCCGCGCTGGGCGGATCCCTCTCTCACGTGGTGCTGTCATGGGTGAGGGGAAAAATTTGGGATATTTGGGCATTGGGCAAAATTCATGTAAAACTTAACTATTTCATAATCACAGTCGGGCATTTAAAGTAGAAGCAGCAATGGTGATTTCCTAATCTCAAACTATTGAAACAAAAGACAACACCAGTGGTGGGTATACCCCCAAAATATTAGTGTCTCAATAACTTGTCATGTGGTCTTGAGCATCAATCACAGCTGAAAACGACGCCTCCTGTTGGTCACAAGTAGAGTTATTGTCTGCGGAGGCATGACATCCCACTCTTCCTGAAGGGCGTCCCTCAGATCATTGAGGTTCTGGGGTACAACGTTATGGCCTCTACACGGCGACTCAGCTGATCCCATAGGTTTTCTATGGTGTTCAGATCTGGAGAAAGTGCAGCTGCCCCATCCTCCCAGTCTCCAGCAGCTGTTTCTTAATGATGTGACCTTGGTGAGCTGGAGCATTGTACTCCATGAAGATGTAATTAGGCCGGTGTTGCTCATGTAGAGGCACAATGACTGGATTAATGATGTTATTCCATAAGTCGGAGCGGTCACTGTATCATTCACACAGTGTAGGGCAGTTATGTACTGACTACACACACCGACCCACACTACTACTATCACCACCAAAGGCTCATCTGGTGACAGCTGTGGCTGATGCATAGTGCTCTCCTTGACGTCTCCAACATCGTTGGTGGGCATCATTTCTGCTCAGCATGCATCCACTTTCATCGGTGACCAGCACTGAAGCCCACTGGTCCCTCGTCCAGCGTAGCGGACGCCTGTGCCAGGTGGAGCGGTCAGGTACTTTGCAGGTTGTCTAGCACGCAGAACACGCTGATGTAAACGGTTTCGAATGGTCTGACGTGACACTTGGGGGCCTCTCACCTCCCGTAAATGTGCCTGGAGTTGTGTGGCATTCATCATCTGGTTCCGAAGAGCATCAATCACAATGTGGCATATGGCCAAAGGACGTTCAATTCTCTGCCTTTCTGTGACTCTTACAGTCTCTCTCTGTTATAACCTGCTGATGACACTCTAAGCTCAGTGGTCACTCATCTGAGAACACCCTACGTGAAAACTCGCAATGGCGCAGCCCTGCTGATCAATTGTTGGGTGTCATCTTTGTCTCATGCTGTTAAAATGTGAACAGCATGATGAGGAGCATGGTTTAATACCAGTTCTAACTGAACCCAGCAATTTATTGGGCGATTCATGGATTAAACATTGCTGTGAATTTTGCCATTAAGCTCCTTGTTAGAGAGCAGCAAGTTGTGTAAAAAGTCCCGAAATATTGAACAGCTGGACCTGTGCAGTCAAAAAAGAGAATTTTGTTTGCTTACCGTAAATTCTTTTTCTTATAGTTCCGACATGGGAGACCCAGACCATGGGTGTATAGCTACTGCCTCCGGAGGACACACAAAGTACTACACTAAAAGTGTAGCTCCTCCCTCCGAGCATATACACTCCCCGGATGACAAATCCAACCAGTTTAGTGCCAAAGCTGAAGGAGGACATCCACCCATAAGTAGAGATAGAGTAAAACCCAGAATAACTGGAACCTCTGTCTACAACAACAGCCGGTGAAAACACACGGCACAAGAAAGCTGCCAACAGGCAACAGGGAGGGTGCTGGGTCTCCCATGTCGGAACTATAAGAAAAAGAATTTACGGTAAGCAAACAAAATTCTCTTTTTCTTCATCGTTCCTTATGGGAGACCCAGACCATGGGACGTCTCAAAGCAGTCCATGGGTGGGAAATAAACAGAAACTGAGAAGTAGGCGAAACCTAACTTCACAAATGGGCGACAGCCGTCCGAAGGATGCGTCTGCCCAAGCTCGCATCTGCCGAAGCATGAGCATGCACTTGGTAGTGCTTCAAAAAGGTGTGCAGACTAGACCAAGTGGCAGCCTGACAGACCTGCTGAGCCGTAGCCCAAGAGGCACCGACAGCTCTGGTCGAGTGCGCCTTAATCCCCGGCGGGGGAGGCACCTGAGAACATTGGTAGGCATCGGATATGGCCGACCTAATCCAACGAGCTAGGGTCGGTTTAGAAGCCGAGAGACCCTTGCGCTGACCTGTGGTCAGCACAAAAAGAGAGGTGCACCGCCTGAAAAAAACAGCGGTGACACAGATCCGGAGCGCCCGCACCAAATCTAAAACATGCAACGCTTTCTCAAAGCGATGCACAGGGGCCGAACAAAGGGAGGACAATGAAATGTCCTGGTTAAGGTGGAAAGGAGACACCACCTTAGGGAGAAGGCCCGGAGTCGGACGGAGAACCACCTTGTCTTGGTGAAAAAAAACAAAAGAGGGTGACTCCGAAGAGAGCACAGTCAAATCAGAGACTCTCCTGAGAGAAATTATGGCCACCAGAAAGACCACTTTCTGTGAAAGACGAAACAACGAAACCTCCCTAAGAGGCTCAAAGGGGGGTTTCTGTAAGGCCATGAGGACCAGATTAAGGTCTCAGGGATCCAGAGACCGCCGGTAAGGCGGAATGATGTGAGATGCGCCCTGCATGAAAGTGCGCATCTGGGCCAGCCGGGCGATACGCCGCTGGAACAACGCTGACAGAGCCGAAACCTGTTCCTTGAGGGAATTGAGGGACAGTCCTAGCTGCAGGCCGGACTGTAGAAGGACAGGATGGTCGGCAAGGAAAAACGGCCAAGGAGCATGGCCGGAAGAACGACACCAGGACAGGAAAATTCTCCAAGTCCTGTGGTAAATCCTGGCCGAGGAAGACTTCCGAGCCTGAGTCATAGTGAAGATGACCTCGGAAGGAATGCCTGAAGCCGTAAGGATTCAGGGCTCAAGAGCCACGCCGTCAATCTGAGAGCCGCAGAATTCTGGCGGAAAACGGACCTTGTGAGAGAAGGTCTGGCCGGTCCGGGAGATGCCACAGCACCTCTACGGACAGACGGAGCAGGTCTGGGAACCAAGCTCGCCTGGGCCAGTCTGGGGCGATGAGTACGACCCGACGGCCCTCCATTCTGATCTTGCGCAGGACTCTGGGCAAGAGAGCTAGAGGGGGAAACACGGAGGCCAGACGGAACTGGGACCAATCTGGAACCAGCGCGTCCGCTGCCAAGGCCTGAGGATCGTGGGAGCGAGCCACGTAAACCGGGACCTCGTTGTTGTGCCGGGTTGCCATTAGATCCACTTCCGGAGTGCCCCGCCTGCTAAATTGACCGGAACACTGCCGGATGCAGGGCCCACTCGCCGCTGTCCACGGTTTGACGGCTGAGATAATCTGCCACCCAGTTTTCTACGCCTGGGATGTGGACTGCGGATATGGTGGACTTGGAGTCCTCCGTCCACTGAAGGATATGTTGAACTTCCAACATTGCTAGGCGGCTGCAAGTCCCGCCTTAGGTGATTGATGTAGTCAACTGCTGTCGCGTTGTCTGACTGGACTCGAATGTGCTTGCCCGCCAACAGGTGGTGAAAAACTGCGAGAGCTAGGAGTACAGCCCTGATTTCCAGCTCATTGATCGAGAGGGCTGATTCGGACGGAGTCCAAGTGCCCTGTGCTCGGTGGTGGAGAAACACTGCTCCCCAGCCGGATAGACTGGCATCCGTGGTGAGAATCACCCAGGACGGGGCCAGAAAGGAGCGTCCCTGGGAAAGGGAGAGGGGCCGAAGCCACCACTGAAGAGAGCTCCTGGTCTGTGGCGACAGAGCCACCAGCCTGTGCAAGGAAGAGGTTCCTTGTCCCAACAGCGGAGAATGTCCAGCTGCAGGGGACGCAGATGGAACTGGCAAAGGGAACCGCCTCCATTGACGCCACCATCTGACCCAGCACCTGCATGAAGTGCCTGATGGAATGACGGCGGAGCCTCAGCAGAGAGCGAACCGCCAGATGAAGGGACTGCTGATTGACTAAGGGCAGCTTCACAAGTGCCAGCAGAGTCTCGAATTGCATCCCTAGGTACGTAAGTTCCTGGGTCGGGGTCAGAGTGGACTTGCAAGCGTGGCGAGAGTGAGCGAGACACTCCGCTGAGAGTGAGCGAGACACTCCGCTGAGAGTGAGCGAGACACTCCGCTGAGAGTGAGCGAGACACTCCGCTGAGAGTGAGCGAGACACTCCGCTGAGAGTGAGCGAGACACTCCGCTGAGAGTGAGCGAGACACTCCGCTGAGAGTGAGCGAGACACTCCGCTGAGAGTGAGCGAGACACTCCGCTGAGAGTGAGCGAGACACTCCGCTGAGAGTGAGCGAGACACTCCGCTGAGAGTGAGCGAGACACTCCGCTGAGAGTGAGCGAGACACTCCGCTGAGAGTGAGCGAGACACTCCGCTGAGAGTGAGCGAGACACTCCGCTGAGAGTGAGCGAGACACTCCGCTGAGAGTGAGCGAGACACTCCGCTGAGAGTGAGCGAGACACTCCGCTGAGAGTGAGCGAGACACTCCGCTGAGAGTGAGCGAGACACTCCGCTGAGAGTGAGCGAGACACTCCGCTGAGAGTGAGCGAGACACTCCGCTGAGAGTGAGCGAGACACTCCGCTGAGAGTGAGCGAGACACTCCGCTGAGAGTGAGCGAGACACTCCGCTGAGAGTGAGCGAGACACTCCGCTGACAGTCTGCACTGGATGAAGCCCTGACTAGAAGGTCGTCCAGGTAAGGAATCACTACCAACCCCTGGAGGAGCAGAACCGCAACCACTGCTGCCATGACCTTGGTGAATACACGAGGGGCCGTGGCTAACCCCAAGGGGAGAGCCACGAATTGGAAATGTTCCTCTCCGATTACAAAACGTAGCCAACGCTGGTGTGAAACTGCGATTGGCACATGCAGATAGACATCTCTGATGTCGATGGATGCTAAGAAATCTCCTTGGGTCATTGACTGATCGCAGAGATTCCATGCAAAAGTGCCGCACCTGAACATGCTTGTTGAGAAGCTTGAGATCCAGGTCGGAAGGCACCGTCCTTTTCGGGAACTAGGAAGAGATTTGAGTAGAAATCTCAGAACCGTTCCCAGTCGGGAACTGGTACAATTACTCCATTGGCCTGCAAGAATGCCACGGCCTGTGAGAAGGCGACGGCCTTGGAGCAGGGGGGAGTTGACAGAAAAAATCTGTTTGGCGGGCTGGATAGAATTCTATTCTGTAGCCGTGGGAGATGGTAACCCACACCCACTGATCGAAGACGTGTTGAAACCACACGTCGCCCAAGAGGGAGAGCCTGCCACCGACCAAGGACGTTACTGGCGCGGCCAGATAATCAAGAGGAGGCTGCCTTGGTGGCAGCAGCTCCTGCCGACTTAGGACGCGGCTTCATGCGCCAGTTGGTTTACGGACCTTGGCTGAGTTAGTGGACAAGGCCGAGGGCTTAGAGGACGACCAGTTAGAGGAACGAAAGGAACGAAACCTCGACTGGTTCCTGCCCTGGACAGGTTTCCTGGGTTGTGGCATGGAAGTACTCTTCCTGCCAAAAACTTCCTGAATAATTTCATCCAGTTGTTCACCAAATAGACTGGTCCCGGCAAAAGGGAGTCCAGCAAGGAACTTCTTAAGAAGCATCTGCCTTCCACTCTCGAAGCCACAGGAACCTGCGGATAGCGAGGGAAGTAGCCGAGGCCACCGCAGTGCGGTGACAGTCTCCAGCATGGCAGACATGGCATAGGATGAAAAGACTGAAGCCTGGAAGTTAAGGCAACCATTTCGAGCATAAAGTCCCTGGTGAGGGAATGCATCTCCTCCCGAGAAGCAGAGATGGCTTTGAGAGCCCGCACTGCTGCAAAAGATGGGGAGAACGAGGCCCCTGCCGCCTCATATATAGATTTGGCCAGAAGGACAACCTGGCGGACAGTGGGATCCTTAGAGAGGTGCCGTCAGCCACTGATACAACTGTCCGGGCTGAAAGCCTAGACACCGGAGGGTCCACCCTTGGTGAATGAGCTCACTCCTTGACCACCACTGGTGGAAGGGGGAAACAGTCATCAGAACCACGCTTTGTAAAGCGTCTGTCAGGACAGGCTCTGGGCTTGGTCACAGTGACCTGAAGCTGGAGTGGATAAGGAACACACTCCTTGTTCTCTTAGGCAAGGTATACTGATGCTTTTCTGCCAGAGAGGGGTGCTCCCCTGATACAGGCGGATTGAGGTCCAGTACAAATATAATGGACGCAATCAAATCATTAGCATCTGCGTCACTTCCGAACAGATCAATGGGGTACATGGAGAAGCGTCCGAGCCCCCAGTAAAGGCATCCTCCTTGTCCTGAGAGTCAGCTCGTGAACCAGAGCCGCGGGGCGAGGAGGGAAAGGGGACCCTGCGTCTCCATTTTAGGAGGACGGGGTCTCAGACCAGATGAAGAATCCTCTGTGAGCTTTGCTGAGCGAGCCGTAGCAGCAGAAGCGCCCTGAGGAGGGGGCTGATGCATGCTCAGCAGTGTCTGGGACAGCTGTCCCCTGGAGAGAGGGATTCTACCCAAGCCGGGGGTTCAGCCACCGGAGCCGGAGCAGCCGGAGGGACCACTGGGGATGAGCCTCCAGGCTGAGGCACCACTATGTTAGAGCAGGCATCACAATGTGGTTATGTGCTCGGTACAGGCAGTACGAGTCTACAGCAGTGCATAATAAGAACAGCCTTGCAGCACTGCTCTGATATGAGACATGCTGCAGAAGTGGGGGCTCTGTCCAGGATGACCCTCAGCAGAGTATATAAACAGAGTATATAAGCAGCTGCACAACCGGAGGTTGTGACTTGCCAGACCGTTTACATAGAGACATCTCTGTGCCCTCCAGATCCCCCAGCCCAGGCCCCCATTTGTCACAATGTGTTATGCAGACATTGAGAACGCTGAGAAAATGGCGTCCGCAGCCTGCATCTCCACGAGGAGAGGGGGCGGGGCCTACTGTGAGAGCAGGACGGAGGGCAAATGAGGCATACGGGGGAGGGAATCTTTCCTCAGTGAGGAGTGTCCCTTCCCTGTGCTGACCAGCCGCTGGGCGGAGCCACACTGTCCCACTGTACTGACTGACATGCAGGGGAAGAGAATCGAAACTAGGCCTCAGGCGAAGCCGGGGCCTAGATTTAAACATGCGGCCAGCGTGCAGGCACCATCGGCGCGGTTCTCCAGAGAAAACTGGAGAACCGGCCGGAAATGTTAACACAGTTAGAAAACACACTCTCCCCAATAAATAAGGTACAAGGGACCCCTGGAAAGACCACCGCCTGTGGTAATAACGTCTCAGTACTTAGCTTGTGAGACGCAGGTGCCAGGTCCCTGGGGGGTGATCGCTCCGTCCGTCAGGGTCCTGAACAGGGCTGCGGATGGAGACCGGTCTCCTGCAAAGCAGTGAGAACCGTGATGGCTCCCACTTCAAGCCAGAGCCCGAGGGATGGTGAAGGAGCGCGGCATGAAAAAGGGCTCCAGCCCTGAAATCAACCTTAACAGCACCACCGACACAGTGGGGTGAGAAGGGACATGCCGGGAGTCCAGATTGGACCCGCTTTTCTTCCAAATCTTTGAAATCAAAAATCAGAGGATGCATGTGTGTGTGTGACCTCCTGAACACAAAGCATTGAACTGGTTGGATTTGTCATCCGGGGAGTGTATATGCTCGGAGGGAGGAGCTACACTTTTAGTGTAGTACTTTGTGTGTCCTCCGGAGGCAGTAGCTATACACCCATGGTCTGGGTCTCCCATAAGGAACGATGAAGAAATAGTAGAGAAGGTCACATTAAGGTTACCTGAAAAAGTTAGAGGGCATTGTAGGATCATCCTGAAATTTCACCCATAAGCCAAATATCAATAACTTTTTGTGAGTAATATATGTGGTCCCTGTGAGAGAACACAATCTGTTTTGTTCTTATAGTCTCCATCTGGTGTTATAACAGCATTCAGCTAACACTGATGGGAAGGGAAGTTTCACATTTCAGTTCACACCCCTATTGTTATTGGTGCATAGTTCAGAGGAGTTACTTCTTTGTTTGAGGTACTATATAAACTGGTCACATGATGTAATAAAGCAGAAACTTTCAGTACACCACAAAGCATGTGTGCTGTATTGATTTTCTGAGTGCTCGAAAAAAAAAAAAAAAAAAAAAATCTTATAACTGGAGTTCAAGAGGCATAGAAGGAGTGTATTTTGCTCAAATCCCCGTGGTGCATTGTGGGTAATAGAGGCCGAATCATGTCATAATTAAGCTTAAAATAAAGAACACAGATTGCACCAAAACTGATTTCTGATTTATTCGGATGTTCCAGGAGACATAAACAGTGAATTATTAGAATTATTCTCATTTTGGTTGGATCAGTAAAACCTGAATACTTAAAAAAAAAAGGTAATACAGGGAACAGGACGTGACATTCCCGTAGTTTGCAGACATGATAAAAGGTGCGAGCTGTTGGAGAGGTCGTCAGAGTGCAAACAAAACTCTACTGTGATCTGTATAATTTACATCAACGCCAAACAACCAGAACTTAAATTAGGTTTCTCGGTGTGAGACAGGGGGGCCGAATTCTGCAAACCGTCCCTTTCAGTTACTGTACTTGTGTCGTGCCCAGACCGACGGCGCTGGCGTAGGCGGCCAGGATGTCGATTACTTGCTTGGTTTCTAGGGTGAGCCGGGCCTCGGTTAACCAATCATGAGCCACCCGTCTCGATTCTCCTCGCAACTGGTTTACAAATTTTGCCGCCAGCTCCAGGTCTCCGTGTTCGATGCAATAAGAGGCGTAAGAAAGCAATTTAAAGGTGTCCAGGTCCTCGGAGGTCAGCTCGCCGGGGGGCTGCAGCTGTTTAGGCTCAAACATGAGAACGGACTGTATGTAGGAGAGAAAGTATTGGTACAGACTGTTTCTGGTTTCATCTATCAGTGCCACCCGGCGGGCGAGATGACGGACGGTATAAAAACGGGCTCTCAGCGCCTCCTCGCTGTACACGCCGCGCTGCAGGGACTCTTGGGGTAGAGCGCCGGTCAGGGCTTCTGTAAATTCGTTGTTGGAGCAGCTGGCTCTTATTCCCTGGACGGCACCCTCGAGGGGGTCGGTGGGGTGTTCACCTGAGGCGGATCGCAATGTAAATTTTAAGGCTTCGATGGAGAGCCACAAGTGATGGGCTTTTCTGGCCTCCTCTTCGGCGACGGCATGTCCTGTACCAGAACAACACACAAAAGCATTAATATTGGGAAAAAACACAATCCATCTTGTCTTATAACTGATTGAGGTCATAGGGTTCAGCTAACACTGATAGGCGGGGAAGTTTCACATTTCCATTCATGCCCCTACTGCTCCTATTGGTGCGTAGTTAAGGAGTTATTTCTTTGTTTGAGGTACTATATAAACTGGTCACATGATGTAATAAAGCAGAGAATTTCAGTATAATACAAAGTGTGTGTGCTGCAATGATTTCCTGAGCGCTCGTAAAACAAATCTTATTAATTTGGAGTTCAAAAGGATTAGGAGTGTATTTCACTCACAACATAGAAGACTCTCCATGTCTGAATGTAGACACACCTTTCTCTAAAATCGAGCCAAAATGCAATGCAGATTAATTTCTTTTTATATATTTGCAGATAAGAGTCTTTTTTATCTTTAATATACAGATCCCCTACAAAATGAAATGATAAATGATTCTGTCTCTGCCCGCAGTCACCACTAGGGGAGCTCTTGGTACACAGCCGACAAGACACAGCAAAATGCATCAGTCTGCATGTCATCATTCCTCAGCTCCCCCTAGTGGTGACTGCAGGCAGTCAGAATCCTATCATTCAACTCTAGGCCTATGTAGAGGAGTTTGAGCTCTGAACATGGACAAGATTTATTAAAAAGATTAATGGGTGAGAAATTTGGACCTAAAAATGTAATTGTAATTTATAGGGAGCCTGTCAGCACAAAACGACTATTCAAACCAAGCTCAGCACCTTGGAGGGGACAGAGAATGGGGGGAAAAAAAAAAATGGCACCAAATCCATTGCTGCATTTGTCATAAAATGCTAAGGAGGTGCTCGGTGCACCCCGAGCTGGACAGTTCAGTGCATCTTCCATCCATCTCCTCTGGGTCCATTAAAGCCAAAGCCGTCAATTTAAGGCAGAAATAGGGAAACCAAATATATGGGAAGGCGGTGCTCATAGTGAGCGACAGCTGTAACCACCATCATAACGGCATCAGTCCAGAGCCGGCTCTCAGTCCAGAGCCGGCTCTCAGTCCAGAGCCGGCTCTCAGTCCAGAGCCGGCTCTCAGTCCAGAGCCGGCTCTCAGTCCAGAGCCGGCTCTCAGTCCAGAGCCGGCTCTCAGTCCAGAGCCGGCTCTCAGTCCAGAGCCGGCTCTCAGTCCAGAGCCGGCTCTCAGTCCAGAGCCGGCTCTCAGTCCAGAGCCGGCTCTCAGTCCAGAGCCGGCTCTCAGTCCAGAGCCGGCTCTCAGTCCAGAGCCGGCTCTCAGTCCAGAGCCGGCTCTCAGTCCAGAGCCGGCTCTCAGTCCAGAGCCGGGGAGTCATTACAGCCGCCAATCACTGGGTCTGGCATGGCTTCAATGACTGAAATCCGGAGGCTGCAGGGAGGAATAAAGTTCCTTTCTTCCTGGTAGCCGGGTTTCATGACTGCAGCTTTAGAACACTATTATCCTGCAGATTAACCCCATATTATTATTATTATTATTATTTTTATTTATTTATAGAGCACCATTAATTCCATGGTGCTGTACATGAGAAGGGGGTTACATACAAAATACGTATACAAGTTACAGTAGACAGACTAGTACAGAGGGAAGAGGGCCCTACCCTTGCGGGCTTACATTCTATAGGATTATGGGGAGGAGACAATAGGTGGGGTGTAGGTCAGGCGGCGGCTCCACACGGTGGTCGGGTGGCAGCTCCGCACGGTGGTCGGGCGGCAGCATATCTGCAGGTTGTGTTTTTGTTACATGACAAGTTCCCTTTAAAGATACAAAGCAGTGTCCCACTCTATATGATGGAGGAGATCTCAGCAATAATCAATGCTATAAGCAGCTCTCTAATTCCTTGCGGTTACATACCCTCCACAGCCTCCTCGATGCCCTTCAGCCTGGCATAGGCCGTGTTAATATCCAGCGTGAAGCCATCGACCTGCTCCTGAGACAGACGTCTGAACTGCATTTCCTGCTCTGACAGTTTCTCGGAGAGGGACTGTAGGGAAGAAGCACAATGTCAGTCCTGTCCTGCTAAAGCCCAGGACAATCGCCATCCCCCGAGCCGGGTACCGGACTCACCTGCTGAAACTCCGTCTTCAGCTCCTGCTCCTGGACCCCCAGGACGTCGCGCAGGTGGTCAGTGTGTGCGGCGGCCTGCCTGCGCAGCTGAGTCCTCATCTCGGCCTCCATCACCTCCCGCACTTCTTCCGCCTGTAAAGGTCAGGAATGGGTTTTAACAGGATTGCTCCATAATAAGCAATGCAAAAATAGGAAACACACCATAGTAAATTGACGACAGCCCCCGCCGGTACCTTCTTGTCCTGCTCCAGTTTGATCTCGGCTCGGTAGTGCTCCAGCGCCTTGGACACGGCACTTTCCAGCGCTCGGTTATCCTCCAGTTTCTGTTTCTCCAGCGCGGCCTCGATGTGCTGCTTTTCTCGCACCCGGTACTCGGCCAGCTGCTTGTGTAACTGGTCGATGCGGCGGTGGGCATGGGCAATCAGCGAGTTCAGGTCTTCAGTGCTCAGCTTGCCGGCTGCACAGGAAAAGAGGAAAAGGACAATAGTGAATATGCAGATGGGTGTAGGGTCAATATTAACGGCTTATATGTGAGGACATGGGGGTGGGGGTACAACATCAATCCCAATTTAGCTTCACTAATAACCTTGCATGACTTGATATTCATCTTCTCTACTCTAGTCACATCCAGAGCTGCAATATCATCTCCAAGAACCTACACCAGCAGACAGATATGAGGTCCAGCCGCTTGTGCATGAATGGGACAGTAATATTGCGACACTGCAGCTTTGGATGTGAGTGGAGAATAAGATCTAAACTGTAGCACATGCTGCAGAAATGGAGAATAGAATGAAGAATGGCATTCATCAACTTGCATGGATTCAACAAAACCAAGCGTCTCCTACCTACAATCAGACATGGTGGAGGGAGTGTAATGGTTTGGGGCTGCCAGCTGTGGGGGGGCTACAGTTCACTGAGGGAACCTTGAATGTCAAGAGGTGTACTTACTTTGGACAACCCCTACTTGTCAGAGGAGACCCTATATGATAAGCAGATCACAAGATGCGCCCCCTGCTGGGAACCCCAGTGATCAGCTGTGATAAGTGGGAAAACGTGGCAGTAAGTGTACAGCTTATCAGCGGCGCCACCACAGGAGGGATAAAGGATAACATTTAAATCAATATGTGGCCAGTGTAACACAACACAGGTCCGCAGGAGACATCTGCTCAGGATGGCAGTGAAGGCTTTTGTAGCCTGGACACCGTCGCTGATATTTGCTCAGTGCTGGGGCAGAGTGCACGCTCTGCCCCACCACAGTGATTCCAACACATGGCTCTGTAGCAATACACGACTCCGTTACTTACTCATCCGAGCAGCACATTACATGGAGGTACAGGGGACACAGACAGACAGCACGGTGACATGCAGAGGACAGGAGGGGGTCAGTGTTAGGAGGAGAGAGGAGCAGAACTCACCTAAATCGGAAATTTCTGAAACAGAAAAAGGAAGGTTTAGAGAGGTTAACGCCGTCCGCAGGCTAACAAGACTCTACATGCAGAAAAGCCTCAACCCCAGCTCCAGCAGCAACGCTCCAGCGCACATCCCACTATGCCCTTCACATACAGAAGGCTGGACATGATCCCACCCCCTGTATTTACAGCGCACCCAGAGGTGCTAATATGGTTCCCTAATTTTCATTTAGCCTCTCCACCTGGGAATTTATGGGCGCGGGGAGGTACGCTGGAGCCAGAAAGACGACAGACCGATGCAATACTGAACACAAGTACTAAGTGTAAAGAAGAAGGTCTATCCGCAGAGCTTAGCAATCTGCCCTCCCTCTGCTACTCCTCCTGGAAATGTATGAATTAAAGGAAGGATAAATTAAGCACATAGGCATGTAAGGGACGTCGCCCCCTATACACATCGCACCCTTACTGTTCTAATTATTGCAGGAAATGACAAAAGGTGCAATGTCTGCAGGACATCGCTGGGCCTAATTAGAAGAGGTGCCAATGATGCCGGCAGGTAGGAGGAGGTAGGCCGGGGCCTGATCCGACGGCTGCAGTGTACCGACATGGCCACCGGCCCAGGGTCCTGAAAATCTGTGTGTCCAACTCTACATTTACCCATAAGAGGGGGTGGAGGGGAGTGCAAGACGCTGCAAAAAACAACCGAGATTTTGCAGGGTGGGCTCCAACACTGCCCCCTGACTCATCAGTAACCGCTCAAAGCCCCGGCACCGACACAGAGTATATAAGGCGTAGTTTACTCATCAAAGGGTTAGAGAAAGTGAAAAAAGTTCACAAAAACAACCCCGACCCCTATAACCCCCCGCAGCGGGCTGTGCCTTCTGTCACCTAACTACCCCAAACATGGCGAGAAACCGCACAGGATGATGTACGACCCCCAGAACGCAGGAAATCCCCCTCCATATACCAGGCAGTTATTATCTAGTAACCGCAGACATATAGAGAAGGGTAAGAATCCCTGCAATGCCCTGCGAGGGAATGGATATCATTCTCCTTCCTTTACATTACACATGGTGGAGGGCACTGCACTCCCGGTCTCCCTCAGCCCAGAGGAGACTTCAACTGAAGACCCCAAACACAGATCATTCATCCGCCAAGTATTTCTCCTGACTCCACCTGTCCCCAGGAGCACACAGATCAGCCAAACGCTTCTGTGAGAGCCTCTGCCGGACTCCTCCACCAGCCTCCCTTGTAGATTCCCCTAACCAACCTCCACCCGCATACTCCTGCGCGCCCCACCCGCATACTCCTGCGCGCCCCACCCGCATACTCCTGCGCGCCCCACCCGCATACTCCTGCGCGCCCCACCCGCATACTCCTGCGCGCCCCACCTGCCTCCATACTCATCCGCGCCCCACCCACATACTCCTGCGCGCCCCACCCGCATACTCCTGCGCGCCCCACCCGCCTCCATACTCATCCGTGCCCCACCTGCTTCCATACTAATCCGCGCCCCACCCGCTTCCATACTCATCCGCGCCCCACCCGCATACTACTCCGCGCCCCAAACGCATACTCCTCCGCGCCCCAAACGCATACTCATCAGCCTCCTACTTCAACACCGTCTCCAACCCTTGCAGACTCCTTCGGCAGTTGTTTATTTCTTAAAAGGAATATCGGATATCAGAAAAAGAGAATTTTGTTTACTTACCGTAAATTCTTTTTCTTATAGTTCCGTATTGGGAGACCCAGACCATGGGTGTTTAGCTTCTGCCTCCGGAGGACACACAAAGTACTACACTTAAAAGTGTAGCTCCTCCCTCTGAGCTTCTACACCCCCTGGTAGCCAGTCCCACCCAGTTTAGTGCAAAAGCTGAAGGAGAATAGCCACCCACAAGTAGAACAGAGCAAGAACCGGAACAACCGGAGACTCTGTCCACGACAACAGCCGGTGATAACACGCGGAACAAGAAACTGCCAACAGGCAACAGGGAGGGTGCTGGGTCTCCCAATACGGAACTATAAGAAAAAGAATTTACGGTAAGTAAACAAAATTCTCTTTTTCATTATTGTTCCTTTGGGAGACCCAGACATTGGGACGTCTCAAAGCAGTCCATGGGTGGGAATAAACAGAAAAACTAAGAAGTAGGCAAAACCTAACTTCACAAGTGGGCGACAGCCGCCTGAAGGATGCGTCTGCCCAAGCTCGCATCTGCCGAAGCATGAGCATGCACTTGGTAGTGCTTCGAGAAGGTATGCAGGCTAGTCCAAGTGGCAGCCTGACAGACTTGTTGAGCCGTAGCCTGGAGCCTGAAAGTCCAAGAGGCACCGACAGCTCTGGTCGAGTGTGCCTTGATCCCCGGCGGGGGAGGCACCTGAGAACACTGGTAGGCGTCCGAAATGGCCGATCTAATCCAACGGGCCAAGGTCGGCTTAGAAGCAGGGAGACCCTTGCGCCGCCCTGTGGTTAGCACAAAAAGAGAGGTGCACCGCCTAAGCGCAGCGGTGCGAGATACATAAATCCGGAGAGCACGCACCAGATCTAGAGTATGCAGCGCTTTTTCAAAGCGATGAACAGGGGCCGGACAGAAGGAAGGTAAGGAAATGTCCTGGTTAAGGTGGAAAGGAGAGACCACCTTAGGAAGAAAGTCCGGAGTCTGACGGAGAACCACCTTGTCTTGATGAAAGACTAAAAAAGGTGACTCCGAGGAGAGCGCAGCCAAATCAGAGACTCTCCTGAGAGAAGTTATGGCAACTAGAAAGGCCACTTTCTGAGAAAGACGATACAAAGAAACCTCCCTAAGAGGCTCAAAAGGGGGTTTCTGCAATACCGTGAGGACCAAGTTAAGGTCCCAGGGATCCAAGGGCCGCCGATAAGGCGGAATGATGTGAGACGCGCTTTGCATGAAGGTGCGGACCTGAGCCAGCCGGGCGAGACGCCGCTGGAACAGCACTGATAGAGCTGAGACTTGTCTCTTGAGAGAGTTGAGGAACAGTCCTAGCTGCAGACCGGACTGTAGAAAAGACAGAAGGGTCGGCAAAGAGAATGGCCAAGGAGGATGGCCGGAAGAGCGACACCAGGACAGGAAAATTTTCCAAGTCCTGTGATAGATCTTGGCGGAGGAAGACTTACGGGCCCGAGTTATAGTGGAGATGACCTCGGGAGGAATACCAGAAGTCGTCAAAATCCAGGACTCAAGAGCCACGCCGTCAATTTGAGGGCCGCAGAATTCGGGCGGAAAAACGGACCTTGCAAGAGTAGGTCTGGACGGTTCGGAAGATGCCACGGCATCTCTACGGACAGTTGGAGCAGGTCCGGATACCAAGCTCGCCTGGGCCAGTCCGGTGCAATGAGGATGACTCGACGGCCCTCCATTCTGATCTTGCGCAGGACTCTG
This sequence comes from Anomaloglossus baeobatrachus, assembly GCF_048569485.1. Taxonomy (NCBI): domain Eukaryota; kingdom Metazoa; phylum Chordata; class Amphibia; order Anura; family Aromobatidae; genus Anomaloglossus; species Anomaloglossus baeobatrachus. The sequence goes on along the minus strand of NC_134353.1, from coordinate 54,355,880 downwards.
GGCAAGAGAGCTAGAGGGGGAAACACGTAGGACAGACAAAACTGGGACCAGTCTTGAACCAGAGCGTCCATGGCGAAGGCCTGAGGATCGTGGGAGCGCGCCACGTAAACAGGAACCTTGTTGTGACGGGATGCCATTAGGTCCACGTCCGGAGTGCCCCATTTGCGGCAGAATGAGTGAAACACTGCCGGGTGCAGGGACCACTCGCCACCGTCCACGCATTGACGGCTGAGATAATCTGCCTCCCAGTTTTCCACGCCTGGGATGTGGACTGCGGATATGGTGGACTTGGAGTCCTCCGCCCATTGAAGGATGCGTTGTACCTCCATCATTGCCAGGCGGCTGCGTGTCCCGCCTTGGTGATTGATGTAGGCAACCGCTGTTGCGTTGTCTGACTGGACTCGAATGTGCTTGCCCGCCAACAGGTGGTGAAAGGCTAGGAGAGCTAGAAGCACAGCTCTGGTTTCCAGCACATTGATTGAAAGGGCTGACTCGGACGGAGTCCAAGTGCCCTGTGCTCTGTGGTGGAGATATACCGCTCCCCAGCCGGATAGACTGGCATCCGTGGTGAGAATCACCCAGGACGGGGCCAGGAAGGAGCGCCCTTGGGACAGGGAGAGGGGCCGAAGCCACCACTGAAGAGAGCTCCTGGTCCATGGCGACAGAGCCACTAACCTCTGTAAGGAGGAAGGCCGCTTGTCCTAACAGCGGAGAATGTCCAGCTGCAGGGGGCGCAGATGGAACTGGGCAAAGGGAACAGCCTCCATGGACACCACCATTTGACCCAGCACCTGCATCAGGCGCCTGAGGGTATAACGGCGGGGCCGCAGCAGAGAGCGCACCGCTAGCTGGAGATACTGCTGTTTGATTAAGGGCAACTTCACAAGTGCCGGCAAAGTCTCGAACTGCATCCCTAGGTACGTGAGACTCTGGGTCGGAGTCAGAGTGGATTTGGGAAGATTGACAAGCCACCCGAATTGGGCTAGAGTGGCGAGAGTGAGAGAGACACTCCGCTGACAGTCTGCGCTGGATGGAGCCTTGACTAGAAGGTCGTCCAGGTAAGGAAGCACTGCCAACGCCTGGAGGTGCAGGACCGCAATCACTGCCGCCATGACCTTGGTGAATACCCGAGGGGCCGTGGCTAACCCGAAGGGGAGAGCCACGAATTGGAAATGATCCTCTCCTATGGCAAAACCTAACCAACGCTGGTGTGAAACTGCGATTGGCACATGTAGATAGGCATCTCTGATGTCGATGGACACCAGAAAATCCCCTTGGGCCATAGAGGCAATGACTGATCGCAGAGACTCCATGCGAAAATGCCGCACCCGAACATGCTTGTTGAGAAGCTTGAGATCCAGGATGGGCCGGAAGGTACCGTCCTTTTTGGGAACTAGGAAGAGGTTTGAGTAAAAACCTCTGAACTGTTCCCGAGTGGGAACTGGTACAATCACTCCGTTTGCCTGCAGGGATGCCACGGCCTGTGAGAAGGCGGCGGCCTTGGAGCAGGGGGGAGTTGACAGAAAAAATCTGTTTGGCGGGCTGGAAGAGAATTCTATCCTGTAGCCGTGAGATATGATATCTCTCACCCAGTGATCGGAGACTTGTTTTAACCAAGCGTCGCCAAAGTGGGAGAGCCTGCCACCGACTAAGGACGTGGCTGGAGCGGGCAGAGAGTCATGAGGAGGCTGCCTTAGTGGCAGAACCTCCTGCGTTCTTCTGCGGACGCGCTTTTGGGCGCCAGTTGGATTTCTGATCCTTAGCTGAGTTAGCGGAGGAGGCGGAGGGCTTAGAGGACGACCAGTTGGAGGAACGAAAGGAACGAAACCTCGATTGATTCCTACCCTGGGCGGGTTTCCTGGTCTTGGTTTGTGGCATGGAAGTACTCTTCCCTCCAGTAGCTTCCTTAATAATTTCATCCAGCTGTTCACCGAACAGCCGTGAACCAGCAAAAGGGAGCCCAGCAAGAAACTTCTTGGAAGAAGCATCTGCCTTCCACTCTGGAAGCCACAAGATCCTGCGGATAACAAGGGAATTAGCTGAAGCCACCGCAGTGCGGTGAGAAGCCTCTAGCATGGTAGACATGGCATAAGATGAAAAAGCTGAAGCCTGAAGTTAAGGTAACCATCTCAGGCATAGATTCCTTGGTGAGGGAATGCATCTCCTCTACAGAAGCAGAGATGGCTTTGAGAGCCCACACTGCTGCAAAAGTCGGGGAAAAAGCGTCCCCCGCAGCTTCATACACAGATTTGGCCAGAAGGTCAATCTGACAGTCAGTGGAATCCTTAAGTGAGGTGCCGTCAGCCACCGACACAACGGTCCGGGCTGAGAGCCTAGACACCGGGGGGTCTACCTTTGGGGAGTGCGACCACTCCTTGACCACCTCAGGTGGAAAGGGAAAACTGTCATCAGAACCACGCTTTGGAAAGCATTTGTCAGGACAGGCCCTGGGTTTGGTCACAGCGGTCTGAAAACTGGAGTGGTTAAAGAACACACTCTTTACTCTCTTAGGCGAGGTAAACTGATGCTTTTCTGCCAAAGAGAGTTGCTCCTCTGATACTGGCGGATTGAGATCCAGTACAGAATTAATGGACGCAATCAAGTCACTAACATCCGAGTCACCCTCGGAGAGATCGATGGGGTACATAGCCTCCGAGCACCCCGTGAGGGAATCCTCCTCATCTTGCGAGTCAGCTCTTGAGTCAGAGCCGCGGGATGAGGAGGGGGAGGAAACCCTGCGCCTTCTCTTAGAAGGACGGGGTCTGGGACCTGATGATGAATCCTCTGTGAGCTCTGCTGGACGGAGGTCAGAGGATAGGGCTCCTCTGGCAAGAGTATTAGAGGCACCCTGTGAGGAGGGCTGATGTATATTCATCAAAGTCCTGGACAAAAGTCCCATGGACTCAGCAAATGACTGGGATATGGACCTAGAAAAGGACTCTACCCAGGCTGGGGGTTCAGCCACAGGTGCAGAAGCAGCCTGAGAGATCACTGGGGGTGAGACTCCAGGCTGTGGCACTGCAAAGTTAGAGCAAACATCACAATGTGGACAGGTGCTCGGCTCAGGCAGCAGGAGCTTACATGCAGTGCATGCAGCATAAAGCTTTGGAGCCTTGCTCCTTGTGTGAGACATGCTGCTGGAGTGGGGGCTTTGCAAGAGAATGAACCCCAGGGAGAATATACAGAGGTGCACAACCGGAGACCGGCTGTGGCTTTCCAGACCGCTGGAAGCGTGTTGTGTGCCCTCCAGATCCCGAAGCCCGGACCCCCAATGCACAGCACCTCAGCAGGGATGCAGAGTGCAGAAAGGCCCAGCGCAGAGTGAACTCTGCCTGAGAAATGGCCGCCGGAGCGAAGAGAGGGGGCGGGACTAGGGGGTGTTCCTGTAGGGGAGCGGGAACTGGAGGGCCATAGACCTGCAGGAGAGGAGACACGCCCAAGCAGTGGGGAGTGTCCCTCCCCTGTGCAGAACGGCCGCCGGGAGGAGCCATGCCTGTCCCTCTTGCATGAGTGACATGCGAGGGAAGTTAACAGCAACTAGGCCTCCGGCAAAGCCGGGGCCTAAATTTAAGCGGCGAGGCCGACGCGCAGGCACCATCGGCGCGGTTCTCGGGCGAAAGCTAGAGAACCCGCCGGAAATGTCAAAATAAACATATACAGCATACTCTCCCCATACAATAAAGAACAGGGACCCCCCACATAAACGTCTCAGGTACTTAGCTGCTGAGACGCAGGGCCAGGTCCCTGGGGATGAGTGCTCCGGTCCAACAGGATCCTCAAGGGGCTGTGGATGGAGACCGGTGTCCTGCCAGGCATGGAGACCGTGCTGGCTCCCACTTCAAGCCAGAGCCCAGGAGGGATGGTGAAGGAGCACGGCATGTAAGGCTCCAGCCTTGGAAATCAACCTTAACAACACCGCCGACACAGTGGAGTGAGAAGGGACATGCCGGGAGTCCAGACGTGGACCCGCATTTCTTCAATCTCTTTCCAAAAAACAAAAAATCATATGAGAATGCATGTGTGGATGTATGCCTTCTGAACACAAAGCAATAAACTGGCTGGGACTGGCTCACCAGGGGGTGTATAAGCTCAGAGGGAGGAGCTACACTTTTAAGTGTAGTACTTTGTGTGTCCTCCGGAGGCAGAAGCTAAACACCCATGGTCTGGGTCTCCCAAAGGAACGATAAAGAAATACAATATGTCTGATTCTTTTCTCTTCAGACATTTGTCGGGGCAGTCGGGACGCCCCACACATACACTGATAACCAACATCACGGGTTTGGCTGATGTTAGGCAGGTAAGCTATAAATATAATAAATATATAGATATATATCGTCTCACACTGGACCCCGCAGCAGCTCCGTGTTCTCTTCATTCTCAGGATTGTTGGGGTTCTCCTAACAATTATACATGGACCGTGATAATAAAGGATCTCCTTGGCTGATTGTACAAGACATTCCCATATATGAAGATTAGCAGCTGCCAAACATCACTGATGTCGCCTCTCTGTGGAACCAGACTGACAAAATTGAAACCCCCCCCCCACCCCCCAGACACAAAGGATTGTATTCCACCCCTCTACCCTCCAATTGCCCCCAGCAGCAGCTTAAAGCCACCACGTGCAGTGTGACCGCTCTACACCCCCCGCCACATTTCCCTTCAAACACCCCCCCCCCACCTCAAGCGTGATGAGGACTGATCGGAGGCATCACAGGAATTCAGACATGTCACGATGCAAATTCAAAGCTTCAGGAGACCCTCAGCCCTAAAGCCCCCTAGTTCTTAATTAAGACCTGCATAACCTCCGCCTCCTGCCGTACCGGCCTCACATGCCTCCAACTATCCTCCAAAATAACTATTATTCCCAGCATTTCCAGGATGAACAGAGTAACTTTCCCGTGCAAACTTCTAATATATACACAGGGTGGTCCAAAAGTAGGTGGACAGTATGTGTAATAGGATTATCAAACATGCTGTAAAGTGAAAGTGACTCAGTTGCCCTTAGCAACCAATCAGATTCCACCTTTCATTTTCCAAAGAGTCTGAAGAATGAAAGGTGGAATTTCATTGGTTGCTAAGGGTAACTGAGTCACTTTCACTTTACACCATGTTTGATAATCCTATTACACATACTGTCCACCTACTTTTGGACCACCCTGTATATAATATAAAAAATAAAGAAATGCAGGAATTCAGAGGTGTCAGGAGAGGAGAGGCGTCCTCTGTAAGAATCACGGTCCCCCCCCCCCCCCCCCACCACACCGACTGCGGTGGACGGGACGAGCGCAGACTAACAGTCACTCCGTGCGTCAGCTCCAGGTTGTGGCACTGTGCAGTCTGACATTTCTGCGACGCCATCTTGTGACACGGGAGACGTCCTCAGCACGGATGCGGAGCAGACAATATACAAAAGGTGAGGCCGTACTCAGGACCCTGACACTTACTTAACCCTTTCCAGCCTGGATGCACCTCCGGGGTGACACTGTCCAGCTCCTTCTTGAACTCCTCCCGTGCGGCGGCCACCAGTTCGTGGTACTGAGCCACGATCTTCGCTTCAGACTGAGCAGATTGGACCTGTGGTAACAAGACGAGGGTCAGTCTCAGTAGAGGTAACCACTGAGTAATATCCACATCTGTACAATCTAATGATTACTCTAACGCTCAGATGCAAGCGTGGTGTCTAGGAACCAGTCATTTCCCAATTCACCTGATTTGGCGGGGGTCTGTAGCCCATCCACCACCTTGACCTGTTGGGGAAGGATTTAGGAAGTGGGTCAGGTGGCTATATTAGATGACTGCCACCATTTTTCACGATAGGCGTGTAATGGTCACCAATGCAGCGGTGGTCACTCGAGGGTCCTTCCTGGCACAGCGGTGCTATGTGGAGGTGCTTATACATTTCCCAGTAAAATATCACAATTTATTGCTTTTTCTGAGTTTTTGAATTTCCACTGGCAATTGTATTATAGCTGGTCACCAGATGATGAGTCAGTGCGATTACCTACTGCACCTAAACTACCAGGAGACCATGATGTATCGATAGAAAAAGGGGCTAGGATAGAGAAATGTTGTAAGACCCCGCCATGTTGCACGAACACGAATAATGAAAGTGATTAAAATGAGTCTCCACCCTGGCAGTGAAAAGTGACCATACACTTGTGCACTCCTCCATGTGCCAAACTCTGCCCTCTCCGCTGAGACTGGCATCCCCCGACATGGCTGCTAAAGTGGCAAGTCTATAGCACACCTCGATAGCACAGGAAAGGCAGGCGATACGTTCAGACTCACCACTGTGCCGCCCATGCCACCCATCTTAGATATAGAATGACCATACGCCAGCATCAGCGAAGAGGGCAGAGTTTGGCAAACGGAGGACACCAATTAGGGCGACAGGTATATAGTCCCTTTTCAGTGTCAGGGAGGAAACACACGTATGTATCACATACACCATCTTGTACCTTTTTAACGACGTTATCCAGGTCCACGATCATGCGGTGCAGGTTTTCCTCGGCTGACATGATGTGAGGTTTGGCGCCATTGACAGAGTTCTTCTTGGTGCCATCAATGACGCTCCGCATCCGCTCCAGCTCTTCCCTGAAGCAAGAAATACAGGACGTCAGTGACACGCCAGTGGGGGGGGGGTACTTACTTGTCTTGTGAAATGACAATGCAAAGCCCAGCGTCCTACATATTACAGGCTAGTGATTGTAATTTTAGCATGTACATATGTGCAGCTATCTATGCATTTTTCCCCCCTCTCAAGTGCATAAAGAACGGGGTGAAATATTTTTGATCTTTTCCCGACAGCAGAAGTAACGGTAACGTCAGATAATATATGGACAATATAGACAGAAATGATCATGCAGGAGACTGTTACAATATAGTGCTGTATTCCCAGGGCAGCGAGAAGCAATAGCTTATATAGGACACACACAACCGGCGGATACGAACTTTGCTTTGAGAAGAGCATCAGCTGCCTCATCCACAGCTTTGCTGCGCACCTTCAAGGCATCCTCCAAATCCCGCCACTGCAGAGACTTCTGATCAGCCGAGACCTGCGTGGGGGTAGAAAAGGAGGTCGTCATCATCATAGGAACAATCTAGCCACTCCGAGGTAGCAGAGCCGGGCCTGCACTCACCTGGGCGTCATCCATCGCTTCACGTAACTTTTGGGCATGAAAGTTGACCGCTTGTACCGCCGACTCCTGCGAGGTGATGGCCTGGACGGTGACGCGGGCCGTGCTGCTCAGCGCCTCCTCCAGTAACGCAGCCACGGCTGAGGAGACAAGAAGGACCATATAAACGTAATGCAGTAATCCAATATTAAATGAAGGGAATTTTGTTACTTACCGTAAATTCCTTTTCTTCTAGCTCTTATTGGGAGACCCAGACGATTGGGGTATAGCTACTGCCCTCCGGAGGCCACACAAAGCACTACACCAAAAGTGCAAGGCCCCTCCCCTTCTGGCTATACCCCCCCCGTGGTATCACGGGTACTCCAGTTTTAGTGCCAAAGCAAGAAGGAGGAAGCCAACAACTGGTTTAAACAAATTAACTCCGATTAACATCGGAGAACTGAAAAACCGTTCAACATGAACAACATGTGTACCCGCAAACAGCAAAAACAATCCCGAAGGACAACAGGGCGGGTGCTGGGTCTCCCAATAAGAGCTAGAAGAAAAGGAATTTACGGTAAGTAACAAAATTCCCTTCTTCTTCAGCGCTCTATTGGGAGACCCAGACGATTGGGACGTCCAAAAGCTGTCCCTGGGTGGGTAACGAAATACCTCATGTTAGAGCTGCAAAACAGCCCTCCCCTACGGGGATGTCACTGCCGCCTGCAGGACTCTTCTACCTAAGCTGGCATCCGCCGAAGCATAGGTATGCACCTGATAATGCTTGGTGAAAGTGTGCAGACTCGACCAGGTAGCTGCCTGACACACCTGTTGAGCCGAAGCCTGGTGCCGTAATGCCCAGGACGCACCCACGGCTCTGGTTGAGTGGGCTTTTAGCCCTGAAGGAACCGGACGCCCAGCCGAACGGTAGGCCTCTATAATTGGTTCTTTGATCCATCGAGCCAAGGTAGCTTTCGAAGCCTGCAACCCCTTGCGCGGACCGGCGACAAGGACAAAAAGTGCATCGGAACGGCGCATGGGCGCCGTGCGGGAAATGTAGATCCTGAGAGCTCTCACCAGATCTAGCAAACGCAAGTCCTTTTCATACCGGTGAACCGGATGAGGATAAAAGGAAGGCAAGGATATATCCTGATTAAGATGAAACGAGGATACGACCTTAGGGAGAAACTCCGGAATGGGGCGCAGCACTACTTTGTCCTGGTGGAACACCAAGAAGGGAGCCTTGGATGACAGAGCTGCCAGCTCAGACACTCGCCGAAGCGATGTGATCGCAACAAGAAACGCCACTTTCTGTGACAGGCGAGAAAAAGAAACTTCTTTGAGAGGCTCGAAAGGCGGCTTCTGGAGAGCAACTAGTACTCTGTTCAGATCCCATGGATCCAACGGCCGCTTGTACGGGGGCACAATATGACAGACCCCCTGCAGGAACGTGTGCACCTTAGGAAGACGTGCTAGACGCTTCTGAAAAAACACGGATAGTGCCGAGACTTGCCCTTTAAGGGAGCTGAGCGACAAGCCCTTTTCCAACCCTGATTGCAGGAAAGACAGAAAAGTGGGCAATGCAAATGGCCAGGGAGACACTCCCTGAGCAGAGCACCAGGTTAAGAAAATCTTCCACGTTCTGTGGTAGATCTTAGCAGAAGTTGACTTCCTAGCTTGTCTCATTGTGGCTACCACTCCCTGGGATAAGCCTGTTGACGATAGGATCCAGGACTCAATGGCCACACAGTCAGGTTCAGGGCCGCAGAATTCTGATGGAAAAACGGCCCTTGAGACAGCAGGTCTGGACGGTCTGGAAGTGACCACGGTCGGCCGACCGTGAGATGCCACAGATCCGGATACCACGATCTCCTCGGCCAGTCTGGGGCGACGAGTATGATGCGGCTGCAATCGGATCTGATCTTGCGTAATACTCTGGGCAAGAGTGCCAGAGGCGGGAATACATATGGGAGGCGGAACTGCGACCAATCTTGCACCAAGGCGTCTGCCGCCAGAGCTCTTTGATCGCGCGACCGCGCCATGAATGCCGGGACCTTGTTGTTGTGCCGAGACGCCATTAGGTCGACGTCCGGCACCCCCCAGCGGCGACAGATTTCTTGAAACACGTCCGGGTGAAGGGACCATTCCCCTGCGTCCATACCCTGGCGACTGAGGAAGTCTGCTTCCCAGTTTTCTACGCCTGGGATGTGAACCGCGGAGATGGTGGATGCTGTGTCCTCCACCCAATTCAGAATGCGCCGGACTTCCTGAAAGGCTTGCCGGCTGCGCGTCCCTCCTTGGTGGTTGATGTATGCCACCGCTGTGGAGTTGTCCGACTGGATTCGGATCTGCTTTCCTTCCAGCCACTGTTGAAAGGCTAGTAGGGCAAGATACACTGCCCTGATTTCCAGAACATTGATCTGAAGGGTGGACTCTAGCGGAGTCCACGTCCCCTGAGCCCTGTGGTGTAGAAACACTGCTCCCCACCCCGACAGACTCGCATCTGTCGTGACCACTGCCCAGGATGGGGGCAGGAAGGATCTTCCCTGAGACAATGAGGTGGGAAGGAGCCACCATTGTAGAGAGTCCTTGGCCGTCTGGGAAAGAGAGACTTTCCTGTCTAGGGAAGTTGTCTTCCCGTCCCATTGGCGGAGAATGTCCCATTGAAGTGGACGCAGATGAAACTGCGCAAAGGGAACTGCTTCCATGGCTGCCACCATCTTCCCTAGGAAGTGCATGAGGCGCCGCAAGGGGTGCGACTGGCCCTGAAGGAGAGATTGCACCCCTGTCTGTAAGGACCGCTGCTTGTTTAGCGGAAGCTTCACTCTCGCTGCTCGAGTATGGAACTCCATGCCAAGATACGTTAGTGACTGTGTCGGTGACAGATTTGACTTTGGAAAGTTGATGATCCATCCAAAAGTCTGGAGAGTCTCCAGCGTAGCATGTAGACTGAGTTGGCATGCCTCTTGAGAGGGTGCCTTGACAAGTAGATCGTCTAGGTAAGGGATCACCGAGTGTCCCTGAGAGTGCAAGACTGCTACCACCGCCGCCATGACCTTGGTGAAGACCCGGGGGGCTGTCGCCAGACCGAATGGCAGAGCTACGAACTGAAGATGGTCGTCTCCTATCACAAAACGTAGAAAACGTTGATGTTCTGTAGCAATTGGCACGTGGAGATAAGCATCTTTGATGTCTATTGAGGCAAGGAAGTCTCCTTGAGACATTGAGGCAATGACAGAACGGAGGGTTTCCATCCGGAACCGTCTGGCGTGCACATGTTTGTTGAGCAGTTTTAGGTCCAGAACAGGACGGAACGAGCCGTCCTTTTTTGGCACCACAAAGAGATTGGAGTAAAACCCTCTCCCTTGTTCCTGAGACGGTACAGGAACCACTACTCCTTCCGCTCTTAGGGAGTCCACCGCCTGCCGCAGGACATCTACACGGTCTGGATGTGGGGAGGTTCTGAAGAACCGAGCTGGAGGACGAGAACTGAACTCGATTCTGTACCCGCGAGACAAAATGTCTGTCACCCACCGGTCTTTGACCTGTGACATCCAAGTGTCGTAAAAGCGGGAGAGCCTGCCCCCGACCGGAGATGCGGAGGGAGGGGACTGGAAGTCATGAGGTAGCCGCTTTGGAAGCGGTTCCTCCATTTGCTTTCTTGGGGCGTGCGTGAGCCCGCCAGGAATCTGAGTTTCTTTGCGTCCTCTGAGTCCCTTTGGACGAGGAGAATTGTGTTTTGCCCGAACCTCGAAAGGACTGAAACTTCTGCTGCCACTTTCTCTGCTGAGGTTTGCTTGATCTGGGCTGGGGTAAAGAGGAGTCTTTACCCTTGGACTGTTTAATGATGTCAGCCAATGGCTCGCCAAACAGTCTATCTCTAGATAAAGGCAAGCTGGTTAAACATTTTTTGGAACCAGCATCTGCTTTCCAGTCCTTTAACCACAATGCCCTGCGCAAAACTACCGAATTGGCAGACGCCATTGAGGTGCGGCTGGTAGATTCTAGGACCGCATTGATAGCGTAAGAGGCAAACGCAGACATCTGCGAGGTAAGGTGCGCCACTTGCGGCACCGCTGGATGTATGATAGCATCCACTTTTGCTAAACCAGCTGAAATAGCTTGGAGTGCCCATACGGCTGCGAATGCTGGAGCAAACGACGCGCCGATAGCTTCATAGACAGATTTTAACCAAAGGTCCATCTGTCTGTCATTGGCATCCTTAAGTGAAGCGCCATCCTCCACTGCAACTATGGATCTAGCTGCAAGCTTGGAAATCGGGGGGTCCACCTTTGGACACTGGGTCCAGCGCTTGACCACATCAGGTGGGAAAGGATAACGTGTATCCTTAGAACGTTTAGAGAAACGCTTTTCTGGATGAGCGTCGTGTTTCTGGATTGATTCTCTGAAGTCAGAGTGATCCAACAGAGCACTTAATTTACGCTTGGGATAGAGGAAACGAAACTTCTCCTGCTCTGCCGCTGCCTCTTCTGCTGAAGGGGCTGGGGGAGAAATATCTAACAGCCTATTGATGGCTGAGATAAGATCGTTTACCATGGCGTCCCCATCCGGGGTATCCAGATTGAGAGGGGTTCCAGGATTAGACTCCTGATCACTCTCTTCAGACACATCACATGGAGACTGATTGCGCTGAGACCCTGAGCAGTGTGATGACGTTGAGGGTCTTTCCCAGCGAGCCCGCTTGGGGTGGCTGGGGCAATCATCTGAGTCATTATACTCATCCTGAGAAGCCGGGGACCCCCTTGCAGTCTGGATTAAATCCAACTGCGGAGGATTAGAGGACATAGACCTCGCCGTGTCCATAGACTGAGCCCCAGGCATGGATTGCAAAGTTTCCAGGATTTTTGCCATAGCCACAGACATATTATCCGCAAAAACTGCAAAGTCTGTCCCTGACACCGGGGCAGGACTTACAAGCGTCTCAGCCTGGGTCACTACCTCTCCGGACTCCGGCTGGCGAAGCAGCACCGGATCTGAGCATTGCACACAATGGGGGTCATTGGAGCCTGCTGGTAGAGCAGCCCCACATGCAGCACACGCAGTGCACACAGCCCTAGCCTTGGCAGCCTTGCGTCTTGTGGATGACATGTTGCTGCCTCCTCAGAGCGATCTGGGGTATACAGCCAGGAAGCGACCTCACAGTGCAAGAAATCAATAAATATCTATGTCCAGTGACACAGTACACTAATACACAGTAAGGCACTAGAGGGGCCAGCTGAAAAGCCGCTTACCGCCCGCTTAAGAGCGGGTGTGTGGTCTCCCAAAGCCCCTCAGTCTAGTTCTCCCAGAGCCTTGCGTCCTTCCTCCAGCCAGACTGCATGTAATGGCTGCCGGCGTCCTGAGAGAGGAAGGGGGGCGGGCCCTGGGCGTTCCTGACCAAGAGCGGGAAGCCTGCTTCCCTCTGTGCCTAGTGAGAGGGCTGGAGCATGTAAATCAGGCTCCAGCCCTCGTCGCTGCCGTGAAACAGCGTCTCTCCCCTACCCTGATTGACAGGGTGGGGGCGGGAACGATCGGAGCTGCCGGCGTCCTAGGCCCAAAAGCCGGGGACTAGAGTTATAAACGCCCCCGCCGTAAAAGCGCGGTCGGCGTATCCCCGGCGCACCACAAGTCACAGCAGCGCCGCCGGTCCAGTGGGGGTCGGCGCTGCGTTCCCAGAACACAAAGTCCCCCAGATAACTGTAGGAACACCAGCTCAGTGTACGGTCCCCGGCGCACTACAACGCCCAGCCAGCCCGGAGTGCGTCTGTGCCTGCCGGGGACACAGAGTACCTGTATGATGCAGGGCCCGGTCCCTGATGGTACTCCTGCTCGGCATCCACCAGGTGCTATGGGTCTGTGGATGGAGCCCGGCGTCAGAGCTTTGAGGCCGGCAGGATCCCACTTCCACAGAGCCCCCAAGGGGATGTGGAAGGAAAACAGCATGTGAGGCTCCAGCCCTGTACCAGCAATAGGTACCTCAACCTTACAACACCATCCAGGGGTGAGAAGGGAGCATGCTGGGGGCCCTATATGGGCCCTCTTTTCTTCCATCCGAAATAGTCAGCAGCTACTGCTGACTAAAATCTGTGGAGCTATGCATGGAATGTCTGACCTCCTTCGCACACAAAGCTAAAACTGGAGTACCCGTGATACCACGGGGGGGTATAGCCAGAAGGGGAGGGGCCTTGCACTTTTGGTGTAGTGCTTTGTGTGGCCTCCGGAGGGCAGTAGCTATACCCCAATCGTCTGGGTCTCCCAATAGAGCGCTGAAGAAAGAAGGATTTTTGTGTGCTCACCGTAAAATCTTTATGAATCTTCATTGGGGGGCACAGCACCACGGTCCTGTGTCCCCCAATGAAACGAAAGAGTAATACAATAATAATAAAATCAGACGTCATCATCGGGTGCCGGCGACAGCTACATGAGGCAGCGCAGCACGGCTCATTGCTGGATATGTAAAGACCAAACCCTCGAGGGCTCCGGTCACATTGTGGGAACGTCACGTTCAGGGCACTCACTCACTAGTCCTAAGGCTATGTGCCCACGAAGCTCACACCTGCGAATATATCCGCATGTTTCCCGCAGCTATACATAGCTGTGGGATTCCAGCGAAATATCTGCGGAAAACCTGCGGACATTCATGCCACTTACCTGCGGAAGTCCCAACTTCTATCTCCATAGTGAAGGGCTGGGAATTCCGCAGATATTGCCGCAGGAATAATTGACATGCAGTTATGTGCGGCTGCGGGACATCCGCAGCATATTCCGCAGCTGCACCTATCCGCAGCATGGACACAGCACTCCCCATGTCCCATAGGATAACATGGGGCGTTTCTGTACTTGCTAAAACCTACAGATATATCTAGAAAATATAGATAAATACGCAGGTTTTCCACGGCAAAATCCGCGGGTACAGCCTTAGGCCTCTTTCACACGTCAGTGATTCTGGTACGTATGTTGCAGTTTTTATACGTACCAGAATCACAGACTAACGCAGACCCATTAAAATCAATGGGTCTGCGCACACATCAGTGATTTTTCACTGACCGTGTCTCCATGTGGTGTACACGCGTGTCCGTGATTTCCGCATTGAGACAAGTCAGTTTTTCTCTGGCATCACTGATGTCCCACAGACCAAGCAGTGGTGTGATCCGTGAAACACATACGAGAAAAACACGGAGATTGAAAATAAAATGCATTTTTTAACTCACCTTCTACCAGCCTCTGCTTCAGAGCCGGCTCATTACTGGCACGTATATACATAGATTCAGGAATAGCTGACCCGGAAGTACATGCAGCGGGGGCGGAAACACAGCAAAGCCGGAGAGTTCAGCACCACGGACAGCAGGAGAGTGGACAGGTGAGTATATTTCCATGTGCTATCACGGATGACGGATCACGTATCACGTATTGCACATGGACAACCACGTGTGCAATGAATCACGGCACACAGAGGGACATATGCGTTTTTAACACGTCAGTGAAAAAAGTCTGTTTTTCACTGACGTGTGAAACAGGCCTAAAGCAAAGACTGAACCCAAAGATGGATGCCAGGAGGGTCTGGCATATGCTCAGCTGATTGTTGATCCCTGGCTCGCATTGTCCAAAACAGCCCCAGAAAAAAAGCTGCAATCATCTGATCACTTCTGCTATACAGAGCAGGATCAGCACTGTCCTGTGAAGCGGAAATAATGATCTCCTATAAATGTTGCTCACAATCGGCGTTCACAGAAAGATCATAATGACATACAGGTGTCATAATATAACCCATCGGTGCCGCACAATCACGTCATGGGGACGCCGATGGGAGCGGGGAATGATGCGCTCCCTGCCGGCACTTGTTAAACCCCGCTATAAGAGATTGACAGCAGGATTTAGCGGGTTAATAGCAGCAGGCAGGGTTAATAGCAGCGGGCAGATGACCGATCTGCCTGTTGCTGTTAGAGGAATATGACAGCCGATCAGAATAGCCATCATGTCCAGGGGAAGGTGCAGGCTCAGCGTGGTAGCCCACATCAAAAGCAGGGACACAACCATTGATGTAAATATACATCAATGGGTTAAAGGTGTGTTTGGGAATTAACATTTATTGACCAAGGGTCAAGAGCGGAAGCAGGGAGTGACCAATCACTGAGCTACATGTGTGTATATACTTTTTGTGAGATGTCAAAGAAGGGAATTTTGTTACTTACCGTAAATTCCTTTTCTTCTAGCTCTTATTGGGAGACCCAGACGATTGGGTGTATAGCACTGCCTCCGGAGGCCACACAAAGCAATTACACTAAAAAGTGTAAGGCCCCTCCCCTTCTGGCTATACACCCCCAGTGGGATCACTGGCTCACCAGTTTTAGTGCAAAAGCAAGAAGGAGGAAAGCCAATAACTGGTTTAAACAAATTCTCTCCGAGTAACATCGGAGAACTGAAAACCGGTCAACATGAACAACATGTGTACCCGCAAACAAACCAAAAATCCCGAAGGACAACAGGGCGGGTGCTGGGTCTCCCAATAAGAGCTAGAAGAAAAGGAATTTACGGTAAGTAACAAAATTCCCTTCTTCTTCAGCGCTCTATTGGGAGACCCAGACGATTGGGACGTCCAAAAGCTGTCCCTGGGTGGGTAAAGAAATACCTCATGTTAGAGCTGCAAGACAGCCCTCCCCTACGGGGAGGCAACTGCCGCCTGCAGGACTCTTCTACCTAGGCTGGCGTCCGCCGAAGCATAGGTATGCACCTGATAATGTTTGGTGAAAGTGTGCAGACTCGACCAGGTAGCTGCCTGGCACACCTGTTGAGCCGTAGCCTGGTGTCGTAATGCCCAGGATGCACCCACGGCTCTGGTAGAATGGGCCTTCATCCCTGATGGAACCGGAAGCCCAGCAGAACGGTAGGCTTCAAGAATTGGTTCTTTGATCCATCGAGCCAGGGTGGCCTTAGAAGCCTGCGACCCTTTGCGCTTACCAGCGACAAGGACAAAGAGTGCATCCGAACGGCGCAAGGGCGCCGTGCGGGAAATGTAGATTCTGAGTGCTCTCACCAGATCTAACAAATGTAAATCTTTCTCATACCGATGAACTGCATGAGGACAAAACGAAGGCAAAGAGATATCCTGATTAAGATGAAAAGAGGATACCACCTTCGGGAGAAACTCCGGAATGGGGCGCAGCACAACCTTGTCCTGGTGGAAGACCAGGAAGGGAGCCTTGGATGATAGTGCTGCCAGCTCAGACACTCTCCGAAGAGATGTGATCGCTACCAGAAAAGCCACTTTCTGTGATAGTCTAGAAAGTGAAACCTCCCTCAGAGGCTCGAAGGGCGGCTTCTGGAGGGCAACTAGTACCCTGTTCAGATCCCATGGATCTAACGGCCGCTTGTACGGGGGTACAATATGACAAACCCCCTGCAGGAACGTGCGCACCTTAGGAAGGCGTGCCAAACGCCTCTGAAAAAAGACGGATAGCGCCGAGACCTGACCTTTAAGGGAGCCGAGCGACAAACCTTTTTCTAACCCAGATTGCAGGAAAGAAAGAAAGGTAGGCAATGCAAATGGCCAGGGAGACACTCCCTGAGCAGAGGACCAGGATAAGAATATCCTCCACGTTCTGTGGTAGATCTTAGCGGACGTGGGCTTCCTAGCCTGTCTCATGGTGGCAACGACCCCTTGAGACAATCCTGAAGACGCTAGGATCCAGGACTCAATGGCCACACAGTCAGGTTCAGGGCCGCAGAATTCCGATGGAAAAACGGCCCTTGGGACAGTAAGTCTGGTCGGTCTGGGAGTGCCCACGGTTGGCCGACCGTGAGCTGCCACAGATCCGGATACCACGCCCTCCTCGGCCAGTCTGGGGCGACAAGTATGACGCGGCTGCAATCGGATCTGATCTTGCGTAGCACTCTGGGCAAGAGTGCCAGAGGTGGAAACACATAAGGGAGCCGGAACTGCGACCAATCTTGCACTAGGGCGTCTGCCGCCAGCGCTCTTTGATCGCGAGACCGTGCCATGAAGGTTGGGACCTTGTTGTTGTGCCGTGACGCCATTAGGTCGACGTCCGGCACCCCCCAGCGGCGACAGATTTCCTGAAACACGTCTGGGTGAAGGGACCATTCCCCTGCGTCCATGCCCTGGCGACTGAGGAAGTCTGCTTCCCAGTTTTCTACGCCGGGGATGTGAACTGCGGATATGGTGGAGGCTGTGGCTTCCACCCACATCAGAATCCGCCGGACTTCCTGGAAGGCTTGCCGACTGCGTGTCCCCCCTTGGTGGTTGATGTATGCCACCGCTGTGGAGTTGTCCGACTGAATTCGGATCTGCCTTCCTTCCAGCCACTGCTGGAAGGCTAGTAGGGCAAGATACACTGCTCTGATTTCCAGAACATTGATCTGAAGGGTGGACTCCTGCCGAGTCCACGTACCCTGAGCCCTGTGGTGGAGAAAGACTGCTCCCCACCCTGACAGACTCGTGTCTGTCGTGACCACCGCCCAAGACGGTGGTAGGAAGGATCTTCCCTGTGATAATGAGGTGGGAAGAAGCCACCACTGCAGAGAGTCTTTGGCCGTCTGGGAAAGGGAGACTTTCCTGTCCAGGGATGTTGACTTCCCGTCCCATTGGCGGAGAATGTCCCATTGAAGTGGACGCAGATGAAACTGCGCAAACGGAACCGCCTCTATTGCCGCCACCATCTTCCCGAGGAAGTGCATGAGGCGTCTTAAGGAGTGCGACTGACTTTGAAGGAGAGCCTGCACCCCAGTCTGTAGAGACCGCTGCTTGTCCAGCGGAAGCTTCACTATCGCTGAGAGAGTATGAAACTCCATGCCAAGATACGTTAGTGATTGGGTCGGTGACAGATTTGACTTTGGGAAGTTGATGATCCACCCGAACGCCTGGAGAGTCTCCAGTGCAACATTCAGGCTGAGTTGGCATGCCTCTTGAGAGGGTGCCTTGACCAGTAGATCGTCCAAGTAAGGGATCACAGAGTGTCCGTGAGAGTGCAAGACTGCTACCACTGCCGCCATGATCTTGGTGAACACCCGAGGGGCTGTCGCCAGACCAAATGGCAGAGCTACGAACTGAAGATGGTCGTCTCCTATCACGAAGCGTAGAAAGCGTTGGTGCTCTGTAGCAATCGGCACGTGGAGATAAGCATCTTTGATGTCTATTGATGCTAGGAAATCTCCTTGAGACATTGAGGCAATGACTGAGCGGAGGGATTCCATCCGGAACCGCCTGGCGTTCACATGCTTGTTGAGCAGTTTTAGGTCCAGAACAGGACGGAAGGAGCCGTCCTTTTTTGGAACCACAAAGAGATTGGAGTAAAATCCTCGCCCCCGTTCCTGAGGGGGGACAGGGATCACGACTCCTTCTGCTCTTAGAGAGTCCACCGCCTGCAGCAGGGCATCTGCTCGGTTGGGGTGTGGGGAGGTTCTGAAGAACCGAAGTGGAGGCCGAGAACTGAACTCGATTCTGTACCCGCGAGACAAAATGTCTGTTACCCACCGGTCTTTGACCTGTGACAGCCAAATGTCGCAAAAGCGGGAGAGCCTGCCACCGACCGAGGATGCGGAGGGAGGAGGCCGAAAGTCATGAGGTAGCCGCTTTGGAAGCGGTTCCTCCATTTGCTTTCCTGGGGCGTGAGTGAGCCCGCCAGGAATCTGAGCTCCCTTGTTCTTTCTGAGTCCTTTTGGACGAGGAGAATTGGGCCTTGCCCGAGCCTCGAAAGGACCGAAACCTCGACTGCCACTTTTTCTGTTGAGGTTTACTTGCTCTGGGCTGTGGTAAGGAAGAGTCCTTACCCTTGGACTGTTTTATGATTTCAGCCAATGGCTCACCAAACAGTCTGTCTCTAGATAATGGCAAGCTGGTTAAGCATTTTTTGGAACCAGCATCTGCTTTCCAGTCCTTTAACCACAAGGCTCTGCGCAAAACCACAGAATTGGCGGACGCCATAGCGGTACGGCTCGTAGATTCTAGGACAGCATTGATAGCATAGGTCGCAAACGCAGACATTTGCGAAGTTAGGGACGCCACTTGCGGCACTGCTGGATGTATGATAGCATCCACCTGTGTTAAACCAGCTGAAATAGCTTGGAGTGCCCACACGGCCGCGAATGCTGGAGCAAACGACGCGCCGATAGCTTCATAGACAGATTTCAACCAAAGGTCCATCTGTCTGTCGTTGGCATCTTTAAGTGAAGCGCCATCCTCTACTGCGACTATGGATCTAGCCGCAAGCTTGGAAATTGGGGGATCCACCTTTGGACACTGGGTCCAGCGTTTGGCCACCTCAGAGGGAAAAGGATAACGGGTATCCTTAGAACGTTTAGAGAAACGCTTGTCTGGATGAGCGTCGTGTTTCTGGATCGCTTCTCTGAAGTCAGAGTGGTCCAAAAAAGCACTTAATTTACGCTTGGGATACAGGAAATGGAACTTCTCCTGCTGTGCAGCTGCCTCTTCTGCAGAAGGGGCTGGGGGAGAAATATCCAACAGTCTATTAATTGCCGATATAAGGTCATTAACCATGGCGTCACCATCAGGGGCATCCAGATTGAGAGGGGCCTCAGGATTAGAATCCTGATCACCGTCCTCAGTCTCATCACAGAGAGACTCTTCTTGCTGAGACCCTGAGCAGTGTGATGACGTGGAGGGTCTTTCCCAGCGAGCTCGCTTAGGCTGCCTGGGACTGTCATCTGAGTCAGAGACTTCAGCCTGTGATGCTTGAGACCCCCTTGAATTACGGATTAGTTCCAACTGAGGGGGACCGGAGAGCATAGACACAGCAGTGTCCATGGTCTGAGTAACTGGCCTGGACTGCAAGGTCTCCAGGATTTTTGACATAGTCACAGACATTTTATCAGCAAAAACTGCAAAGTCTGTCCCCGTCACCGGGGCAGGGTTCACAGGCGTCTCTGCCTGGGTCACTACCACCATAGGCTCTGGCAGACGAAGTGCCACTGGGACTGAACATTGCACACAATGTGAGTCTTTGGAGCCTGCCGGTAGATCAGCCCCACATGCAGTACAAACAGTGTACACAGCCTGTGCCTTGGCACCCTTGCGTTTTGCGGATGACATGTTGCTGCCTCCTCAGAGCAGTACAGGGTGTCCAGCCAAGAAGCGACCTTACAGTGCAACTATATATATATATGGTACCAAGAAAAAAGTACACTAATATAACACTGAGGCACTAGTGGGGCCAGCACTAAAGTGCAGCTTACCGCCCGCTTAGGAGCGGGTGTGGTCGCCGAAATCCCTTTAGTCTGGGTCTCCCAGAGCCTGCTGCCTTTCCCCAGCCAGACCGCATGTGTAATGGCTGCCGGCGTCCTTGTGGAGAGGGGGGGCGGGCCCTGGGCGTATACAGACGAAGAGCGGGAAGCCTGCTTCCCACTGTGCCTAGTGAGAGGGCTGGAGCATGTAAATAAAGCTCCAGCCCTCGGCGCTGCCAATTGAGCAGCGTCTCTCCCCTACCCTGATTGACAGGGTGGGGGCGGGAACGAAGCGGCGCTAGGCCGCAGAAGCCGGGGGCTAAAGTTAGAAGCGCCGCCGCCGTAAAAGCGCGGTCGGCGCAAAGTCCCCGGCGCACCACAAGTCGCAGCTGCGCCGCCGCTCCAGTAGCGGTCGGCGCAGTAGTTCCCAACATGTAACGTCACTCAGCAAAGCTGCAGTGACCTAACCCCAGCGCACAGCGCTACTGTCCCCGGCGCACTATAACGCTCAGCAAGCCTTGAGAGTGTCCGTGCCTGCCGGGGACACAGAGTACCTGAAAGTTGCAGGGCCTTGTCCCTGAACGGCACTCCCGCTCCAAATCCAGCAGGTTCTCTGGGTCTGTGGATGGAGCCCGGCCTCAGGGCTTGGGGGCCGGCAAGATCCCACTTCCACAGAGCCCTCCAGGGGATGTGGAAGGAAAACAGCATGTGGGCTCCAGCCTCTGTACCAGCAATAGGTACCTCAACCTTACAAGCACCACCGCGGGTGAGAAGGGAGCATGCTGGGGGCCCCATATGGGCCCTCTTTTCTTCCATCCGATATAGCCAGCAGCTACTGCTGACTACAAACAGTGGAGCTATGCGTGGATGTCTGACCTCCTTCGCACAAAGCAGAAAACTGGTGAGCCAGTGATCCCACTGGGGGTGTATAGCCAGAAGGGGAGGGGCCTTACACTTTTTAGTGTAATTGCTTTGTGTGGCCTCCGGAGGCAGTGCTATACACCCAATCGTCTGGGTCTCCCAATAGAGCGCTGAAGAAAGTTCAAATTTCATCGAAGCCCCCAAAATCTTTCAAATTCACAGCAAATTAATCAGTTACAACCTACATTCAATTTTTTCCTTCTCTTCCTTCTCCTGCTGCACAAGGCGCGCGGCCACCTCCTCCGCCGGACGCTCCTTCAGGGGGTGGGATCCCTCGTGCTCACACTCCTTACATTGTTCTTTATGAAGGAAGGGGGAAAAAGAAAGAGGACGAGGTCAGATGTGCGATTCTGAACATTACAATCAGTACTGACGCTGTGGTGCCCGTTAGCCTTACTCGGTCATACTTATTACTCTAAACTATGGCCATTTTAATATCTCACGTTTTGGAGATTAGGAGCACATGGGGGATGAGAGCAGCCTGAGCCAGCTGCCTCCATCGGTTCATGGCGCCCGTACGTGAAGCCACAGCCTGCACTATTCTTTTACCTGACCATGGATCACGCCTCATTTTGAACTGAAAAATTGGACAGAGCCGCAATACCACGTACAACATGTAGACAAGTTTGGGGATCAAAGAAGCTGTGAGGGTAGCCTGGGCTATAGGCTGTTTGTCCAGATGTAATAAGATGATCTGTGTATGTAAATAATGAAAATATAGATGTCGTTGCATAATTATCTGTGTGTCTATATGACAAATCGCACAGACGCCATAATATGATTCTAAGACGCATAGACGGCATAATATGATTCTACGATGTGTGTACAGTAAGGTGTTAACGGAGATAATTAAGCCAGAATGAACAATGAACAAAGAGGTATTCATAACATACTGAGAGAATTCATAATCAGTTGGTTCACACCATGTGAGATGTGGGATGTTGACGCCTTGTTCTTGCTTCAAGGTCAAAGTCGAATGTTGTAATGTATAATCACAAATTTTTTTAATACATGGGTCAGAAGTTACCTTCTGCCCAAGCAGTGAACACATTTCATTGTCTGATTAATTTATAAATGCGTAGATTTGATTTGGACTCCGACTCTGTGACCCAAACGAGGGACCCCATTTGTGGTTTCCCCTAAATTCCCAACCTTGATAGTATCAAGGGAGAAATTTTGGGTAAAGATAGCGAATGGTATCTTCATACAGGGTATGCAGAGACCGGTACCGTATTAGCTGTATATCAGTACTTATATTAATGTATCAGACAATGAACACATGAGACATGTTCTCCTTGAGCCAGCATCACCAACTGAACTCGTGTAATCTATAGCTCAGATTTTAGTATTACATTTCAACCTTCAGACATGTACAAAAAGTATCAGTTTTCTCTCACACATCGAAGCCGCATAGGGAGGGTTGGGGAGTGTACGTACACACATTTCATCCCACAGATGACACATATTCCTTCTTTGTGTGGAACTACTGATAAGCATAAATACTTTCTTTGTTCATTGTTTATACATTTGTTCACTTATCCTTGGTAACCCCTTCATAACTATACAGCTTAGAATTATATTATAGGTCTGTGCAATTGCTACATAGAAAGACAAATAATTCTGCAACTACATCTATATTTTGATTATTTACATACACAGATATTCTTATTACGTTTAACCAAACAAGCTATAGCTCAGGCCACCTCCACAAAAGCTGGCGCCCAATTCATGGGGCCCCTAAAAGGAAGCACCGCCATTCCTGGACACACCGATATCTTGGACGTCACGGACTGAGATCTCCCTCTGCTGCAACCAGGCTGATCACCTTCCGACCCCGGTAAGTGTTACATACTGTGGATTCACTACCGATGTGGTTGTCCTTGGAGAGGAGGGGGTGACGGGCTGTGTGTCCTTATCAGTGTTAAACATACTTGATTGTGATGTCGTCTCCCCTAAATTCCCAACCTTGATACAGCCACTATTATTATTTTTTATTAATCCTATACATCCCTTTGATCCCAGGATATTATGGTTTCTGGAGTAAAACTGAATGACAAAACAGCCTAAATTTCTGATCCAATTAGTCCGGATGTCGTGCATCTACCTGCCCCTGCCGGGTGTTTCGGGTGGTGGTCTCCGGCCTCGGACACTTTAGGACCCTCTTCTTCGTGCACCACAGATGCTGGGACTGAGACCGCATCGCCGGTGGCGGAAATGATCTGTGCCACGTGTGAAGAAGCTGCAGGGAAAATACAAAAATGATTAAAATAATAACCAGATTAAAAAGACAAAATAAAATGTTAAAAAAAATAAAATAAAATCAATTACACTCTGAATTTTCCCCGGGTGCGGGCGCCGCCTCTATACTTTCTCTCTTGGGTTGCTTGGATTCCTTCATCGCTTCCGATACTGAAGAGATCTTTAGTGGACCGGAGGCCTTCACCTTTAAAAGGAAAAAAATCATATGCGACATGCTCCAAATGGACGAATTACATGGGGTAAACACTGCGATTTCCCCCCAAAAATTCTGTAAGACCACAGGCTACATGTAGGTGTAATGACTGACCACCCCACTGCTGAAGCTTCCGTTATATAAGGGGGCTACTTCTCCTACTAATCAATATGTGGCCACAAATATTGGACCTAAACCAGTGAGCTGACTGGTCCGAATGATGGCCAAGGTCTGACTTCCAGGACCCCGAAGCAATCAGTAGGATTAAAGGGCCTGTTACTGGGTAGCTGTTCCCGTGGCCGTGTTTGTGGGCAGCCACAGATCATCTCCATTCAAAACCAAGCGCAAAAGGCCGTAATTTCGTGAGCGACTGCCATGAACGAGGCTCCGGGCTCCTGCCAATCGTACATTAATGGCCGAGCAAATTCCTTCCATGCACTTACGAGCCAACTTACTGGTTTCTTTGGCACTGGTGCATTATATGGAGCGGTCCCGAGGACGAGCTCAAAAAGTTTGTCAGAATAAGGAACGGATTTCTCCACGCTGTCCCGAAACTTTGGATCCCAGTTTGCATAGAGTACGGTGCCCCCGACGCCTCCGCCTGCGAAAAGGAGGCCGGCAGCCACGATCTTCCCGGCAGACGGCCTGCAAGAAAGCAAAACACATCATTACTGCGGGTATGGATGGACGGCAACTACACAGCTTCATAGGACAATGCAGTAATGGAAACCTCGGCGCTGGGGGATCAGGTTACACAGAAGGTGAGAGGAGCCGTCAAGGACACAGCGACTTCACAACGCTGGAAAATACTGGATCCCATGTGACCGCCGAGAAATGTGGGACAAAGACAACCTGCAGATAATTCACACCGGCACAGAAAAAGGAGGAACCAGATAAGGGGGGAGGGGAACCCATGTACATGTAAGAGCGGCACTGAAGAGGTTAAACTGTCGGGATCATACAGAGCACTTAAGGCTTCATTCACACATCCATGTGTTTTTCTCGGGTGGCGTGCAGTTTCATTCACCAGTAAACACATCAGTATTAAAATCGGATCGGTGAGACTCGGAGCAGGACCTGATCTCCTCCGTTTTGAAGCTAATAAAGTATACGTGGTTCCGTATAATGCGCCACACATTGTATACCGGACTTCACTCTATCGGAGTTTCATCCTTTTTTTTTTTTTATTTTATTTTTTTAAAGGGAACCTGACACCAGATTTGGAGACTATAAGCCGCGGCCACCACCAGTGGGCTCTTATATACAGCATTCTAACATCTATATATATAATTGCCTTATTCTGTCTGTCTGTCTGTCTATCTTGCTCCAAAATTGTGTCCTTACCGTGACATGTCCTTACGGTGACAAACAGCGGATTGGCCGCTGGCCTTGCCATTGCCCCGCCCCCCCGCACGGATTGGCCGCTCGCCTTGGCTCCTCCCCCCGGCACGGATTGGCCGCTCGCCTCGCCTCGGGTCTGCCCCCCCCGCACGGATTGGCCATGTCCTTACAGTGACAAACAGCGGATTGGCCACTGGCCTTGCCATGGCCCCGCCCCCACGCACGGATTGGCCGCTCGGCTTCACGTATTCGTCATGGCCCCGCCCCCCGCACGGATTGGACGCTCGCCTTGGCTCCTCCCCCCGCACGGATTGGCGCCTCGCCTCGGCTCCGCCGCCCCGCACGGATTGGCCGCTCGCCCAGGCTCCGCCCCCCCACACGGAATGGCCTCTCGCCCCGAGGTGAGCGCATCAAGGTCCTGCAGCGGCGGACACACAGACACACACACACACACACACACCAGATCGCATCCACACACTCACAACATCCCGTGATGTCGCTTGCTTCTCGGCGGCGATCCTGTGCGTGCAGTGATCTTCCAGGACCTGCCGGAGGATCACATGGCCGGAAGCATGTGGTATCTCCAGATGTTGTGATTGTGTCAGCTCGTATGTGCGATATCGTCAGTGTGTGTGTGTGTGTGTGTGAGTGTATGCGATCGGATGTGCGTGAGTATGTTCTGATGTGTGAGTGTGAGTGTATGCGATCGGATCTGTGAGTGTCGGCAGAGGAGCATGGCGTGCAGCACAGCTGCTGGGACCGCACACCGGTGGGCACAGGGAGAAGTGGGGTGTGTGTGAGTGTATGCGATCAGATGTGTGCGTGTATACTGTCTGATGTGTGACTGTGGAGCACGATGGGGAGTGCGCAGCAGGGGGGATGGAGCACGATGGGGAGTGCGCAGCATGGGGGATAGAGCACGATGGGGAGTGCGCAGCATGGGGGATGGAGCACGATGGGGAGTACGCAGCATGGGGGATGGAGCACAATGGGGGGTGCACACCTCCCCCCAAAACACACACACACACAGCCACACACGCACTGCACAACACACCACACACACACACACACTGGGAAACACAAACACTGCCCTACACAGACACCCACACACACAGACAACGCCGCACACACAAATATACGCACAACACACACATTGCACAAAACATACCTCCCCCCAAAAGACACACCCCACACCCACACAAACCGCGCAACACACATACACAACGATACAGACACACAGCGCTCCACAAATAACGACACACAACGCAACACACAAACACCGCTCTCACCCCCCGCCACACCCAGACAACACCCAGAACATGTACAGCCCCTACACAAACACTTGGTAACTACAGACAACAACATCTATATAACAAAAATCATACATTAACTACACAATACGTAAATTCTAGAATACCCGATGCGTAGAATCGGGCCACCTTCTAGTGAGGTATAAAAGAGCCCAGGCCAGCGGTATAGCATAAACACTTTAGAATACTTACCTAAACCGGTCGCTGCGGTGGACCTGGGTCAACTGGGTTTTCTCCTCCTCCGGTGCCGGCGCCTCCTCTTTCGGCCATCTGTCGCCGCCTCTGTTGTCCTTCTGAAGCCGCGGTGTATGACGGGTCCGATGTCATACACCCTCGCCGGCATTCAGGTCCTGAGCAGGGCAGATCAAAGTATTGTAGTGCGCCTGCGCAGGACCGGCGAGTGTGTATGATGTAGACACGTCATGCACCGCGGCTTCAGGAGGATCAAGTTTGTCAAAAAAGAGGCGGCTCCGGCACCGGAGAACGTAAACGCCCATCTGAGCCAGATCCATCGCAGCGACCGTTAGGTAAGTATTATAAAGTGTTTTTGATGTTCTACACAGCGGCCTGGGCTCTTATGTACACGTTAGAATGCTGTATATAAGAGCCCGGTGGTGGCTTCAGCTTATAGGGCAAAAAAACTGGTGACGGGTTCCCTTTAAGCAGCGCCTGTGCACGTTACCCCCAGACCATCCCTGTAGACCCCACAAATACATGGCGAGAGATTTTATAAAGGTATCTAGATTGTCCAGTTCGATGAGTGTCCTAATTTGGGCCTCCTTTCGCCCTCCTCCTGTGCTGATTGACGTGGATGAGGTCTCGGGTACCATCCACATAGACAAGAAAAATCTCGCGCCTGCGCAGGCACAGTCTCTGCTTGCCCAGATGCACTTTGATCCCCCTATTACAGGCAGAGCCGAAAACACAGGCGATTTTGCCCAGCAATGTGGATGACATCACCCGCTTCCTCCACATCCCCAAGCAAAATCTTGCACATGCGCAGAGAATTCGCGGGTACGCGCAGGCGCTCCTATATTAGAGAGAGCGCAGTGCGCCTGCGTGAGCCAGGAACATGTCTGTGCAGGCGCGAGATTTCGCCCCCCTAAGTGGATTGCACCCGAGGCATCATCCACGTCAATCAGCACAGGATGGTGGCGAAAGGAGGGACAGGAGGTGCAGATTAGGACGCCCATTGGACCGGATAATTTACATACAGGGCAGGAGATTTTATTAAGCTACTTGTGGGGTTTACAGGAGGGGTCAGGGGGTAACCTGCACCTTTATAGAATGCGGCACAGGCGCTGCTTAAGGTGCTAGCTTTAGTTTAGAAGGCCCAAATCTGGTGACAGGTTTCCTTCAACAGATCTATTACGAGTCAAAGGGACGAAACGTTCAGAGGGTCCCTCCTGCATCCGTTTGAGCCCACCGCAGGCGCACAATTATTATTATTATTATTTATTATTATAGCGCCATTTATTCCATGGCGCTTTACAAGTGAGAGAGGGTATACGTACAACAATCATTAACAGTACAAGACAGACTGGTATAGGAGGAGAGAGGACCCTGCCCGCGAGGGCTCACAGTCTACAGGGAATGGGTGATGGTACAATAGCTGACAATCATGCTAAATGTCCATCAAAGGTCGCCAAGGGGTTAAACCGTCCTGAACGACTTTCTCTATTAGTTTGTACACAATATATTTGCTAAAATGCTGTGATTTTGGTGCCAATACATGATCCCGTATGACCTCCTACGTAAGAGTTTGCTGGACGGAGAGCGTGACTAGACCAACTGGATTTCACCCTGCTGCCTCCACCGCTCAGCTCATATCGACAGGGGTCGGCACATCCGCTGATTTTTCCAGTAAATTCCGTGCCTTCAGAGAGGACGGTAATTATTTACTATATTTATGTAGCACCAACATATTCCTTAGCGATGTGCACAAATTAAAAAATCCGTTCTGGCAGCCTAATATGTAGGTCTTTAACCCGCAAACAAGAAAGCAAAGAAGATTACAGACAAAATAAGAAGCCGATTAATGTGGAGGAACGTTTTTGGTGTAAGGGAGGCAATGCCGGGATCGGGAGGAATCCAGGACAGATATGGAAAAAAAAACATGCTCCATGCAGAGCCGCAGCGGGAGGTATGGAGTCTTGGACCCCCCCTCTTCAGCAGAGTACTTTACACCATCCACATGACAGTGGTCAATAGATGGGTTCTATGTACCAGAGATGAACGCGCTTTGGTCAGACATGTGAATTTTAATCCAAGAACAAAAGCAAAAGACCTTGTGAAGATGCTGGAGGAAGCTGGTAAGATTGTGTCCTGAGCTATAGTATCAGCTACAGGGATGATGACGGGTACTTAAATTATGCCAATATATGACGTCTCAGCCCACGACTGTCACCTCTAAAAAGTAAAATCAATGGTCTTCCCTGGAAAACCCCTTTAAAAACAATAATGGGCCCTGGCTTCTGTCCCAATGATGGCCCCCTCCCTGCAGTACAAGCATAGAGCAAATAATGGAAATAAATCGGTAATGGTCATACCCAGAGGGAGCTGTGGAGTACGCTCTCTTAACCCGGAGGGGGTTATGTGACGTCTTCATACACAGGCATTCCTACAAGAGAGAAGAAGAAGATGTGTCAGTAACATCCAAGACCATCCCAGACTGGTGTTACCCCCACAGATCCCACCGCCCTGTACACGGGGATGAGGTGTCCACTCGGCGGGTGCAGGACTCCGGTGCCCGGCCCATACCCGATTATTTAAAGTGGAGACATCCAAATTATTCTCCGGTTCCACTTTGTGTAGAATGAAAAATAACCCTTTGCTGACAGAAAGGAAGTCCCAAAAATGAGGTGGCGAGGCAACTGTGGATGCTTCAGGGGGCGCAGCAACCAAATAAAAGCCAGACATTTGATGGTCCTGCACACGCCCTGCAGACACTTCAGCCCTAAGGAGCGCTCAGAGTAGGAGTTTCCCTCTCTCACAATACAATCTGCATATATTACTAATGCCATCTCTTAGGGCTGATGGGGCTGGTGTACTTACCTGTCAGAATGGTGGTAAAATCCTGATAAGAGGAGCATATTCTGAGCCCAGCTTTATAATATAAGCTCAGAACTACCCAGCGTGACTGTCAGCTGCAGCTTGTGAGACACCTCAGCAGGGAGGAGGTGTTAAAGGGAACATGAAAGCTCGCCCTACCCCAAATGTGTTCATCCTGATCTTCATGCCCTTAGTACAGTACAGGTGATTGCAGTAAATGCAGGTAGTGAGAATTATGTAACTAAAAAGATTCTGTGCCCTGTAGAAAAGAAAAAAAAAAAAAACACGGCCTCGGCGGCAGGGAGCGAGACCGGCCCTCGGCGGCAGGGAGCGAGACCGGCCCTCGGCGGCAGGGAGCGAGACCGGCCCTCGGCGGCAGGGAGCGAGACCGGCCCTCGGCGGCAGGGAGCGAGACCGGCCCTCGGCGGCAGGGAGCGAGACCGGCCCTCGGCGGCAGGGAGCGAGACCGGCCCTCGGCGGCAGGGAGCGAGACCGGCCCTCGGCGGCAGGGAGCGAGACCGGCCCTCGGCGGCAGGGAGCGAGACCGGCCCTCGGCGGCAGGGAGCGGCCTCAGGCTCTGAGCCTACCCCATACCCAGCATCTGCCTGTAAACAGAAGCGACCAGGGCTAGGCTCCATTTGCTGCTGTTACCCCCTTAAATTCCACTGAATCTCCAACAGTGTCGTTTAAGGTGCATGGTCCAAGGGTGAGGATAAGTTGCAATAACATCTATGGGGCTACTGAAGGCCACCATGGCTGTCATGCCTGGTAGACACTGATTTTCTACATACTGACATCTTGCAGTATAAAAGAACAACTTATCAGATGATCAAAAAAGGTTCAAGTCAATTGAAATTGTTCCAGAGAATGAAATATTTCCGAGGAAATTGCAGTTACACGTTTTGTTATACACATTCCAATGCACACAAAAGGAACGAAACACAAAAAAAAAAAAAAACACAGCAAAGTGAACAGAAAACCCCACAAATGGGCCACACACAAATGTTATCCCCTCAGCTTAATATTTGGTTGCGGCCTTTACCCTTTGGAATAAATAACTGCAATCAGTCGCTTCCTATAACCGTCCACAAGCTTCTTACACCTGGAATTTTGGACTCTTCTTTTGTCTCTCATATGTGAAGGAGTCTTCTCTTCTCCCAACAGCAATTTTAAAATCTCTCCACAGGTGTCAATGGGATTTAGATCCGGACTCATTGCTGCCACTTCAGAACTCTCCAGCGCTTTGCTTCCATCCATTTCTGGGGGCTTCTTGAAGTATGTTTGGGGTCATTCTCCTGCTGGAAGGTCCATGACCTAGGACGTACCCTTAGCTTTCTGACACTGGGCACTACATTAACACCCATCCTTTGGTAGTCTTCATATTTCATGATGTTTTGCAGTCAGGGCCCCCAGTGCCAGCAAAACTTCTGAGCCTCCACCATATCTGACTGTAGGTAATGTGTTCCTTTCTTTGTAGGCCTCATTCTGTTTTTAGTAAACTGTAGAATGATATGCTTTACCAAAAAGCTTTATCTTGCTCTCATCTGTCCACAAGACGCTTTCCCAGAAGGATTTTGGTTACTCACGTAAATTGTGGCAAACTGCAGTCTAGGTTTTTTATGTCTCTGTCTTAGCACTGGGGTCCTCCTGGGTCTCCTCCATAGCATTTAATTTTCATTCACATATAGATGGATAGTTTGCGCTGACACTGATGCCTCCCCTAGTCTGCAGGATAGTTTGAATTTCTTTGGAACTTGACTGGAGCGGCTTATCCACCATCCGGACTAATCTGCGTTGCAACCTTACATCAATTTTTCTCTGCTATGCACATCCAGCGAGATTAGCTACAGTCCCATGGGTTGTAAACATCTTGATTAGGTTACGCACCACGGACAAAGGAACATCAAGTTCTCTGGAGATAGACTTGTAACCTTGAGATTGTTCATATTTTTCAACAATTTTGGGTCCTCAGACAGTTCTCTTCTCTTTTTGTTCTCCATGCTTAATGTGGAACACACAGACACACACTGTAAAGATTGAGTCAACCTCTCCCATTTTTATCAGATTTCAGATGTGAATTTCATATTGCCCATACCTGTTACTTGCCATGGGTGAGTTTGAATGAGTATCACATGCCTGACACACAATTTTGGAAAAGTTTTAAAAGAAATAGAATGCAAGCCCACCTATATAATGGAGTCTCCTGGATGAACATTTTTTGCAAAACACGCGTTGGGTGTGGCAGGAACTTGAGCCCGGACCTCTTCACTTATATAGGTGGACATAAGTATCTTATTGGGATTTTTACCATATACTGCTGTGCAATATATCTTTCTAAACCTCTTGATTGTTTTTTATATACACTTTACATTCCCTTGTTGTATATGGGATACTCATGCCTTACTTCCATCTGCTATAATCAAAATGTAATTTATTTGTTAGGTTCCGCCCCAGCAGAGCTTGTGCTGTCCCCACATATATTATATAGGTTGTGATTTTTAATATTGGTCAAGTAAATGTTGTATATTTTATATAGGTGAGCTCACACTCTTTTTCTTTTATATGTTCAATATTATTCTTATGCATAAGATTTCTTATGTAGGTGTTATTAATTTTGGAAAGGTGCCAACATTTTTTGTCTGTCCCATTTTTGGGATTTTGTGTGAAATTTTGTCCAATTTGCCTTTTTTTCCCCTCTGGGTTTTATTGTGTGTGTGTGTGTGTGTGTGTGTGTGTTGTTCTAATACACAAAAGGAAATAACTATGTCCAATTGCAATAATTTTCTGGGTGAAATACTTAATTTTCTGGAACAATTTCAAGAGGGCCAACACTTGTTTCACCTACATAGTAGCTGCCATAAAGTAAAAGAAAAATGAAGACACTGGAGTTGCCATTTTTTGGCGGCGGTGGCTGCTGCGGTCCTGTCCCCCCCCTCCCACTTCTCCGCCATCCAAATAAATAAAATGATCAAAACTTTATATGCATCCAAAAGTGGTAACAATAGACAGGTCAACATACCGTGCAAACAAAAATAAACCCCACAAACCTTCACAGCTTAAAGGGAATCTGTCACCCCCTTTGACCATTTTAAACTCTTACTATGGTATACAGGTACAGTGGACCCTTGGATTACGAGCATAATTCATTCCAGGAGTTTGTTCTTAAACCAAGTTACTCTTATATCAAAGCAAATTTTCCTCATAGGAAATAATTGAAACGCAGACAATATGTTCCACAACCCAAAAATATTTACTGTATTTATACAAACTTATTACATTAATACAAAATGTACTGTATTCATATAAAATTATTACCGTACACCAATATAAAATACTGTACAGTAAAAAACAAACAAATTAAACTGCACTTTAGCTTCCAATAGAATTGTTTGTGTGCGGGAGGTAGAGTATAAGCAATGTGCTGCACTGGTTATCAATAAGTACAATACTGTATCCATAAATGCAAATTGATAGACATGTTATATAGTATATACTGTACTGTACAATGGTGTAGTGTTTACAGTACATATGTACAGAAAGTTACCTCCAGAGCGGGTCAGAGTTCAGTGAAAGGACGGATCCAGAAGTGTGCACGGTGAGGATTTGCTCTTATTGCAAAGCATTGCTCTTAAACCAAGTAAGGCTAGTTTCACACTTGCGTTGGACGGGATCCGTAGCATTGCGTTGTGTGACGCATGCAACGGATGCGTTGCATATAGTGGCACAACGCATGCTACAGATCGTACAAAATAACGCAATCCGTTGTAGTTTTTTTTCCTTGACTTTACACAACTGTGCATGCTCAGATGTGTAAAGACATATGCGTTAACGGAATCCGTCAAATGATGCATTCTAACAGAATCCGCCACCATAGGCGTCCATTATAAAAACAACAGACGCCTAACAGATTCCTGCAGGTTGCGTTTTTTTGACACTCCGCCAAGCGCAGAAAAACGTTACATGCAGCGTTCCATCCGCCCGACGCAGTGTCAAAATAACGACGCTGCGTCGTCCAGCGGATGCAACGCAGACACTTGCGTTACAGTGCGTCGTCCATACAAGTCTATGGAGAATAGCGCAGTGCATTAACAGACTGCGCTATTCTCCATAGTGACGGAATGCGCTAAACGCAAGTGTGAAACTAGCCTTACACATTTGTAAAAAGCTTCGTCTTTGAAAACACTCAAACCAAGTTATTCTTAATCCAAGGTTCTACTGTAATAAGATGGTGAATGTAGTCTTCCCGGTATGCCTTACAGTAGAAGCTTTGTTCCACAAATATCACTTTAGATCGCTATATGCAAATTCGCCTACTAGCATTGTGCTTCGGCTACTGGGTGCTGCGCTTCGGCTACTGAGCAGTTGCTTCCATGTAAGAAATCCCCATGTCCGTGCTGCATTATCCGTCTTGTCACCTACTCTCAGCAGCACAGCTGACAAATCCCGCGCGTGTGCAGTACAGTGCTCTTTAGCCTGCGTTCATTCACCCTCCATTGAATTTACTGCGCATGCGCTGGCGAGTCAGCTCCACTTCCATTATCAGTGTGCTGTTCTAAGTTGTCCTCCTGACTGCTTGTGTGCAAAATCGCCCAGGTGTGTGTGTGTGTGTGTGTGTGTGTGTGTGTGTGTGTGTGTGTGTGTGTGTGTGTGTGTGGGTGTGTGGGTGGGTGTGTGTGTGTGTGTGTCCGCCCGCAGGCAGCCAGGGGGACAACTTAGAATAGCGCACTGATAACAAAAGTGGATCTGACTCACCAGCGCATGCGCAGTGAATTCCATAGGGGGTGAATGATCGCAGGCTGAAGAAAAATGCAGCGCATGTGCAGTAGAGTTACCAGCTGTGCCGCTGTGAGGAGGGGACAGGAAGGATAATGCAGCACAGAGGTGGGGATTTCTTACAGGGAAGCAACCGCCCAGTAGCCGAGGCACAGCGCCCAGTAGCCAAAGCCCGGCGCCCAGTAGCCAAAGTCCGGCGCCCAGTACCCAAAGCCCGGCGCCCAGTAGCCAAAGCCCGGCGCCCAGTAGCCAAAGCCCGGCGCCCAGTAGCCAAAGCCCGGCGCCCAGTAGCCAAAGCCCAGCACCCAGTAGCCTGGTAGACTAATTTTCATATAGCGACCTAAAGTAATATTTGTGGAACATGACATCTACTATGAGGCATACAGGTAAGACTAAAGATAGAGGTAGTCCAGCTCACCACATACTTTGGCGCTTAATCCTCTAACTCCATGGAAGCGCGAGATCCCGCTGCTGTTGTCACAGCCTGTATATCAGCAAGTGAAGGAAAGGAACCAGCTTCCAGGAAAATTTCAATAAAACCCGCTTCTTTACTGGATTCTTTAAAATCGTACAAAATAGTAGATCTCACAAGAAAAAGACAGGAGTCACAGCCAGCACTGGACACCAGACGCGGTTCGATCAAGAATAGATATTAGACGGTGCAGACAGGTCAGATGGGTGTCTCCGATTTCCGGGTGCGGCGCCTCCTCTTTCGGCCATCTTCGTCCTCCTCCTTCTGAAGCCGGGGTACATGACGCGTCCTACGTCATCCACACTAGCCGGCACTGAGGTCCTGTGCAGGCGTACTATGATCTGCCCTGAGCAGGACAGATCAAAGTATTGTAGTGCGCCTGCGCAGGTCCTCAATATCAACAGAACAGAACAGACTAATTTTTTGATGTACAATAAACATCATAAAAACAAAACAAAAAAAACAACTCTGCACTAAGAGTTAATTTTTCCTGTACTTTATACAGTAAAATGAATGATCAGAACTTACTTAAAAAAAACAAAAACAAAACAGGTAGCTGTATACAGTCATGGCCAAAAGTTTTGAGAATGACACCAAAATGATATTTTCACATGATCTGTTGCCCTCTGGTTTTTAATTGTGTTTGTCTGATGTTTACATCACATACAGAAATATAATTGCAATCATATTATGAGACCAAAAGGTTATATTGACAGTTAGAATGAGTTAATGCAGCAAGTGAATATTTGCAGTGTTGACCCTTCTTCTTCAGGACCTCTGCAATTCTCCCTGGCATGCTCTCAATCATCTTCTGGAGCAAATCCTGACTGATCGCTGTCCATTCTTGCATAAGCAATGCTTGCATTTTGCCAGAATTGGTTGGTTTTTGTTTGTCCACCCATCTCTTGATGATTGCCCACAAGTTCTCAATGGGGTTAAGATCTGGGGAGTTTCCAGGCCATGGACCCAAAATCTCTATGTTTTGTTCCATGAGCCATTTAGTGATCCCCTTTGCTTTATGGCAAGGTGCTCCATCATGATGGAAAAGGCATTGTTGGGCGCCAAACTGCTCTTGGACGGTTGGGAGAAGTTGCTCTTGGAGGACATTCTGGTACCATTCTTTATTCATGGCTGTGTTTTTAGGCAAGACTGTGAGTGGTGCGATTCCCTTGGCTGAGAAGCAACCCCACACATGAATGGTTTCAGGATGCTTAACAGTTGGCATGAGACAAGACTGGTGGTAGCGCTCACCTCTTCTTCTCCTAATAAGCTGTTTTCCAGATGTCCCAAACAATCGAAAAGGGGATTCATCTGAGAAAATGACTTTCCCCCAGTCCTCAGCAGTCCACTCCCTGTACCTTTTGCAGAATATCAGTCGGTCCCTGATGTTTTTTCTGGAGAGAAGTGGCTTCTTTGCGGCCCTCCTTGAAACCAGGCCTTGCTCAAGCAGTCTCCGCCTCACAGTGCGTGCAGAAGCACTCACACCAGCCTGCTGCCATTGCTGAGCTAGCTCGGCACTGCTGGTAGTCCCATCCCGCAGCTGAAACAGATTTAAGATACGGTCCTGGCGTTTGCTGGTCCTTCTTGTGCGCCCTGGAGCCTTTTTGGCAACAATGGAAGCTCTCTCCTTGAAGTTCTTGATGATGTGATAGATTGTTGACTGAGGTGCAATCTTTGTAGCTGCGATACTCTTCCCTGTTAGGCCATTTTTGTGCAGAGCAATGATGGCTGCACGTGTTTCTTTAGAGATAACCATGGTTACCTGAAGAGAAACAATGATACCAAGCACCAGCCTCCTTTTAAAGTGTCCAGTGGTGTCATTCTTACTTAATCATGACTGATCGCCAGCCCTGTCCTCATCAACACCCACACCTGTGTTAATGGAACAATCACTAAAACAACGTTAGCTGCTCCTTTTAAGGCAGGAATGCAATGATGTTGAAATGTGTTTTGGGGGTTAAAGTTCATTTTCTTAGCCAATATTGACTTTGCAAGTAATTGCTGTTAAGCTGATCACTCTTTATGACATTCTGGGGTATATGCAAATTGCCATTAGAAAAACTTAAGCAGTAGACTTTGTAAAAATTAATATTTGTAGCATTCTCAAAACTTTTGGCCATGACTGTAGATGCAGTAGTTAAAAAAAAAAAATATCCACAACTTATGGCTCGGGGAAGAGGTGAAAAAAAAAAATGCAAGAATTAAAATAGGCTAGGGCACAAAGGGAAAAATCAGAGATATAGAAGGAATATAAAATATTCATGATGCTGCAACACACGGCAGCCCGGGGATTAAGGAAAGGAAAGGCAACGTGATGAAACGAGCAAGTAATGGGATGTATACGGGCACTACGGGATGAGCCGGGGATTCTACGCTGGCTTTTCTGCAATGAATAAACCACTTTTCCATTGCTTAATGGGCAGATGTGATGACACACCACAGAGATCCGACGGGTCTATAGTTGGGGTACCTTCCTTGGTTAGGGTGCACTCAGATGTGTGTGCTTCCGGTGCACGTCCAGCCTCAGCTGTCTACGGTCGTAATGTTGTCTCCGTGCTTCAGTCCAACCTCAGACCTCGATGCATGGATCGGCCACCGCTCTCCAGACCCAAACCTGATGGCTTCTAATATATTCCTATCAGGCCTCCAGGTGGGGAGAACTACAGCCGGTCCGTGCATCGAGGCCTGAGGCCGGACTGAAGCGCACAGACACATCTGCAGGTTTTTCCCCTCCGCTCTCTATACAGACACATCTGCAGGTTTTTCCCCTCCGCTCTCTATACAGACACATCTGCAGGTTTTTCCCCTCCGCTCTCTATACAGACACATCTGCAGGTTTTTCCCCTCCGCTCTCTATACAGACACATCTGCAGGTTTTTCCCCTCCGCTCTCTATACAGACACATCTGCAGGTTTTTCCCCTCCGCTCTCTATACAGACACATCTGCAGGTTTTTCCCCTCCACTCTCTATACAGACACATCTGCAGGTTTTTCCCCTCCGCTCTCTATACAGACACATCTGCAGGTTTTTCCCCTCCGCTCTCTATACAGACACATCTGCAGGTTTTTCCCCTCCGCTCTCTATACAGACACATCTGCAGGTTTTTCCCCTCCACTCTCTATACAGACACATCTGCAGGTTTTTCCCCTCCACTCTCTATACAGACACATCTGCAGGTTTTTCCCCTCCGCTCTCTATACAGACACATCTGCAGGTTTTTCCCTCCGCTCTCTATACAGACACATCTCCAGGTTTTCCCCTCCGCTCTCTATACAGACACATCTCGAGGTTTTTCCCCTCCGCTCTCTATACAGACACATCTGCAGGTTTTTCCCTCCGCTTTCTATACAGACACATCTGCAGGTTTTTCCCTCCGCTTTCTATACAGACACATCTGCAGGTTTTTCCCCTCCGCTCTCTATACAGACACATCTGCAGATTTTTCCCCTCCGCTTTCTATACAGACACATCTGCAGGTTTTTCCCTCCGCTTTCTATACAGACACATCTCCAGGTTTTCCCCTCCGCTCTCTATACAGACACATCTGCAGATTTTCCCCTCCGTTCTCTATACAGACACATCTGCAGGTTTTTCCCCTCCGCTCTCTATACAGACACATCTGCAGGTTTTTCCCTCCGCTTTCTATACAGACACATCTGCAGGTTTTTCCCTCCGCTCTCTATACAGACATATCTCCAGGTTTTTCAATCTGCTCTCTATACAGACACATCTGCAGGTTTTTCTCTGACATGAAATCAATATAAATCTTTCCCGTTTTAGGTCAATTAGGAACCAACATTTTTTATATTTGCCAAATGCCAGAATAATGAGAGAGAATGTTCTAAGGCATTTTTCTTCCTTTCTGCACAGTGGTTTCCTCCATGTCATTAGTATTTGGTGCCACTGCCCTTACACTGTGTGACTTGGGTCACACATTTTGGATCTCCTTCCACAAGCTTCTCACAATAGTTGGTGGAATTTGGACCCATTCCTCCTGACAGAACTGGTGTAGCTGAGCCATGTTTGTAGGTCGCCTTGATCGCACCGGTCTTTTCAGCTTTGCCCATAAATTTTTCAATAGGATTGAGATCAGGGCCTGCAGATGTGTCTGTATAGAGAGCGGAGGGGAAAAACCTGCAGATGTGTCTGTATAGAGAGCGGAGGGGAAAACCTGCAGATGTGCCTGTATAGAGAGCGGAGGGGAAAACCTGCAGATGTGCCTGTATAGAGAGTGGAGGGAAAAACCTGCAGATGTGTCTGTATAGAGAGCAGAGGGGAAAACCTGCAGATGTGTCTTTATAGAGAGAGGAGGGAAAAACCTGCAGATGTGTGTTTATAGAGAGCGGAGGGGAAAACCTGCAGATGTGTCTTTATAGAGAGCAGAGTGAAAAACCTACAGATGTGTCTTTATAGAGAGCGGAGGCGAAAACCTGCAGATGTGTCTTTATAGAGAGCGGAGGGGAAAACCTGCAGATGTGTGTTTATAGAGAGTGGTTTTGTGATAAATTCACTACTTATATCATGGAGCTGAAGTGCAGCACAGATTCATCTCAACTAAAACCTAGATCCTCCAATCAGGAACAGAACAGACATTTATAGGACATCTTTTAACCTTCCCAAATTCTTATGACAAAATATTCATCACATACTGCACTGAACCGCTGTACCCAGTTTATTATATATTTTAGGAGTCAGAGTCGGTCCATTTCATACCGATTACAACTCCGAATCCACCAAAATGGACAACGACTGCAACTCATCAGGTGTGCGGCTCGGCATTGGGCTTGGTGGTGTGCGGCTCGGCACTGGGCTTGGTGGTGTGCGGCTCGGCACTGGGCTTGGTGGTGTGCGGCTCGGCACTGGGCTTGGTGGTGTGCGGCTCGGCACTGGGCTTGGTGGTGTGCGGCTCGGCACTGGGCGTGGTGGTGTGCGGCTCGGCACTGGGCGTGGTGGTGTGCGGCTCGGCACTGGGCGTGGTGGTGTGCGGCTCGGCACTGGGCGTGGTGATGTACGGCTCGGCACTGGGCGTGGTGATGTACGGCTCGGCACTGGGCGTGGTGATGTACGGCTCGGCACTGGGCTTGGTGATGTACGGCTCGGCACTGGGCGTGGTGATGTACGGCTCGGCACTGGGCGTGGTGATGTACGGCTCGGCACTGGGCGTGGTGATGTACGGCTCGGCACTGGGCGTGGTGATGTACGGCTCGGCACTGGGCTTGGTGATGTACGGCTCGGCATTGGGCTTGGTGATGTACGGCTCGAAAAAAACATATAGTGATAGGAGTAAATGTGAACAAAAACCAAAAGAAAAAAACTCCTAAAAGGTACTTTATTCTAATCAGTATTAAAAATTATGAGTATAAAAACACTGCTCATCCATAATTACTACAGTGATACATTACAGTGGGTGTAATAGGGTGGTAGATCCGATTGGTGGGGACAGTGCTGATTGTTTACTGTTCTCAGGGTAGGGGCAACACTAGTAGTTGCACTAATTGCTCAGATAAATATCGATACGTGGATTGGGGGATAAACTATCTATCCCTCCCTATCCCCTACCTACCAGCAAAGGTGTACCATAAGTTATTGGGTACCCCCCGCTCCACGTCGTCTCTCCCTAATATCTCCCTACAAACTACAAACTAGTCAGTCAGATCCGGGAGACCCACCACCAAGGAAAAAAGTGTGCAAATAGTCACAATAAATTAAGATAATTATTATTATTATTATTATTATTATTATTATTATTTATTATTATAGCGCCATTTATTCCATGGCGCTTTACAAGTGAAAGAGGGTATACGTACAACAATCATTAACAGTACAAGACAGACTGGTATAGGAGGAGAGAGGACCCTGCCCGCGAGGGCTCACAGTCTACAGGGAATGGGTGATGGTACAATAGGTGAGGACAGAGCTGGTTGCGCAGTGGTCTACTGGGCTGAGGGCTATTGTAGGTTGTAGGCTTGTTGGAAGAGGTGGGTCTTGAGGTTCCTCTTGAAGCTTTCCACGGTAGTGGAGAGTCTGATGTGCTGAGGTAGAGCGTTCCAGAGTATGGGGGATGCACGGGAGAAATCTTGTACACGATTGTGGGAAGAGGAAATAAGAGAGGAGCAGAGAAGGAGATCTTGTGAGGATCTAAGGTTGCGTGCAGGTAGGTACTGGGAGACTAGGTCACAGATGTAGGGAGGAGACAGGTTGTGCATGGCTTTGTATGTCATGGTTAATGTTTTGAACTGGAGTCGTTGGGCGATGGGAAGCCAGTGAAGGGATTGGCAGAGTGGCGAGGCTGGGGAGTAGCGAGGGGAGAGGTGGATTAAGCGGGCCGCAGAGTTTAGGATAGATTGGAGGGGTGCAAGAGTGTTGGAAGGGAGGCCAGAGAGCAGGAGGTTGCAGTAGTCGAGGCGGGAGATGATGAGGGCATGCACTAATGTTTTTGAAGATTCTTGGTTAAGAAAAGCACGGATCCGGGAGATATTTTTGAGTTGTAATCGGCATGAGTTGAAGAGGGCTTGGATGTGTGGCTTGAAGGATAGAGCAGAGTCGAGGGTTACTCCAAGGCAACGAGCTTGTGAGACTGGGGTAAGTGAGCAACCATCAAGTTTGATGGAAAGGCTTGTTGGAGGAGGTGAGTGAGGAGGAGGAAAGACAATAAACTCTGTTTTGTCCATGTTAAGTTTTAGGAATCGTGCAGATAATTAGATATATTACAGCCTTTTATAGATGTTAAATGGATCTCAGACCAAAAATTAGTTCATATATATATATATATATGGATATAAAGTCCCAGCAGGGAATGACTTATCTGCCGAGACCATCCAGTATTCTATCCCGACGCGTTTCCCCCCTATATTTTTTCTAGGGGTTCATCAGGGGAATGATCCGAAATAGATCTCTTATATCTTAGTAACTGACGGTCACAAAGACAGTGTGGCATCAACCGCCCATAATAGGGCATTCAGTCTGTAGTGAAACGCTGCTTTCAATATTCTGCAGGTCCCATAATATCAGCTTATATCTTAGTAAATGACGGTCACAAAGACAGTGTGGCATCAACCGCCCATAATAGGGTATTCAGTCTGTAGTGAAACGCTGCTTTCAATATCCTGCAGGCCCCATAGTATCAGCTATCATATCATCATATTAGGGAGAGACGACGTGGAGCGGGGGGTACCCAATAACTTATGGTACACCTCCGCTGGTAGGTAGGGGATAGGGAGGGATAGATAGTTTATCCCCCAATCCACGTATCGATATTTATCTGAGCAATTAGTGCAACTACTAGTGTTGCCCCTACCCTGAGAACAGTAAACAATCAGCACTGTCCCCACCAATCGGATCTACCACCCTATTACACCCACTGTAATGTATCACTGTAGTAATTATGGATGAGCAGTGTTTTTATACTCATAATTTTTAATACTGATTAGAATAAAGTACCTTTTAGGAGTTTTTTTCTTTTGGTTTTTGATGTACGGCTCGGCATTGGGCTTGGTGATGTACGGCTCGGCATTGTGCTTGGTGATGTACGGCTCGGCATTGGGCTTGGTGATGTACGGCTCGGCATTGGGCTTG
This sequence comes from Anomaloglossus baeobatrachus, assembly GCF_048569485.1. Lineage (NCBI taxonomy): Eukaryota > Metazoa > Chordata > Amphibia > Anura > Aromobatidae > Anomaloglossus > Anomaloglossus baeobatrachus. The sequence continues at coordinate 54,313,672 of NC_134353.1, read as the reverse complement.
GTGATGTACGGCTCCAGCTGCTCGGCATTGGGCTTTGTGATGTACGGCTCGGCATTGTGCTTGGTGATGTACGGCTGCAGCTGCTCGGCATTGGGCTTGGTGATGTACGGCTCGGCATTGTGCTTGGTGATGTACGGCTCGGCATTGTGCTTGGTGATGTACGGCTGCAGCTGCTCGGCATTGGGCTTGGTGGTGTACGGCTCGGCATTGTGCTTGGTGATGTACGGCTCCAGCTGCTCGGCATTGGGCTTTGTGATGTACGGCTCGGCATTGTGCTTGGTGATGTACGGCTGCAGCTGCTCGGCATTGGGCTTGGTGATGTACGGCTCGGCATTGTGCTTGGTGATGTACGGCTGCAGCTGCTCGGCATTGGGCTTGGTGGTGTACGGCTCGGCATTGTGCTTGGTGATGTACGGCTGCAGCTGCTCGGCATTGGGCTTGGTGGTGTACGGCTCGGCATTGGGCTTGGTGATGTACGGCTCGGCATTGGTCTTGGTGATGTACGGCTCGGCATTGGGCTTGGTGGTGTACGGCTCGGCATTGGGCTTGGTGGTGTACGGCTCGGCATTGGGCTTGGTGGTGTACGGCTCGGCATTGGGCTTGGTGGTGTACGGCTCGGCATTGGGCTTGGTGGTGTACGGCTCGGCATTGGGCTTGGTGGTGTACGGCTCGGCATTGGGCTTGGTGGTGTACGGCTCGGCATTGGGCTTGGTGGTGTACGGCTCGGCATTGGGCTTGGTGGTGTACGGCTCGGCATTGGGCTTGGTGGTGTACGGCTCGGCATTGGGCTTGGTGGTGTACGGCTCGGCATTGGGCTTGGTGGTGTACGGCTCGGCATTGGGCTTGGTGGTGTACGGCTCGGCATTGGGCTTGGTGGTGTACGGCTCGGCATTGGGCTTGGTGGTGTACGGCTCGGCATTGGGCTTGGTGGTGTACGGCTCGGCATTGGGCTTGGTGGTGTACGGCTCGGCATTGGGCTTGGTGGTGTACGGCTCGGCATTGGGCTTGGTGGTGTACGGCTCGGCATTGGGCTTGGTGGTGTACGGCTCGGCATTGAGCTTGGTGGTGTACGGCTCGGCATTGGGCTTGGTGGTGTACGGCTCGGCATTGGGCTTGGTGATGTACGGCTGCAGCTGCTCGGCATTGGGCTTGGTGATGTACGGCTCGGCATTGAGCTTGGTGATGTACGGCTCGGCATTGTGCTTGGTGATGTACGGCTGCAGCTGCTCGGCCATGACGCTCACGACAGGCGCAGTGTTTGTGGAGATGTTACCAGAGGCCTGAACTCTGCAGTTATGGGGTCAGCAGAGTGTTGGTCACTGTTATGACCTCAGCCCCTCGCTCTGTAACGTTATGGGGTCTCCAGTGACACTGGGGGGAGGTCAGACAGGAGACCTGACGTCAGTGAATGAGCCGCGTCTGACACTTTATTACTTATTTCCATCACTGGCCATTTTCGGGTTAAGAGTTGTAATGTCATCACTTTGAGGGATTCTCCATCACTGTGGCCGCTGCTGGCATTCTGCGGTGTGTCCCTTTAATCACCGGTATAGCACTGGCCACACAGTGGGGCTCTACATTCCTCAGTAGCTGCTGTGGAGCAGTGAGTCACTGGGAGTGACACCCACTACAAGGTCACGTCCTCCTGAGGGCGCTGCGGCCACAGTGAGCCCCGAGCACTGCTGACAGGACGGAGCGGCGCTCTGGGGGCCCCTCAGGGATCAGCACCCCGGGCCGCCCGCACTCAGCGCCCCCCGCCTCACACTGACATGCCGCTCTCACAGCATCTGTCCTCGGGACGTACGATTAAGATAAGTCTGATCTAACTACAGCAAAGCATTCCTAGTGGATAAGCCACATGTCAATCACAATAAAACTTGACTTCATTGGACAGTGGACATGCCACTCACGTAATACAGTTGAAAGGTCACTGAAACTGTCAGTGATTGGCTGGATGAGCCAGAACGGCGCGATATAATTGGTTACTGTAATGACCGAGATCACCTCTGATTGGCCGTGCCGTGAAGTAGCTCGGTGAGCTCTGTGAGGCCCGGTGTAAAGCCGCTAACCACGGGCAACACAGAACAGACGTCTCTCCCCGGTGCCGCGGCCTGCAGGTCCCCGCCACCTCAGACCCGCCACCCAGCGCTACTCCGCGGGATCATTGCGCGTCACTGCGGACTCACCTTAGCGAGCAGCGCCGCCCGGGCCTTCCTGCACACCCGCAGCATGTTCCCTGTAGTAACGGGGAGAAATCAGTCTGGTGTCCGACTCAGCACAACATGTCCCGGTGCGGGATGAATGAGGAGAGTGACCGCGCAGCCCGCACTGACACCGCCCACGCCCCCTCGTCTGGCCACGCCCCCCGCAGGACAGCAGCGTGCGCTTTTTTTTTGTTCAACAACTTTATTTAACTTTTCACATGATGCACAGAAATGTAGCACAATCGTGTGTGTGTGTGTGTGTGTGTGTGTGTGTGTGTTAACAAAAATGTATTCTGCACACAAAAACCACAAAGCAAATAGATAGAAATGTAATTATTAAATTGTTGCCTATATTAACCAATCAGAGCTCAGATTAATTAACTGTAGCAAAATAGAAGCTAAGCTGTGATTGGTTGCTATTGGCAGCCTGATAAATCTCCCGGCAACAGACAGCCCTCCCCCTGACAGTATATATTCGCTCACACATACACATATAGACAGGTGATGTGACTGACAGCTGCCGTATTTCCTATGTGGTGCATTTGTTGTTCTTGTAGTTTGGCTGCTTATTAATCAGATTTTTATTTGTGAAGGATAATACCAGACTTGTGTGTGTTTAGGGCGATTATGTGGCGAGGTTGGTGTATGTGTGGTGAGATGTGTGCTGAGGGTGGTATATGTGTTCAAGCACGTGGTAGTGTGTGGCGCATTTTGTGTGTGTGTTCATATCCTCGAGTGTGGTGAGTATCCCATGTCGGGGCCCCACCTTAGCAACTGTACGCTATATACTCTTTGGTGCCATCGCTCTCATTCTTTAAGTCCCCCTTGTTCACATCTGGCAGCTGTCAATTTGCCCCCAACACTTTTCGTTTCACTTTTTCCCCATTATGTAGATAGCGGCAAAATTGATTGGTAAATTGGAATGCGCGGGGTTATAATTTCGCCTCACAACATAGCACCCGGCGCTGCCCGGGATAGTAACTGTCTCTCTGTTTCTCTCCCATTCTCTGTCTGTCTCCCCCTCTGTATATATCTCTCTGTCTCTCTCTCTCTTTGTCTGTCTCTTTCCCTGTCTGTCTCTGACTGTCTCTGTCTATTTCCCTGTCTGTCTATCTATCTCTTTCCCTGTCTGTCTATCTATCTCTGTCACTTTCCCTGTCTCTCTTTCCCTGTCTGTCTCTTTCTCTCTCTTTCCCTGTCTGTCTATCTATCTCTATCACTTTCCCTGTCTGTCTCTTTCCCTGTCTGTCTCTTTCCCTCTTTCCCTGTCTGTCTCTTTCACTGTGTCTGTCTTTTTGTCTGTCTCTTTACCTGTCTGTGTCTGTCTCTTAACCTGTCTCTCTCTTTCCCTCTCTTTCCCTGTCTGTCTCTTTCCCTGTCAGTCTGTCTCTTTGTCTGTGTCTGTCTCTTTGTGTCTGTCTCTTACCCTGTCTATGTCTGTTTCTTAGCCTGTCTGTGTCTGTCTCTTTCCCTGGCTGCATTGTGACACGCCAACATTCCATATAAGGGCGTGGCTGTGCATTCTTCTGAAGTTCTGGCTGCACTGTGGCTCCCAGCTCCATTCGCTTTAATAGAGGCAAGTTTTTTGGTGAATAACTGTAAAGCGCGGGGTTAAAATTTCCCCTCAAAACATAGCCTATGACGCTCTCTGGGTCCAGAAGTGTGAGTGTGCAAAATTTTGTGGCTGTAGCTGCGCCGGTGCAGATGCCAATCCCGGAAATACACGCACGCACGCACACACACACACACACACATTCAGTTTTATATATTAAATAGTATATGCAGGGCCGGCCCCAGGTTTTTGTGGGCCCTGGGCGAAAGAGTCCCTGTGGGCCCCATCCACACATAGTCATGCACAGATACATACACATATATATTTAATAGGAATTCCACAAAAACACATATAAATAGACATAAATGTATGCGCAGTCATATACACTGACATACATAGATACAGATCATACATGCACACACAGACACATTTTTATATATATTTCTAATATTGGGAAGACGGCAACAGCCTCATTCACCTCCTCCGCTTGTCTCCATCCAGCTCCTCCTGGGCATGTGTCTGTGCCACGCTGATTGGTGGCAGTCACTAACACACATGGTCGCACATAGAGCACACTGACACTGCTGTATATACATCACAAGAGAGGCTGGGGAGATACACATTACTGGGGGGCATACATATTACTGAGGAAAGGGGTATACAGCAATGGGGGGCATACAGCTCTAGAAGGGAGCAGTGGCTCTGGGGTGGGGGGACAAACAGCTCTGGGGTGGGGGGGGTGACATGCAGCTCTGGGGGTATACAGCTCGGGGGGGTATACAGCACTGGGGTGGGGGGGACATACAGCTCTGAGGGGGTATACAGCACCGGGGTGGAGGTGACATACAATTCTGGGGGTATAGTAGTATGCAGCCCCCAAAGTCCTCCATATAGTATTATGTAGCTCCCATGTAGTATTATGCAACCCCCCATATGGCACTATGCAGCCCACATATGGCATTATGCAGCCCCCATATAACATTAAGCAGCCCCCATATAGCACAATGCAGACCCATATAGCATTACGCATCCTCATTTAGTATACAGCCGCCATATAGCACAGTGCAGACCCATATAGCATTAGGCACCTTCATGTAGTATACAGCCGCCATATAGCACAGTGCAGACCCAGATGGCATTAGTCACCCTCATGTAGTATACAGCCCGTATATAGCACAGTGCAGACCCAGATAGCATTAGGCACCCTCATGTAGTATACAGCCTGTATATAGTACAATGCAGATCCAGATAGCATTAGGCACCCTCATGTAGTATACAGCCTGTATATAGTACAATGCAGACCCAGATAGCATTAGGCACCCTCATGTAGTATACAGCCACCATATAGCACAGTGCAGACTCAGATAACATTAGACACCCACAAGTAGTATACAGCCGCCATATAGCACAGTGCAGAACCAGATAGCATTAGGCACCCTCATGTAGTATACAGCCTGTATATAGTACAATGCAGACCCTGATAGCATTAGGCACCTCCATGTAGTATACAGCCACCATATAGTACAATGCAGACCCTGATAGCATTAGGCACCTCCATGTAGTATACAGCCACCATATAGTACAATGCAGACCCAGATAGCATTAGGCATCCTCATGTAGTATACAGCCCCCATATAGCACAGTGCAGACCCAGATAGCATTAGGCATCCTCATGTAGTATACAGCCCCTGTATCATTTTGCACCCCCATTGTCATCTGGCCACCACGATTACATAGAGATACTCACTTCTCCTCATTCCCCCGCTGCTCCGGTCTCCTCAGCGCGTCCACTGCTGTCGCTCTGACCTCGCTGCAGGCGCGAAGTGGTGACGTCCCCGCGCTCCGCTGCAGAGCTATCAGAGCGCCGACAGTCAGACACAGCTGGGAGAATGATGAGAGAGGGAGCGCGCCGCTCCGTCTCTCATCATTGCTTTCAATTGTATCGGCACCTGGAATGCCGATACAATTGAAAGTGCGATCCTCAGCGGGGAAGGGGGGGTAGGCCGGTGACAGCGCTGGCATCAGGCCCCCCTGCCACTGCGAGTTTGCCCCCACGGCCCCGGCATTTGGCTGGGTTTGCCGGGTGCTGACGCCGGCCCTGAGTATATGTGTGTGTGGGAATCTGTCAGTGAGCTTCTTCTGAAAGAATAATATATTACCCGTCTTTCTTTGAGTATCTGGTGAGTTTATACCACACTATTTGTAGCCAAAACCAGGAGTGGGTGATAAATCCAGCAGTGGTGCCCGTGTTTCTATTATACTTTTCCTCTGATTGTTCCACTCCTGGTTTTGGCTACAAATACTGAGATAAAAAACCTCACCAAATACTCAGTGTGTGAATGGTGCTGTTCTGCAGGTTGCTATCAATTATGAGCCAGTTTCCCCATTGTACGAAGGGCTGAATTTTTCACAGCATGTAAAGGGGTCTCAAGAGACCCTCCGCAGGGGGCTACCTGGTGGAGTTATCAATAGGGTTAAACAAAGTCTGTAAAGTGCAGCCTGGGTCACCAAGGTAGGTATTGAGCTTCCTAACCCACTAATAATGCCCCATTGATGCCCCCTTTAGAAAAAAATTAAAGGGAATCTGTCAGCAGGCTTTTGCTACCTCATCTGAGAGCAGCACGACGTAGGTAAAGAGATCCGGAATCCAACGATGTATCGCTTAGATCACTGGGTGCAGCCGTTCTGACACTATTAAGAGTTTTGAAAGCTGCCCCCGCCAACACCAGGTTCTGTATGTACAAAGTCTATAGACAGTGAGCTGCTAATCATAGCAGAGGACGAGCCGGACTAGATGACCTTGTCCAGCAATGATAATTTCCTGAAGCTAAAACAAACATTGGAGGTAAACCACAGCACACATTGTGAAAAGAGACGCATTGCTGAAATCTGTGTTTTAACCCCTACAGCTTGAAGTCGTCAGATTCCATAGTAATATGATGCTGACAGATTCCCTTTAATGCACCTTAGGCCTAAAACACACTTCCGCAAAAAAAACGTACATGTCTTACGGTCCGTTTTTCGGGTCTGTGTTCCGTTTTTTAGGGGCGTTTCTCCGGTACGTATGGCATCCGTGTGATGGCGTATGCAAGCCATGTGTGCATATGGAATGTCCGTATTGACATAAAATATGTACGTGTGCTGTCCGTGTGCTGTCCGTTTTTAAAGGCCCGCATTCTTACCCAATTAACGATTTTAATCATTCATCATGAGATCCTGGTGTTGTTGTTTGCTTTCTATTGACCTGATAGATTGGAAACAAGTGTTTCAGATTTTGTGATGAAATACGGACACGGACGATACGTGCTGAACACGGACATACTCCGTGTGCGGTCCGTGCAGGCACGGACCCATAGACTAAAGCGGGTCCGTGCCTGCGTGCTGCCGGCCAAAAACGGACATGTCGTCCGTGTAGAAAAGCGCACACACGTACTTACCATACGGACACACGTTCCGTGTGATTTTACGTGTGTGTGTCATCTACCATTGAATAACATGGGTCTCCGTGTCTCCAGTACGTGCAAATACGTACCGCACACGTACGAAAAAAACGGATGTGTGTTGCGAGTCTTAAAAAGTAAAGATGCCCCCATCAGATGTAATACATAATAACGTCACCTTTATGCAACCCCTATAGAAAAGTATATGTTATACTAGAGCGCCGGAGTCATCCTCGCCGCTGTAGTGATGTCATGACACCGCCTGTGCCAGGATGCTGATGTCCTGTGATTGGCTGTCCACCACTACCCGCCTTTGGTCATATGAGTAATCAAGAGGAAGTGAGTGTCAGCCGCAAATCTGACTTCCTGTTGATTAACTCATTTGTCCTAACGCAGAGAGAGCATACAGCGGTGATTGGAATCAGAGCTCATGTGATGTCACAACCTCATGAGAGCCCCAGGAACACGAACTGGACACCGCTGGAAGGGCGGCGGCGTGGAGACATGGAATCAGAAGGGTTGACAACCCCTTAAAGGCCTACTTTAGCCCACAGGATAGAGAGAGGTGGTGTAAGGAGCCTATGGCTCCCTGCTCCACTACGGGATTGAACTGTTGAGCCTCTTGTAGCTGTTGATACAGTTCACAGTGGATCTCGCCCGGACAACTGGAGCACCCGACTAGAAGTGCAGGGTATATTCACTGCACCCGATCTTTACGGCTGGCGATGTCTCAGTTTCTTCCTTTTATTCTTTTGACATATTTCACCACTAACAATATTGTATTTAAATGGAACCTGCCCCCTATTTAAAAATCTATTTACCTGCCTATATAGGAAAAATAGCTGCACTGATAGGAAGAAAATGAACTTATTTCTTACCAGGAGCCGCTGGCTTTGATTGACAGCTCGCTCTGCACAGATGGGCTGCAGAATCAGATGTCAATCAAAGTGTAGGGCGGTGCTTACAGCCAATCACAGTATAGTGGGCGGTGTCTCTGATCGCTGCTCCCTATGACTGAAAGCCAGCAGCTCCTTAGACGTAATTTGTGAATTTTCTCTACCCAGCTGCAATTTCAGTATGGCGGCTGAGCAGAATTGTAGAAAGTAAAGTTCTTTACTTTTAGCTAAAGGGGTTTTATCTTCATAAGTTTTAAATGCATAATAAGCTTAGCATTACTCACTCTCCCCTGCTGCAGGGCTGCCTTTCCACTGATGCATCAGGTCAATGTTGACATCATGATTACAGCGCACATGACTGCTGCAGTCGATCACTGAGCTCAGCGGTCCTGCTGGTGTAAATGGCTCAAGCAGCTGAACCCAATGATTGCAGTGAGCTGTAGTCGTGGCATCACCACTGCAACATGTCTGCATAGACTGGTGTAGCACCCCTGAGGTACCAGGTGCCACAAATGTGAACGTGGAAACCCAAACCCCGGAATATCTATGCCAGGCAACACACCAGCACCTTCAGGCCACACTCATACCCCAACACCAGATTGGGAGACTGCCTAGTAACAGGTAAAAGGGATGGGCACTGATTGCACAGTACCACCCAGCCTGTAGGGAGAGACCCAGCAAGAGGAGGGGCGAGTGGTCAGTTGGGAAGTTGGCGGGACGAAGTGGTGTTTAGTCAGTTAGTTGAAGGAGGAGTTGAAGCAAGGAGAGTCGAAAGGTGGAAGTAAAGAAAGAAAGGTATAGAAAGACCTGAAGTAACAAAGGAAAGCCGTAACAGGAGTGAGGGACTGTGGGGTAAGGAACCAGGACTCCAGGGACCGTGGGTTACCTGTGGAAGTGGAATACTCCAGGAACCGCGGGGCACCTGTGGAAGTCTGGAACCAAGGCTCACAGGACTCAGCACGAGGCGAGGTGCAGACCCTAGGACAGCGGGACACTTTATGGTCAACTGTGAAATCTGCCAGGCGAGAACATCTCCAGGGTCCATCGCCAACCAAAGAGTCTGAAGCACAAGCAGCAAAGAAGGGAGCAGGGATTGAACCTCTTAAATAGTCCAGGCTGCCTGCAATAGGACCAAGACTGAAACAGAGGGCTCACCCAGAAGCTCTAAGCAACGGGAGCCTGTGGAGACATGGGGGTCAGTGGGTGCTCTCCTGTGGAGACACGGGGGTCAGTGGGTTCTCTCCTGTGGAGACACGGGGGTCAGTGGGTGCTCTCGTCCGCTGGCCTGGCCGCCTTTAGAAAGACAGCATGTCCCAGGGCTCATCCCAACTGAACGCTCGACCTCCTTAACCGTGGGCGGAACACTACTCAGACAATACAGGGTGAGGGAATCACAATATTAAGACTTTATTGGATCCCCAAACAATTAATGGCATATGGCACATAACCAGCGAAACCACAGAATGTAACCGGCAACAGTTTCTCACCCTTCCGCTGGCTCACCAGGGATTAGAATGTCCGTGCCTCAGAGCTTCCAGGGCTACTTACTCCAAACCAGCAGCACCCCGCTTTCGGCGGGCATCCACCGAGAATGGAGTAACGCCAGATTAAGGAAACTGGCTGAGGACCGCAAAGCCTGGTGACTGGATTGTCCCAAGCTGGATTCCTCCCTTAGGTAGTTTTTGATATCTTAGCCGAATCCTTGAATTCGATGCTGAAGTCCATGTGGTATTATAATCCAGATTCGGTTATGGCTTGCCAATCGGATCCGCAGGTCCTAGATTGATATCATGTAGCAAGAGTCTACTCGGGCAATGGACAGTCCTCCTTCTTATACCCCTGACCTCTCCATTCAGACCATTGGGGTCGTCACGATTGGTGGATAAGACTGAGCTCTTATTGGCTGGATTTCAAGCCATATACAAAATATCCCTAGTAGTAATGATCTCTGGCAGAGACGAGGGAGAGACAGCTAAGTTACATCACATCTAGCAATACACATAGTACTAAAATGGGAGGTTCGCATAATTGATTTGTCTTGGTATCTGACCTTTACTGGCCAAGGCAATTACATGAGTCAACAAGAATTTTTAACACTAGACTCATAAGAGTCTTGTAGAAACAATGAGGGGCTTATCCCCAATTTATAAAGAAAATCTCATCATGGCTGGCTGAATTTTAAGAAACTTAACCCATGCTAGGCACTGACAGAGTCGATGTCGTCACAGAGCCCAATACAAACGAGAGTGCATGGAGGACAGCTACCCCAGGTCACAACTGGCATGGAGAACAAGAGGAGCGGGAACACCTGGAACCGGCAACAGCGGGTCCAAACAGCGAAACCAAGTAAAAAAACAAGGCAAGTTAAAACTACAATACTGGTGCGGACTGTTTCCTCATCGCCTCCGTACACTTACACAGATGGTTCCCCACTACGATCCCCATCATCCACTGCTGGGGCCTAGCCCTGCTTGTGGAGGGCCCAAAACACCTAAGCTGCATTATTCCACCAGCCCCAGCAGGACCCTGCAGCGGTGGCTTCAATAACCTGGCCGCATACCGCAAGTGGCGTAGTCGAAAAACTCTTTTATTTATTTTCTTTTATTCTACCATTTTCACCCCTTTTATCGGACCGAACCCCAGGGTCACGTAACGGGGCATCAGCCGTGACCACGACTGTACCCCACTACGTAGCGCACTCCCGGAACAGAGTACCCCACAGCCCTGGGGCGTCACATTGGAAGTGGAAGCACTGGAGTAAGGTGATTAACAATTATAAATGGAAAAATGCTCGCGTTTCCCATTGACTTCCATTATACTCAGTGCACAAGTCGAGCATCTAAACTGCTTGTTTCGAGTAGCAGGCATCTTAGTGCACGCTCATCACTAAATATTAACCTTTTAAGAACTTCAAACAAGCTCTTTAAGTTATCCCCTATCTGATCCATAGGACTTAACTTAAAGGGAACCCGTCAAGTGCAATATCCACCCAGAACCACGAGCAGTTCTGGGTGCATACAGCTAATCCCTGCCTAACCATCCCTGTATACACTAGCATAGATAAAGAGATCTATAGAAAAAGTACGGTATTTCTAAAAATCGTATATTATATGCTAATAAGCGCAGGGACTAGTCCCAAGGACACTAGTTCCCCTGGCTAGTCGGCCCACATAGCATGGTAGCACGCCCCTGTGGGTGTACTAACATGCTGATGAATGCGCAGCAATGCCGCACATACCTCACTGTTCATGGCGGCCGGCGGAGGATGGATGCGCACTGGGCATGATCTGGAGTACCTGGGACTTCCGATCATGCGCACTAAACTGATGCCGATGTAAGCTTCCCGGCTTCAGTGAGGTACAGAGCGCATGACCGGAAGTCTGGCTGAGAAGTCCAGATCATGCCCAGTGCGCATTCATCCTCTGCCAGCCGCTATGAACAGTGAGGTAAGTGCGGCATTGCTGCGCATTCATTACCATGTTAGTACACCCACAGGGGCGTGCTACCATGCTATGTGGGCCGACTAGCCAGGGGAACTAACACCCTTGTGACTAGTCCCTGGCCTCATTAGCATATAATATGTGATCTTTAGAAATCCTTTTTCTAAAGATCTCTCTATCTATGCTAGTGTATACAGGGACAGTTAGGCAGGGATTAGCATTATGCACCCAGAACTGCTCGTGGGTCTGGGTGCAATATTGCACCTGACAGGTTCCCTTTAAAAACTTTATCCTTTTTTTAGATTGTCAATGTAAAGGAAAGTGCGCCACCTGGTGTCCGTTACAATCGTTGCATTGAATCTGAAGGAGATGCAGATATTGGGGCACATTTTATTGCTTCCTTTGTAAATAGACATGTAGGTGATCGTGCTCAGGACTGTGCATTATACAGTTTTACGTTCAGCCGTCCTAGAACCTGTCGGCAGCTTATTCTGCTTTGAGGTAACAGAACATTGTGACTCGGGGTCTCGGCACTTGGTGCAGCTCTGCGGCACATACAGTATGACTTGACTGATGACATACCTCCCAACTTTTCAAGAAAGGAAAGAGGGACAAATTTTGACCACGCCCCTAACCACACCCCTAGCCACACCCATTTGGCAGTAAGGGTCATTCAGCAGATGTCCCGGACAGGGCTGTATTTTGCCTTCGTGCTGCCCTAGGCACTTTAAGTGGTCGCGCCCCTTATTGACAACGTAAAACTGAGTTTTCGCACACGACATCTGTTTAAGGCAGATCTACTCTGTAAAACACTTGAAAAAGTATCAATGAGAAACGAAGGGCACTAACGCCCCCCCCAATGGGAATCACCACAGGCACATCAAAACATAGCATGAGCATAAAATATTCCCACCACACCGTCCCCACTTATATACTGTGACTGTCACACTGCCCCTAATAAACTACACCCTGCCCTCCCTTATAAATTATATCCACCACACCTTCCTCAATTATGAAATATGATCTGCACATTGTCCTCACATCATGCTGCCCCCTCCTCACAGTGTCCCATGCATGCTGCCCCCTCCTCACAGTGTCCCATGCATGCTGCCCCCTCCTCACAGTGTCCCATGCATGCTGCCCCCTCCTCACAGTGTCCCATGCATGCTGCCCCCTCCTCACAGTGTCCCATGCATGCTGCCCCCTCCTCACAGTGTCCCATGCATGCTGCCCCCTCCTCACAGTGTCCCATGCATGCTGCCCCCTCCTCACAGTGTCCCATGCATGCTGCCCCCTCCTCACAGTGTCCCATGCATGCTGCCCCTGTCGCGGGTGGGGAGGAGGGTGTCAGCACACTACGCTCACCCCTTCTGCTCGGGTCCGGCGGCTGCTGCTCAGTGGTGGCTCGAGCGGTGGGCCGGATCCCGGGGGCTTCTCGAGCGGCACTCCTCGCCCGTGAGTGAAAGGGGTTTGTTGGGTGTGGGAAGTGTTTATTGTCCGTGACGCCACCCACGGTTGTGGTGATTTCCCCACCGCTGCTCAGTACAGGGGTCCCGGGGATGGTGATGCGGAGCAGCCAGGTGTTGCGTTGCCCCTCCGTGGGTAGGGGTTGGTGATCCCGGGGCCCGGTGATGGTTTGGGAGGTGCAGGGCCTGGTGGGCGCAGGGACGCGGGGGCAGCGCTGTGCCTTGCGGCACTGTGGTACTCACTCAGCCTGAGACGTGGACACAGTTTTACGGTAAACCAAACGGCTGGATAGACGGTCCCACGGATGGCTGCATTTGCTCTCCCGGTAGGTGACGGTGATGTCCCTCTTCCTTGCACCTTTGTGTACTTTTTGGTTGCGATGGGTCCCCACCGGTAACCCGCTCCCCGGCTTCAAGCTGGACCGGGGGAGCTCTACTCTTTGCCCGCAGGCGCTGGCCCTAAGAAACTGGTGCCTTGGCGGTGGCGGTGTCTCTCTTACACTGGCTGGGCTGTTGCCTTCAATCGGGACTTGGTTGTTGGGGGATCTACGTCCCCTTCACTGACGGATTCGGCAAATTATGGCGACTCCAAGCCTTGCCGGGGTCCGAGAGGCCCCTGCCCTGGTGCTGACTGTCCTTCGGAACACTGCTCCAGACCGCCGGGCACACAGCCTACGGGGTCCTTCCAGGAACTTCCAAACGGTCCCCCTCCAGACAGTCACCGCCGTTGCTGACCTTGCTGACCTGTCCTGCACACAGCTGGACTACTTCAGGCTTTTGCACGCTCTTTCTGTTCTGTCGCCTCACTTGCTTTCCTCCTTTTCCACTTTTCTACTTTCACTACTTTCACTTAGCTGTTTACTCAAGCCCTGCCTGGGCTACTCCTCCACTCCTTCCACTTCCTCCTCCCTGACTAGACTGCCTGGTTTCTCCCGCCTCCAGAGCTGTGACCTCCTCGGTGGGCGGAGCCAACCGTGTGGCCCACCCCCTGGTGTGAATCATTAGCCTCTGGAGGAAGGCAACACGGATTTTTGGTTAGCTTAGGTGTTCCTACCTGGGATGTAGGGTGTGGTGGTGTGTGACCTGTGTCCCCTGGCTTGCCCAGGGCGACACACCCCCTCCTCACAGTGTCCCATGCATGCTGCCCCCTCCTCACAGTGTCCCATGCATGCTGCCCCCTCCTCACAGTGTCCCATGCATGCTGCCCCCTCCTCAGTGTCCCATGCATGCTGCCCCCTCCTCACAGTGTCCCATGCATGCTGCCCCCTCCTCACAGTGTCCCATGCATGCTGCCACCTCCTCAGTGTCCCATGCATGCTGCCCCCTCCTCACAGTGTCCCATGCATGCTGCTCCCTCCTCACAATGTCCCATGCATGCTGCCCCCTCCTGACAATGTCCCATGCATGCTGCTCCCTCCTCACAGTGTCCCATGCATGCTGCCCCCTCCTCACAATGTCCCATGCATGCTGCCCCCTCCTCACAATGTCCCATCCATGCTGCCCCCTCCTGACAGTGTCCCATGCATGCTGCTCCCTCCTCACAGTGTCCCATGCATGCTGCCCCCTCCTCACAGTGTCCCATGCATGCTGCCCCCTCCTCACAGTGTCCCATGCATGCTGCCCCCTCCTCACAGTGTCCCATGCATGCTGCCCCCTCCTCACAGTGTCCCATGCATGCTGCCCCCTCCTCACAATGTCCCATGCATGCTGCCCCCTCCTCACAATGTCCCATGCATGCTGCCCCCTCCTGACAGTGTCCCATGCATGCTGCCCCCTCCTCACAGTGTCCCATGCATGCTGTTCCCTCCTCACAGTGTCCCATGCATGCTGCTCCCTCCTCACAATGTCCCATGCATGCTTCCCCCTCCTCACAATGTCCCATGCATGCTGCCCCCTCCTCAGTGTCCCATGCATGCTGTTCCCTCCTCACAGTGTCCCATGCATGCTGCCCCCTCCTCACAGTGTCCCATGCATGCTGCCCCCTCTTCACAATGTCCCATGCATGCTGTTCCCTCCTCACAGTGTCCCATGCATGCTGCCCCCTCCTCACAATGTCCCATGCATGCTGCCCCCTCCTCACAATGTCCCATGCATGCTGCCCCCTCCTGACAATGTCCCATGCATGCTGCTCCCTCCTCAGCGACTCCAGGCCTGACACTGAGCCTGTGTCAGAAGAAGAGGAGGAGGTTGTTGCCCTGCCTGGCATGGAGGCCACTTATATTCCCCGAACCGGGGGCAACGGGTATCGGGCGGCCCTTCCATGCCGTGCTTGTTATGCACTGGAGGGGCTGGTGCCCGTGTCCTTCCACCCCGAGCCGGGTGAGGAGGACGAAAATACCCAGTAGGGCAGCGGATGCCCGTTGCACCGTCCCCGTTGGGACCACCAATCAGCATGTTTACAAGTTTGTTTAAAAGTTTGAAAGAATGATAAGAAAATGATACCGAAGTTTCATCTGATTTGCTTTGTGATTTGCAACCGGCTGGAGCCGGCACCGTTGTCCCCGTGGGGACCGTTTAAAGTTTTTGCATGGAGGACTATCCATGGACATGCATGCTGCCCCCTCCTGACAGTGTCCCATGCATGCTGTCCCCTCCTCACAATGTCCCATGCATGCTGCCCCCTCCTCAGTGTCCCGTGCATGCTGCCCCTCTCCATGAGCTCCTAATGCTGCCTTCCTCTTTTCCATAATGACACCTCCATGCTGCCCCATTCATCCTAAGACCACCACACTAGCGCTTATGCTGAGACCCCCCCACACACACTACCCCACTCTTGATATTGACTCCCCTACATTGTTCCACTCCATACTGAGCCCAGACATGCTGCCCCTTCTCAATAATGAGCTCCCAATGCTGCCCCCCTCTTATTCTGAGTCCTTACACTCCCCCCCATCGATATTGTCATTGCTCTATCCCTCAACCCTTGTCCTCTGTCTCTAGCATTGGCCCCTCTCTCCCATTCCCCCAGCAGCAGCCGCTCTCTCTCGCCTTCACCAGCAGCCTCTCCCCCAGCATCAGCCTCTCTCTCCCCAGCCTCCCCCAGCATCAGCCTCTCTCCCCCCAGCCTCCCCCAGCTTCAGCCTCTCTCCCCCAGCTTCCCCCAGCATCAGCCTCTCTCCTCCCAGCCTCCCCCAGCATCAGCCTCTCTCCTCCCAGCCTCCCCCAGCATCAGCCTCTCTCCTCCCAGCCTCCCCCAGCATCAGCCTCTCTCCTCCCAGTCTCCCCCAGCATGAGCCTCCTCCAGCATCAGCCTCTCTCCTCTCAGCCTCCCCCAGCATCAGCCTCCTCCAGCATCAGCCTCTCTCCTCCCAGCCTTCCCCAGCATCAGCCTCCTCCAGCATCAGCCTCTCTCCTCCCAGCCTCCCCCAGCATCAGCCTCCTCCAGCATCAGCCTCTCTCCTCCCAGCCTCCCCCAGCATCAGCCTCCTCCAGCATCAGCCTCTCTCCTCCCAGCCTCCCCCAGCATCAGCCTCCTCCAGCATCAGCCTCTCACCTCCCAGCCTCCCCCAGCATCAGCCTCCCTGCTCCCAGCTTCCCCCAGCATCAGCCTCCCTCCTCCCAGCATCAGCCTCCCTCCTCCCAGCCTCCCCCAGCATCAGCCTCCCTCCTCCAAGCCTCACCTTCCCCCTCCCAGCCTCAGTCTCCCTCCTCCCAGCCTCCCCAGCCTCAGCCTCCCTCCTCCCAGCCTCCCCCAGCCTCAGCCTCCCTCCTCCCAGCCTCCCCCAGCCTCAGCCTCCCTCCTCCCAGCCTCCCCTAGCCTCAGCCTCCCTCCTCCCAACCTCCCCAAGCATCAGCCTCCCTCCTCCCAGCCTCCCCCAGCATCAGCCTCCCTCCTCCCAGCCTCCCCCAGCATCAGCCTCCCTCCTCCCAGCCTCCCCCAGCATCAGCCTTCCTCCTCCCAGCCTCCCCCAGCATCAGCCTCCCTCCTCCAAGCCTCACCTTCCCCCTCCCAGCATCAGCCTCCCCCAGCCTCAGCCTCCCTCCTCCCAGCCTCCCCCAGCTTCAGCCTCCCTCCTCCCAGCCTCCCCCAGCTTCAGCCTCCCTCTTCCCAGCCTCCCCCAGCCTCAGCCTCCCTCCTCCCAACCTCCCCAAGCATCAGCCTCCCTCCTCCCAGCCTCCCCCAGCATCAGCCTCCCTCCTCCCATCCTCCCCCAGCATCAGCCTCCCTCCTCCCAGCCTCCCCCAGCATCAGCCTCCCTCCTTCCAGCCTCCCCCAGCATCAGCCTCCCTCCTCCCAGCCTCCCCCAGCATCAGCCTTCCTCCTCCCAGCCTCCCCCAGCATCAGCCTCCCTCAGCATCAGCCTCCCTCCTCCAAGCCTCCCTCAGCATCAGCTTCCCTCCTCCAAGCCTCACCCTCCCAGCTTCCCCCAGCATCAGCCTCCCTCAGCATCAGCCTCCCTCCTCCAAGCCTCACCTTCCCCCTCCCAGCCTCCCCCAGCATCAGCCTCCCTCCTCCAAGTCTCCCTCAGCATCAGCATCCCTCCTCCAAGCCTCCCCCTCCCCCTCCCAGCCTCCCTCAGCATCAGCCTCCCTCAGCATCAGCCTCCCCCTCCCAGACTCCCCCAGAATCAGCCTCTCTCTCCCCCTAGCCTCAGCCTCTCTCTCCCCCCAGCCTCTCTCTCCCCCCAGCCTTAGCCTCTCTCTCCCCCCAGCCTCCCCCCCAGCCTCAGCCTCTCTCCCCCCAGCCTCAGCCTCTCTCTCTTCCCAGCCTCCCCCCAGCCTAAGCCTCTCTGTCTTCCCAGCCTCAGCCTCTCTCTCTCTTCCCAGACTCCCCCCAGCCTCAGCCTCTTTCTCTTCCCAGCCTCTCTCTCTTCCCAGCCTCCCCCCAGCCTCAGCCTCTCTCTTCCCAGCCTCCTCCCAGTCTCAGTCTCTCTCTCTTCCCAGCCTCAGCCTCTCTCTCTCTTCCCAGCCTCCCCTCAGCCTCTCTCTTCCCAGCCTCTCTCTCTTCCCAGCCTCAGCCTCTCTCTCTCTCTTCCCAGCCTACCCCCAGCCTCTCTCTCTTCCCAGCCTCCCTCTCTTCCCAGCCTCACCCCAGCCTCCCTCTCTTCCCAGCCTCCCCCCAGCCTCCCTCTCTTCCCAGCCTCCCCCAGCCTCAGCCTCTCTCCTCCCAGCCTCCCCTTGCATGATTACAGTGGACAAAAAGAGGCATCGCAATTTGCAACGATCATCAACTAACCTGTAAGGTGCCCATACATTCTAGGCTCTGCCTTACCTGCTCCGGTGCCCGCCGCCCTGCTCTGGCTGGCTCCTCTTCTGGCTTGCTCCAGCTGCAGACGCGTCCTCCTCCACGGCGTGTGTCATCTGCAGCATTGGACGCTGCAGCACGGGGCAGTGAGCTGATTGTCGCGCCCGCGCGCCTCTGACCCCGGAAGTGCAGGCCATGGAACTTCCGGGGTTAGTCAGCTCACTATGCCTGGCGCCCGCCATGTATTTAAATAGACAGCAGAAGTGCGCCTCTCCTCCCCCCCCCGGAACACAGCCAAGTGTAACGGAGGGAGGGACGGGGGGCGGG
Source organism: Anomaloglossus baeobatrachus (assembly GCF_048569485.1). Lineage (NCBI taxonomy): Eukaryota > Metazoa > Chordata > Amphibia > Anura > Aromobatidae > Anomaloglossus > Anomaloglossus baeobatrachus. Next base: position 54,295,162 of record NC_134353.1, on the reverse strand, counting down.
GATGTAAAAAAAAAAAAAAAAATTTATATATATATATTTTTTTTTTTTTTTGCTGCCAGAAAGTGCCGCCCCCCGCAACGTGCCGCCCTAGGCACGGGACCACGGGTGCCTAGTGGCAAATACGGCCCTGGTCCCGGACTGTTCATTCATACTTATAGCAGTCAGAATTTTTTTATATTTCTATATGTCACTATATGACATGTTGCTTATTTGTGCCTATAAATCCGTTTTCACACGTTGCATAAATTCTGTTTCTTTTTGTTTCTGTCTGCACCAAACTACACAATAACAATCTTCTGTTTTTTCCATTTTTGATGCATTTTTTTCTGCCTTTCCTCCATTATTTAATGCGTTTTTGGTTCAGATGTGAATCTGCGTTTTTAAGTGTTTTTATTGTACAGAGAAGCTTTTTCCTGTATTTTTTTAAGCTCCACATAGAAACCTCCAGAGAAAATAACCCCCGAAAACCGCAGAATTCAGCAGCGTCTTTTCATGGAATCACATCCACTTTACTTGGACAATTAAACACAGCAGAATAAATGTGCAAAAAAACAGCAGAAAAAAAATGCAGCATTTACACTACATGTGAATATGGACTAATTGTCCAAGCAAAGTGGATGAGACGTCCTGAAATCTACGCTCCTGGTGCGTGGAAAGACGCCGCTGAACTGTGCAGATTTGGTGTTTCTTTCTTTATAATCTTCAGGATTCACATCAGCAACAAACATGTATCAAATAAGGCGACAATGCGTAACAAATACCGCAAACACGCAATAATCAGAGGAGATTGTTATTGCACTCGTGGTGCGGACAGCGGCAGAAAGAAACGCAGCATTTACGCTATGTGTGAACACGGCCTCAGTGTTACATTTTTATTACATTTTTTATGGGTTTTAATAAAGAAAAATAATAAATTGCGCCATTTTTTTCCCGCCATTTACCGATCCTCATAAATAACCTGATCGCTGTGTTGTTCAGGTCATTACGATTACAGGGACACCAAATATGTCCATGTTATTTGCTGATTTGTGATGTTTATTATTTTATAAAAAAGTGTAATAAAATTACATTATTCTATTTCTTTTTATTATTTTTAGTAATTTTATTAGAAGAAAAAAAAAATCCTCTTTTCCTCTCCCTCTAGAATACAGGAGATAGAGACACTGCTGTGTACAATGGAGCTGTGTCCTGTGTAATCGAAAATCCTCCCTCTGACATCATCAATCCTAGTGGCTCAACAGCTAGAGCAGCTAGGAAAGCCAGGAGGCTGCTGGACACAAGTTTTGAACATTGCTGGTTTGAATCCAGGGTGGTGAAGATAAAAAAAAATTGTATTTGTATTTTTTCCTCATTTCTTTATAGTAGTTTTATGGGAACAAATGAATCTGACTCTTTCCTTCACCTACATTGAGATACATTATTTATCTATCTATCTATAGCTATCCCTCTATCTATCTATCTATCTATCTATCTATCTATCTATATCTATCCCTCTATCTATCTATCTATCTATCTATCTATATCTATCTATCTATCTATCTATATCTATCCCTCTATCTATCTATCTATCTATCTATCTATCTATCTATATCTATCCCTCTATCTATCTATCTATCTATCTATCTGTCTGTCTGTCTATCTATATATCCCTCTATCTATCTATGATTCTATCTATCTATCTATGATTCTATCTATCTATGATTCTATCTATCTATCTATCTATCTATGATTCTATCTGTCTATGATTCTATCTATCTATCTATGATTCTATCTATCTATCTATCTATGATTCTATCCATCCCTCTGTCTATCTATCAATCATTCTATCTATGATTCTATCTATGATTCTATCTATCTATCCCTCTATCTATCTATCTATCTATCTATCTAGGATTCTATCTATCTATCTATCTATCTATCTATCCATCTATCTATGATTCTATCTATCTATTTATGTACGATTCTATCTATCTATCTAGGATTCTATCTATCTATCTATCTATCTAGGATTCTATCTATCTATCAAGGATTCTATCTCTCTATCCCTCTATCTATGATTATATCTATCAATATATCTATGATTCTATCTATCATGTATGTATCTATCTATTATCTGTCATGTATCTATATATTCCTCTATCATCCATCCCTCTATCATCCATCCCTCTATCATCCATCCATCACACTCTCATCCATTCATCCCTCTATCCCTCCATTCATCCCTCCATTCATCCCTCAATCATCCATCCATCCCTCCCTCTATCCCTCCCTCTATCCCTCCATTCATCCCTTCATTCATCCCTCCATTCATCCATCCATCCACTCATCCCTCTATCATCCATCCATCCCTCCCTCTATCCCTCCATTCATCCCTCCATTCATCCATCCCTCCATCCATCTTTGCAGCTGAATAATCTGCCTCTGGTGGCTCACCTGCAGTATAGAGGTCAAGATAACAAAATATTCATTTGGGTTCCAATACAGGCAGTAGCTCAGTGGTTGAGCTGCTGCCTTTGAAGCAATGAACTCACAGTTCTACAGGGTTGAGTCCCGGCCGCCCTGAAAATCCAGAGCCGATGATAAGTTAATTTAATTTATTCACTGCACTGAGGGAAGGAGCCGGGACATCAGCTGTGAGCCGCGGGAGTGCGGGACACACCTCTAAAATTGTGGCATTCCCGCAGAATCTTGGACGGTTGGGAGGTATGCTGATGACAGTGATGCCAAATCTGGTAAAAGCCAAACCAATAAGTCCTTGTTATCCAGTGCTATGAGGGTCTAAATTCTGTGACAGATTGACAACCTGCATCGATAAGAAACACTCATTCAGGAACGGACATATCATTGGTGCAACCTGTGCTGCTGCACAAGGGCCCAAGAGGTCAGGAGGCCATATCCACCTCCAAAGTAGGTGCAATTTTTGGATTTTTATGAGCTCATGAGCTGCAAAGGGTCCATATATTGATATTGCAGAGGGGTCACCTTCTGTTTGTATCCGCCAGGGCTAATAATGTATAGGTAAGGATGGTTGACCTCGGGGAGATCAACATCCAACACCACGGAGACACAATCACGTGTTTTTCAACGCAGTGACAATAGAACAAGGCCCCCTGGGAAAATATGCAAAACAAGAATGCCGCGGAGACACCATCACATGTTTCTCAACGCTGGCAGGAAACTAGCCAGGTCTTTCACCAGTTTTTCAGTCTCCAGTCAAGGAAACTGCCTATACCAAAACATGGTATCCATCCACATCTTCTACTAGGCATTGCTCCCACTAGCCAGTTTCCTACTCCACACTGATGAGGGGCAAACACCCCGAAACAGCTGTCTGTGGATGGATACCATGTTTTGGTATAGACGGTTTCCTTGACTGGAGATTGCCCTTCCCGTGGTTGTTCCTTCCCGGTGAAAGACCTGGCTAGTTTCCTCCCAGCGTTGAGAAACATGTGATGGTGTCTCCGCGGCATTTTTGTTTTGCATATTTTCCCAGGGGGCCTTGTTCTAGTGTCACTGCGTTGAGAAACACATGATGGTGTCTCCGCGGTGTTGGATGTTGATCTCACTGAGGTCAACCATCCTTACCTATGTAGTCTTCTACTAGGCATTGCTCCCTCTAGCCAGTTTCCTACTCCACACTGATGAGGGGCAAATACCCCGAAACAGCTGTCTGTGGATGGATACCATGACTTGGTATAGGCGGTTTCCTTGACTGGAGACTGCCGTTCCCGGTGTTGTTCCTTCCCGGTGAAAGACCTGGCTAGTTTCCTGCCAGCGTTGAGAAACATGTGATGGTGTCTCCACGGCATTCTTGTAGGGCTCATAATGTACACTTGGAATTGGGACGTTTACACACTGCATCGGACAGACTTGTGTTATGTACTGAGCACCCAAGTGAAGGACAACACGGATGCCGAGCCGTACGAGCTTGATGCTCCTTCACCAGAGAGTCAGTGTGTGTGTGACTTTGGGTGGGGTGTGACACTTACTGGTTTCTTCAAGCCGGTGTGCAACTGCCCCACTACCGGTCCCTGTTGCAGACAAAATAGTGAAACAAATGCTACTGGAGTTCTCTCAAAACCAAACTTGAACACTTTATTCTATGACAGACATGGCCTCATATTCTCATGGTTCTGCTATTACTGTATTTTGAGGTGTATATTATATATATATATATATATATATATATATATATATATATATATATATATATATATATATATAAAATACACATAAGGCTTACGATTCTGCAGCTTTTTTTGGGCTGTCAAAATGACGACTATCGGTTAATGTTTGATTGGTGAGGACTGTTTGCAGAATTGGAGATTTTCCAAGAATGGTGATGGGACTGAAGAAGGTCCTAGAGGTAGAGGCAGAGCTGGGGCGAAGGCGGAGTCTCAAGGGGGCCCCAAAACTTTGGCAGTATGGGGCCCTGGCGGCGGTTCTGCAAGGGTTGCAGCACTTAGCCACTTCTTGAAGGTTAAGGTTAATTTGTTTTAAAGGAAAACACCAACACATTCTCGTCATGAGCTCAGCATCTGTATTTATTTTTCAGTACGTACGGCTCTTAAAAAAAATAAAAATAAAAAAAAAGGAAAATAAAAATGAACATGCAGCACAGACAATGCAATAATACACCCAAAATATACATTAACACCTGTAAAGAAAGTTCCTCTGGCCTGCCAGATACATTTATACAATTTACAAGATGCATTCTGATTTTTTTTTCCTCGAATGTAAAAATCACAAATACCTGGGCACTAAAATCAGTGAAAAACAAAAAATCTAGTTTTATTTTTTTTTTTAATGATAAATATTGTGAGATCAGAGCTAATACTAAGACTGTGATGCAAAAGTTGTACAAGGTTAGTAAAACATTACTGATTTTTTTTCCAAAAAGTGCGCCTCACCTGACCACAGGTTGGTTGTGGTATTGCAGCTCGGCTCTTAAGCTGTAATACCAGTTTCCACCAGGTGTGGCGCTGTTTCTGGAATTAAGCAGCCATGTTTCTACTCCCAGATAACTCTTTTGCCTGATGTTACTCCAGTGATCTAACCTAATGTGTTATCAGTGCGGCATCACTATCATGAATCGAACACTCGGTGCGGATCTCGGCCAAAGCATACACATTTTGGCCGTTACAGTAGACGTCACAGTGACACAATATCACGCTACAGTAAAAGAACGAGGCACTCGGTTTGTGACGGGTGATGGTTATGGACAGGCAAGGATGAACGACGCCTTACAAAGGTTCTGAGATCAAATGCAAAAAAAAAAAATCTGATTACTAATGATGGGGAATCCAATCAGTGATATGCAGGAAGGACAGGGAGGAGGTAACGGTGTCAGATGTCAAACATTCAGCATCAAAAGTGCTGGAAAAAAAGTGGTGTGAAAAAGTGCAGCCATGTCCTTCTCATCCTCTACAGGCCTTTACATCGGGATATCAGAGTAATTGCCCCTATCGACAAATCAATCCAGTGGTCGCTTGATCCTGACCTTCAGGGTGGGATTTCATTATAGCTTTTTCTATCTCTCCCTATGCCTTATTAATCAGATTTTTCTGAATCAAACTCATTTTCAATTTTTTAATCAGGGGGCGAAACCGCAGCCGACAATAAATTATCTAGTGACAAATAGGGATGTAGTACTGCCAGCCCAAACTAAAAAATAAAGTAGACACCAATTTCAAACAACCAATCAGATTGCAGCTTTAATTTACCCATGATACTATTACAAAGAAAAGTAGTGTAATAGTAGAGTGCCTTTGCCTGTGCAATGTGTCCAAAATATAAAAGAAGAAGTTCCAGACAGATCACTGGTTAATTTTTGGACAAAAATTAAAATACGATTGACAACTACTCAATTTTTACGTTTTTTTATCAGTCATACATTTCACATTTTTATATTTTTGGCTCATCCATGGACTGATCTATAAACCGTAATCACAGAATATGAAGATAAAAATAATAATAAAAAATATATAATGAATGGTTAATTTTTGGACAAAAAAAATACAATTGACAACTACTCCATTTTTCTTTTTTTTTATCGGTCATACACTTCACATTATTATATTTTTGGCTACCCCATGGAGTGATATACAAACCATAATCACAGGAGTCAAGATCAGAATACGAAGATAAAAATAATAAAAAATATATAATAAATGGATAATTTTTGATAAAAAAAATATGATTGACAACTCCATTTTTTTATGGGTCACACACTTCACATTATTATATTTATGGCTACCCCATGGACTAATCTATAAAACGTAATCAAAGCAGTTAACATCAGAATATCAAGATATAAAAAATATATAATAAATGGATAATTTTTGGACAAAAAAAACCAATTGACAATTACTTAATTTTTTTTTATCGGTCACACACTTCACATTATTACATTTTTGGCTACCCCATGGTCTCACCTATGAACCATAATCACAGGTGTAAAGATCAGAATAATAAGATAAAAATATATAATAAATGGATAATTTTTGGACAAAAAAATAAGATTGACAACTACTCCATTTTTTTATGTCACACACTTCACATTATTATATTTTTGGCTACCTCTGTGGACTGGTATATAAAAGGTACTAACAGGAGTCAAGATCAGAATATGAAGATAAAAATATAATAAATGGGTAATTTTTGGACAAAAAATAAAATACAATTGGCAGCTACTCCATTTTTTTTTTTATCGGTCACACACTTCACATTATTATATTTTGGCTACTCCATGGACTAATCTATAAACCGTAATCACAGGAGTCAGGATCAAAATATGAAGATAATAATAAAAGATATATAATAAAAGGATAATTTTCAGACAAAAAAAAATACGATTGACAGTAGCTCCATTTTTTTGATCGGTCACACACTTCACATTATTATATTTTTGGCTGCCTCATGGACTAATCTATAAACCATAATCACAGGAGTCAAGATCAGAATATGACGATAAAAATAAAAAAAAAAAATATAATAGATGGGTAATTTTTGGACAAAAAAAAAATATGATTGACAACTACTCCATTTTTATTTTTTTTTTATGGGTCATAGACTTCACATTATTATATTTTTGGCTACCCCATGGATTGATCTGTAAAACATAATCACAGGAGTCGAGATCAGAATATGAAGATAATAATAAAAAATATATAATAAATGGATAATTTTTGGACAAAAAAAAGTACAATTGACAGAGTCAAGATCAGAATATGAAGATAAAAATAAAAAAAAAAATATAATAAGTATTATAGAAAATGGGACCATTTTCCGTTCTTTAAATAAACTTTATTGACATTGTACCAGATGACAATTTTGGTAGTTACATCTCTGCATACTCATTAGATATATTCGGGGTATTCCGTAGATTATTGGCACAATTTTACATGGGTTGATGGGCATCAAAAGCTTTTTCTTTTTACGTTTAGTCATGAGTTTTCCTATTATCTTTTCATAGCATAACATCCTACTGAACCAGACTTGTTTTCCATAGTAATCTATGGTGACTTCAAAAGAATTTAGGATTCTGGGAGATGTGAATATTGACTGTAACCATATATGAACATACTTACCAAGATGTGACCACAAATTAGATAGCTTGCATGGGAGATAACACTGCCGGGACCACGTTGACGGAAGATGATGGCGTAAACCCAAAGCAACTAGATATTCCATATTTCACTAAACACCCCCCACATCCCCCCCCAAAAAAAGTCACTGATGTCCCTAGTCTAGTATGCCCCATATGTTCTATAGGCATACAGTAGTACATCCATGTAATACAGGCATATAGTGATACGGGTCCCTCCATATTTGTATTTATAGACGACCACTGTTTTTTAAAAATTTAAAGGAAATTATTATTTATTTTTTGGGGGGATACAGGGCGGATTTTTCCATTTGTTTCCATAAATAATATTGAAATAAATATTATATACTTAATATATTTACACAAGCCGTTTGGATACTTAATCGAGGGCTAATCATTGATTGAAAAGGGGGTGTGGCCTTTGGGTAATGGGGTGTGGTCTGATGTGAGATGGGTGTGGTTTAATAAGGAAAGTGATGGGTAGTCCTTCATTTTTGGGGGGTAATCTGAATCATTCTGCCCATTATGTAGAGTCAGCTCTTTTGGATGCCAAATTAATCCCTATGAAATATGTGTTCACCTGTGGGAAAAATATGAGGGTCAAGTCCCATCGGAAACAAAACATCATCATGTAAGACCCATTCAGAAGCTGAAAGCGGCTCTCACAGGGTGCCGGCTCCCATCGTTCACAGAAGTCATCCAGCCGGATTAGTCGCAAACTAGTACAGTTGAGGATCATGGCCACAATTTAAATAGGGCACTAAACCAGGGCCTCAACTACATAGGGACACTAGGGGGCCTGCACATCCAGACCTGGTTGTCCATAAAGTGGTAATGGAGTAAAGTTGGCGGGGAATCGAATGGCAGGACCAGCTCGAGGAGCCAAGCCAGGAATCCAGCGAACCCCCTCCTTCCAGCCACCATCCATGGTTCCTCTTTCTACTAGCTGGCCTGGTGTGACATCACATGCACATCGTGTCACAACGATGATGTCACACCAGGCCGACTAATCAAAAGAAGAGCTGCAGATGCCATCAGATAGGAGGTAGCTCTCAGGGCTCTCAAAGTGCCACTAGGACAGGGTTTTGCACCTTTTCTACTAAGGAGCTATTTTATTCATAAGGACTATAGCTTTGGACAATGCCTACTTGTTAGAAGGAACTCTTAACAATATTTCCTTCCGGAACCTTGTACGATCATCTTCAATCTGTGGGGGGAACCTAGTTATACAGTCAATTTCCCTGCAGCGCCCCTACTGGACAAAAGAAGAATTACAAGTGCCCATAGTGTTTTATAGGACAGGAACGGTCACAGCAAGCGAGGAGCACACCTTGTAACCTAAATCCACTTAGGTCAAGAGATGACAATCCTGAACAAGGGATTCCCATCGACTAATTCCAAATTCCACAATGGGGTATATAAAATGGGTTTCCTAATCTGCACAACTCCATTAACCCTAAAGTCTCAGTTGTCTCCATAATTTCCTAAATGGCCGTTCGCATACTGGATGTGAAAAGTCTTCAGGTTGGGTCCAAGTCCAAGAGGTGGAAGAGGGACTCAGTTCAGTTTTGTAAGATACTGAGAGGGCTAAAAATTGAGTCAGCTAATAAAAGTTTGTTTATCCCTATTATTTTTAGCCTATTGAATGAAAAGACCATCAACTCCAATGAAGTTTCATTGCACAATGCTCTATTTGGGTTGTATCAGACGTGGGGGCGCTGTTGCACAGATGTCTATGGAATTATTTTCCTGACAATGATGGTGAAAATCGGTACTGCAAGTGGTGCCGTAAGAAAAACAAAACAAGTTGGGGAAAATGTATCCTAAAAAATGTCATATTTCCTTTTAATCATGAAGGATATAAATTACAATTCTGATCCTAATATACAATCATGTCCATCACCTTTAAATTGTCAACCCATTGTATTTATCCATCCAATGTATCCAATAAATGCTCCGTTGGGTCATAATGTTTATTATACTAATTAGTCCAATTAAGATGATAAATAAGATGACTAATAAGTCAATTATGGTCAAAGGTGTCCACTTCACTAAGAACGTGACTGTAGAAGTGGAGATATCTGAGCTGTTTTCCTAAAACTGGACCACTTTTGTGTCCGATATTGCAGCAAACAGCTTTGATGGGTCTGAGTTGCAATACCGAATCTAGCCATGGGACAAAGGTGGTGCTGTTTCTGGAAGAAAATGTAAAAAAGCAGACATTTTCCTACTCTCATGATTACAAAGTTTGGTAGCTATTACCTTGAAGACCTCTGTTCATCCCATCTGACTACTAATTTTGGACTAGTCCGCTAAGGTAAATACAACCGGTATTGCCTAAAGATCACAGTAGAAGCAGAAACATAGAAAGACAATCATAATTTATACAAACAAAATAAACAAAAACAGAAAAACATGTAGCAAGTACAGAGAAAAATCTCCAACGCACATGGCTATTCAATGTCATCAGTAAACCAATACTTAAGATCGCCATCGGGAGGTGGAGGGCCGCGGCGGCTTCCACATCGTAGGCTTAGGGGACTGCAGCTTCCAAGCAAGGCTCACAATCAAGATGCTAATGTCTTCATACGTCCTCGGAGCAGTTTCAAGGCAGCTACGTACGGAAAGCCGAACACTGACGGATATGACGGGGGAAGTGAAAGATTCTGGGAAAAGTCACGCCTGATTATTATTATTATTTTTTAACTCTAGCGCCACCTTGTCACGTGGTATGAATTGCTCTTTTTTAAGGCAGTGAAGAGACATTCTGTGGCTCTTGATGGTGGCTGCAGTCATGCAGTTTCCGTGTTAGAGGCAGAGGTACTTTTCTTCCTGAATCGAGGCTTATGGACTCTGGGAGGAGGCTGAAAAACAAAGGGATAACGGAATTACATACACAGTAATGCAATAATCAGAATCTATCCATCTATCTATCTATCCCTCTATCTATCTATCTATCTATCCCTCTATCTATCCATCTATCTATCTATCCCTCTATCTATCTATCTATCCCTCTATCTATCTATCCCTCTATCTATCTATCTATCCCTCTATCTATCCCTCTATCTATCTATCTATCTATCTATCTATCCCTCTATCTATCTATCTATCTATCTATCTATCCATCCATCTATATCTCTATCTATTCATCCTTCTATCTATCTATCTATCTATCCCTCTATCTATCCATCTATCTATCTATCTACAGTTAGGTCCAGAAATATTTGGACAGTGACACAATTTTCGCGAGTTGGGCTCTGCATGCCACCACATTGGATTTGAAATGAAACCTCTACAACAGAATTCAAGTGCAGATTGTAACGTTTAATTTGAAGGTTTGAACAAAAATATCTGCTAGAAATTGTAGGAATTGTACACATTTCTTTACAAACACTCCACATTTTAGGAGGTCAAAAGTAATTGTACAAATAAACCAAACCCAAACAAAATATTTTTATTTTCAATATTTTGTTGCGAATCCTTTGGAGGCAATCACTGCCTTAAGTCTGGAACCCATGGACATCACCAAACGCTGGGTTTCCTCCTTCTTAATGCTTTGCCAGGCCTTTACAGCCGCAGCCTTCAGGTCTTGCTTGTTTGTGGGTCTTTCCGTCTTAAGTCTGGATTTGAGCAAGTGAAATGCATGCTCAATTGGGTTAAGATCTGGTGATTGACTTGGTCATTGCAGAATGTTCCACTTTTTTGCACTCATGAACTCCTGGGTAGCTTTGGCTGTATGCTTGGGGTCATTGTCCATCTGTACTATGAAGCGCCGTCCGATCAACTTTGCGGCATTTGGCTGAATCTGGGCTGAAAGTATATCCCGGTACACTTCAGAATTCATCCGGCTACTCTTGTCTGCTGTTATGTCATCAATAAACACAAGTGACCCAGTGCCATTGAAAGCCATGCATGCCCATGCCATCACGTTGCCTCCACCATGTTTTACAGAGGATGTGGTGTGCCTTGGATCATGTGCCGTTCCCTTTCTTCTCCAAACTTTTTTCTTCCAATCATTCTGGTACAGGTTGATCTTTGTCTCATCTGTCCATAGAATACTTTTCCAGAACTGAGCTGGCTTCATGAGGTGTTTTTCAGCAAATTTAACTCTGGCCTGTCTATTTTTGGAATTGATGAATGGTTTGCATCTAGATGTGAACCCTTTGTATTTACTTTCATGGAGTCTTCTCTTTACTGTTGACTTAGAGACAGATACACCTACTTCACTGAGAGTGTTCTGGACTTCAGTTGATGTTGTGAACGGGTTCTTCTTCACCAAAGAAAGTATGCGGCGATCATCCACCACTGTTGTCATCCGTGGACGCCCAGGCCTTTGAGTTCCCAAGCTCACCAGTCAATTCCTTTTTTCTCAGAATGTACCCGACTGTTGATTTTGCTACTCCAAGCATGTCTGCTATCTCTCTGATGGATTTTTTCTTTTTTTCAGCCTCAGGATGTTCTGCTTCACCTCAATTGAGAGTTCCTTAGACCGCATGTTGTCTGGTCACAGCAACAGCTTCCAAATGCAAAACCACACACCTGTAATCAACCCCAGACCTTTTAACTACTTCATTGATTACAGGTTAACGAGGGAGACGCCTTCAGAGTTAATTGCAGCCCTTAGAGTCCCTTGTCCAATTACTTTTGGTCCCTTGAAAAAGAGGAGGCTATGCATTACAGAGCTATGATTCCTAAACCCTTTCTCCGATTTTGATGTGAAAACTCTCATATTGCAGCTGGGAGTGTGCACTTTCAGCCCATATTATATATATAATTGTATTTCTGAACATGTTTTTGTAAACAGCTAAAATAACAAAACTTGTGTCACTGTCCAAATATTTCTGGCCCTGACTGTATCTATCTATCTATCTATCTATCTATCCCTCTATCTATCTATCCCTCTATCTATCTATCCCTCTATCTATCCATCTATCTATCCCTCTATCTATCTATCTATCTATCTATCTATCTATCTATCCATCAATCTATACCTCTATCTATTCATCCTTCTATCTATCTATCTATCCCTCTATCTATCTATCTATCTATCCATCCATCTATACCTCTATCTATTCATCCTTCTATCTATCTATCTATCTATCTATCCATCCCTCTATCTATCCATCTATCTATCTATCTATCCCTCTATCTATCTATCCCTCTATCTATCTATCCATCCATCTATACTTCTATCTATTCATCCTTCTATCTATCTATCTATCTATCTATCTATCTATCTATCTATCCATCCCTCTATCTATCTATCCATCCCTCTATCTATCCATCTATCTATCTATCCCTCTATCTATCTATCCCTCTATCTATCTATCTATCTATCCATCTATCTATCCATCTATCTATCTATCTATCTATCTATCTATCTATCTATCTATCTATCTATCCCTCTATCTATCTATCTATCTATCTATCCCTCTATCTATCTATCTATCTATCTATCTATCCCTCTATCTATCCCTCTATCTATCTATCTATCTATCTATCTATCCCTCTATCTATCTATCTATCTATCTATCTATCTATCTATCTATCTATCTATCTATCCCTCTATCTATCTATCCCTCTATCCCTCTATCTATCTATCCCTCTATCTATCCCTCTATCTATCTATCCCTCTATCTATCTATTATCTATCTATCTATCCATCTATCTATCTACCATGTTTCCCTGAAAATAAGACAGGGTCTTATATTTTGCTCCAAAAGATGCCCTGGGGCTTATTTTCAATCCACATTTATTCATGAACCAAAAAAAAAACACCAAGATTTATTCAATTATAATTATGTTATCACATTCTGGAACATGAACATTGTGTGTTATCTTATTCCTGGCTCAGATGCACATTCTTATCTGATCTGCTATTCTCATGGTGCTAAACCCGTCCTATAGTGGTGAGTACACACCATATTACAAAGGGTTACATTTATTATTCTCTATGTACTGCTAAGTTTACCCTCAAAAGAAAGCAGACACCCCCTAAAAGAATTGCACTTACCAGACCCCAATTGTTGGCAAGTGAATGGGCTCTCACATACAGATCTGCATCGCTGTCAGGTCCCCCTGCTTTCTACAGCAGTTGGCTCCCTCTGGTGGCTGGAAGCAGTATTACTTACGCAGAGTGACACTGGTACCTCATCTGTTTGTGAGAGCTGCAGTGCAATGCAGCCGGAACGGTGAGGGACCGGACAGCGACACAGATCTCTGTGTGAGAGCCCACCCATACACGGCACTGTCCAACTGTAACTGTTTGGGATCTGGTGAATGCCATTCTCTTTTTTTTGGGGGGGGGATCTGCGTCTGCTTTCTTTTGGAGGTGTCAGTTTTCTTTGATGAAGAGTCATGCTGTATAACTTTTTTAGATACTTAAATACTTACTTATGGAACCACAACTAGGGCTTATTGTTGGAGTAGGGCTTATAATTTCAGCATACCCCAAAAAGCCCAAACAATTCCTACTAGGGTTTATTTTCGAGTAAACAGGGTATGTGTCTATCTATCGACCCATCTATCCCATTTTTCATGCATTGTTCTATTCAAAACTTAATATTTTGTTCTGGAATGTTTGGATTTTGTTTTGTAGAAGGAAAAATACACATTTTTTTTTTCATTCTCCTTTTTTGCAGACAAATCAATACAAGAACAACCCTTACGAATAAGTACAAATGTTAGGGACTTTTTTTTTTTTCTTTGCTTCCTTTTATTTGTTTCTATTCTATTTACAGAATTTTTTTCTTGTTATTAATGGATCTGATCATTTTTATCTCAGTTTTATTTAGTACTTTGCATAATAATATTTTGTTGTTTATTCATTCTAGAACTACCGGTACTTAGCTTATTGACATCTTAAGACCCTGTGCGCACTGGGAAATGACTTTTTCTTAAGAAAAATCCGCACCCTCTGGCAGAATTACTGCACTCGCGGCAAAAACCGTGGTAAAAACACACCTGCGGTTTTGGTGCGGTTTTTCCGCAGGTTGGTCTCTGCGTTTTTTTACCATTATCTATGGCAAAAAACGGCAGGTACCTGCGGAAATGAAGTGACATGCTACTTCTTTTTTGCTGCAGAAAAGCTGCAGAAATTCTGCAGCAAAACCTATAGGAAAAAAAACAGTGTGCGCACAGGATTTTTTTATTTTCCATAGATTTTGCTGGGGAAAAACTGTAGAAAGCTTAGGAACAAAAACCGCACGTTTTCTGCAGAAAAAAAAACGTGGCAAAAAACGCAGTGTGCGCACAGGACTTTTGACATGGTGCAATGATTTGTACACGTTATATCGTGGTTACCTTTAGCTAAACAGTTACATAGATTGAAAAAAGACACAAGAGCTCACGTTCAACCCTTTTAATCGGGATGATGGAATTTTATCTCTTTTTTTTGTACACACTAAAATCTTGTTTACTTTTGCAGCTGCTGCTTGACATTGAGTGCTGCTGCTTAGCTTACTGCAAACCAGAATCCCCCGGTCTTTCTCCTGTTCTGTAGTCCCGAATATATATTTCCATTTAATGCTTATGCAGCAATACAATTACTCCAGTTGCAGTGCATTTCTCTTCATATATCAGCAATGTATTAAGTTAATAATATTGCAGTAAGTTTCAGACTGCAATATCCATCCATTGTACAGGAGGAGGAATAGGTGAGCTGTGACATCACCTATTGTACATGGTGGATCCTGTGTTATCTGCTGTATATAGTATAGGTTTTATCAGTTGTTGTATAGGAGGAGGAATAGGTGAGCTGTGACATACCCTATTGTAAATAATGGATCCTGTATTATCTGCTGTATATAGTGGTGTTATCAGTCATTGTACAGGAGGAGGAGGTGAGCTGTGACATCACCTATTGTAAATGGTGGATCCTGTGTTATCTGCTGTATATGGTAAAGGTTTTATCAGTCGTTGTACATGAGGAGGAAGAGATGAGGTGTGAGATCACCTATTGTAAATAGTGGATCCCGTATTATCTGCTGTACATACAGGTGTTATTAGTCATTGTACAGGAAGAGGAAAAAATAATCTGTGACGTCAGTTGTTGTGTATGGTCGATCCTGTGTTATCTACTGTATATAGAAGTGTTATCAATGATTGTACAGGAGGAGGTGAGCTGTGACATTGCCCAATTGTGAATAGTGGATCCTGTGTCATCAACTGTATATAGAGATGTTATCAGTCATTGTACAGGCGGAGGAGGAAGTGAGCTGTGACATCACCTATTGTAAATGGTGGATCCTGTGTTATCTGCTGTATATGGTATAGGTTTTATCAGTTGTTGTACAGGAGGAGGAATAGGTGAGCTGTGACATCACCTATTGTAAATAATGGATCCTGTATTATATGCTGTATATAGTGGTGTTATCAGTCATTGTACAGGAGGAGGTGAGCTGTGACATCACCTATTGTAAATAGTGGATCCTGTATTATCTGCTGTATATACAGGTGTTATTAGTCATTGTACAGGAAAAGGAAAAAATAATCTGTGACGTCAGATGGTCGATCCTGTGTTATCTACTGTATATAGAAGTGTTATCAATGATTGTACAGGAGGAGGTGAGCTGTGATATTGGCCAATTGTGAATGGTGGATCCTGTGTCATCAACTGTGTATAGAGTTGTTATCAGTCATTGTATAGGCGGAGGAGGAAGTGAGCTGTGACATCACCTATTGTGAATGGTGGATCCTGTGTTAATAGCTTTGTATACAGGTGAAATCTGTCATTGTAATCCTGCCTCTGATGATAAGGAGACTGCTGAAAACCCTTCCTTAAATTACTGTAAATAAGTGTAAAAGATTCCTAGGCATTTATTATTACTATTAATGTAGTTACTTTGCTTGGTGCATTAGGTAATAGGCAATAGTCTGACTATTACTGGTGCTAGTAGCCAGTTTGAAAACTGCAAGATCACTATTTTTTTCAATGCAGAAAATGATATAAAAAAGGTTATTTTCTGATGACACATTCCTATTGACAGAAACTGGACCCATTGTAATCAGTCTCCATCCCTTTCATAATGGGCTTGGAATGGGACACAGAGAAGAAGAATAAGTCATTTCTTTATTTTTCCTATTCCTTTTCAATCCACTCCTGGCTATGGTTTAAACCACTGCAGCAAAAGCTTCACATGTGATCTCGACCTAAGGGGTACTTTGCACACTACGACATCGCAGCTCCGATGTCGGTGGGGTCAAATCGAAAGTGACGCACTTCCGGCGTAGCTCTCGACATCGTAGTGTGTAAAGCATTTTTGATACGATTAACGAGCGAAAAATCGTCGTAATCGTATCATCGGTGTCGCGTCGGTCATTTCCATGAATTGGGAAATACCGATGTTACGATGTTGTTCCTCGTTCCTGCGGCAGCACACATCGCTGTGTATGAAGCTGCAGGCAGAAGCGAGGGACATCTCCTACATGCGTCCCGGCCGGCTATGCGGAACGAAGGAGGTGGGCGGGATGTTTACGTCCCGCTCATCTCCGCCCCTCCGCTTCTATTGGACGGCTGCCGTGTGACATCGCTGTGACGCCGCACGACCCGCACCCT
Organism: Anomaloglossus baeobatrachus; assembly: GCF_048569485.1. NCBI lineage: Eukaryota > Metazoa > Chordata > Amphibia > Anura > Aromobatidae > Anomaloglossus > Anomaloglossus baeobatrachus. The sequence goes on along the minus strand of NC_134353.1, from coordinate 54,278,000 downwards.
TAGGAAGGAGGCGGGTCGCCGGCCAGAGCGAAGTCGCAGGGCAGGTGAGTGCATGTGAAGCTGCCGTAGCGATAATGTTCGCTACGCCAGCTATCACCATGATATCGCAGCTGCGACGGGGGCGGGGACTATCGTGCTCGGCATCGCAGCATCGGCTTGCGATGTCGTAGTGTGCAAAGTGCCCCTAAGGTTAGACCTGGATGGATACACACTGTGGGGTGGTAGTTTTCTTTTGCATATATATACTTTGTAGCTAAGCCTTCACAATATATTTGTAACTGTGGAAACCTTTCTGTGATAATTTGGTAGAAAGCTCCACTTGAACGGAGGTGAACTGTGATGTCCTCGTTATAACAATGGATAGGAGCTGATTGGAGACTGTTGCGTTGCAGGGATAACGGCATTACAGTGTTTCGTGGCAACAGACGCCGCAGACAATTCCCAAGGAAAATCTATAAATCCCGGGGAGGTTTCTGAAGAAGCAAGATATGATTAGAATTATAAAATGCCGCTACAGGCTGAAATCCCATTCCCCAAATGAAGCTTTTTTTTATTTCATCCGGCCCCATTTATTTCTGTGGAGCTGTAAGAATGGCGGACAATGGCTATGGCATTCCTGCCCCTGAAGACACCGCTGTGACGACATGCACTCTGTAAATGCCTAGCATGGGTTAAGTTTCTTAAACTCCAGCCAGACATGATGATATCTTGTTTATAAACGAGAGATAAGCCTCTCATTGTTTCTACCAGACTCTTAAGGCCCCGTCACACTAAGCAACATCGCTGCTAACGAACAACTTTTGTGACGTTGCTAGCGATGTCGCTGTGTGTGACATCCAGCAACAACCTGGCCCCTGCTGTGAGGTCGTTGGTTGTTGCTGAATGTCTTGGGCCATTTTTTAGTTGTTGCTGTCCCGCTGTGAAGCACAGATCGCTGTGTGTGACAGCGAGACAGCAACAACTAAATGTGCAGGCAGCAGGAGCCGGCTTCTGCAGAGGCTGGTAACCAATGTAAACATCGGGTAACCAAGAAGCCCTGTTCTTGGTTACCCGATATTTACCTTCGATACCAGCCTCCTCCACTCTCACTGTCAGTGCCGGCTCCTGCTCTGTGCACATGTAGCTGCAGCACACATTGGGTTAATTAACCCGATGTGTGCTGTAACTAGGAGAGCAAGGAGCCAGCGCTAAGCATTGTGCGCTGCTCCCTGCTCTGTGCACATGTAGCTGCAGCACACATCGGGTAATTAACCCGATGTGTGCTGTAACTAGGAGAGCAAGGAGCCAGCGCTAAGCATTGTGCGCTGCTCCCTGCTCTGTGCACATTTAGCTGCAGCACACATCGGGTTAATTAACCCGATGTGTGCTGTAACTAGGAGAGCAAGGAGCCAGCGCTAAGCATTGTGCGCTGCTCCCTGCTCTGTGCACATTTAGCTGCAGCACACATCGGGTTAATTAACCCGATGTGTGCTGTAACTAGAAGAGCAAGGAGCCAGCGCTAAGCATTGTGCGCTGCTCCCTGCTCTGTGCACATTTAGCTGCAGCACACATCGGGTTAATTAACCCGATGTGTGCTGTAACTAGAAGAGCAAGGAGCCAGCGCTAAGCATTGTGCGCTGCTCCCTGCTCTGTGCACATGTAGCTGCAGCACACATCGGGTAATTAACCCGATGTGTGCTGTAACTAGGAGAGCAAGGAGCCAGTGCTCAGTGTGCGCTGCTCCCTGCTCTCTGCACGTGTAGCTCCGTGCGGTGGTAAACAAGGTAAATATCGGGTTGGTTACCCGATATTTACCTTAGTTACCAAGCGCAGCATCTTCCACGCTGCACTGGGGGCTTGTCACTGGTTGCTGGTGAGCTCACCAGCAACTTGTGTAGCGACGCTCCAGCGATCCCTGCCAGGTCAGGTTGCTGGTGGGATCGCTGGAGTGTCACAGTGTGACATCTCACCAGCAACCTCCTAGCAACTTACCAGCGATCCCTATCGTTGTTGGGATCGCTGGTAAGTTGCTTAGTGTGACTGGACCTTAAAGGTGGCTTTACACACTGCAACATTGCAAAAGACATCGCTGTAACGTCACCGGTTTTGTGACGTTATAGCGACCTCCCCAGCGACATTGCAGTGTGTGACACGCATCAGCGACCTGGCCCCTGCTGTGAAGTTGCTGATCACTACACATCTCTCAGGACCTTTCTTTGGTCCTTTGTTTCCCGCTGTGCAGCATGATCGCTAGAAAGTCTCAGTGTGTAAAGGGGCCTTTACAGCGACTTTGTTAGCGACTTCCCTTTCAAAAAGCTGCTTTACAACGTCCCCAATGACTAGCGAGGTCGTTCTGCAGGTCCGGATCGCTGTTGCGTCGTTGGCCAGGTCTGCCTGTTTGACAGCTCACCAGCGACTCATCAGAGACTTTGTAGCGATCCCGGCCAGGTTGGGATCGCTAGAAAGTCTCAGTGTGTAAAGGGGCCTTTAGGAGTCCAGTGTTAAAGTTCTCGTTGACTCATGTAATTGCCTTGGCCAGTGAAGGTCAGATACCCAGACAAATCAATTATGCAAACCTCCCATTGTATTATTATGTGTATTGCTAGATGCGATGTAACTTAGCGGTCTCTCTCCTCCCCCCCCCCCCGTCTCTGCCAGAGACCATCACTACTAGGGATATTTTGTATACGGCTTGAAATCTAGCCAATAAGAGCCCAGTCTTATCCACCAATCGTGAAGACCCCCAATGATCTAATGGAGAGGTCATGGGTATGAGAAGGAGGACTGTCCATTGCCCGGGTAGACTCTTGCTACATGATACCAATCTAGGATCTGCGGATCCGATTGGCAAGCCATAACCAAACCTGGATTATAATACTACATGGACTTCAGCATCGAATAAAAGGATTGGGCTGAGATATCAAAGACTACCTAAGGAAGGAATCCAGCTTGGGACAATCCAGTCACGTGACTACAGGCTTCCTAAATCTGGTGTTATTACATTCTCGGTGGGTGCCCGCCGAAACCGGGGTGCTGCTGGATTGGAGTAAGTAGCCCTGGAAGCGCTGAGGCACGTACATTCTAATCCCTGGTGAGCCAGCGGAAGGGTGAGAAACTGTTGCCGGTTACATTCTGTGGTTTTGCTGGTTATGTGCCATGTGATGTTAATTCTTTGAGGATCCAATAAAGCCTTAATATTGTGATTCCCTCACCCAGTGTTGTCTGAGTAGTGTTCCGCCCACGGTTAAGGAGGTCGGGCGTTCAATTGGGATGAGCCCTGGGCCATGTTGTCTTTCTAAAGGCAGCCAGGCCAGCTGACGAGAGCACCCACTGACCCCCGTGTCTCCACAGGAGAGCACCCACTGACCCCCGTGTCTCCACAAGCTTTGGTCAACATTACTGTTATTGTGAACAGTTAAGCTTGTTGAAGATGAAATGATCTCTAAAAGGCCTAAAGTTATAGATGACACATTTCATTTTATTTTAGGCAAAAAATATATATATTATTCCTATCTTTTACATTTTAAAAATTACAAAAGGAAAATGCGAGCCAGTGTGAGCGGTTCAAACACTGCAAGCGGCTCGCAAAGGGCTCAGCACCAAGCGTACCTGAGTGGGTTCAGAGGCCTTCCTTCTGCGCTGTCCTGTGTAGGTCCCTGCTGCTTAAAGCTATGCTGCGGCACTCTTCCTAGCGTTGGTATAGTTTCTCACCCGTATGGCTAGAGGCGCAAACCTTTTACAGGTGCCGCACCTCTGGCAGTGGCTCCGGGTTCTTGTATGCTGCTGTGCCGCCGGGTGTCTCCTGCCCTCCAGATTCAGCTGCTGGGACTTCAGTACCCGAACAACCAAGGACTCCGGCGTACTGTTTTTTGCGTTCTGCTCTGGAGTGAGCTCTGTCACTGCTCAGCTCACCAGGCTCTTCTCAACTTCCTCTCTCTCCTCTTCCCTTTCACTCACTAACCCCTCTCCCAGGTCAGAATGTATAGGGAAGCTCCCCTTAAACCGAGTGTTAGAGCTCCCCCTTCTGGTCTGGAGTCAGGAAAGCATTGGTAGCTGGTTCTAACTAGCCAGGGGGACCCCCTTCTTGCTTCCAGGCTTAACATCACCCCCTGTGAGGAGGGCAACGCTACTGTGGCAACTGGACCACTGGGGTGCCACATTATGGTTTCAAAAGATGCTGGAGGAGGGCCGTAGGGGCCGAACAGGCTGGAAGTGAAACATGGGTGCCAAAGGAGGAGTAAAGAGGAGAGGACTGAGATGACCAGAGGCCCCTGTACGGGCTGCCCCTTTGACATAGACAGTTGCTAAGTCCCTGAGTGCCTCGTATCCTTGTATGTTGTTGGCCATGGAACGCCAAAGTTTGCATGACCCCTTTCTTTGTTCTGTTGTGCACACTGCACAACCCCATCTGGATTGAGGAGTTCTGAGCTATGAGAGAGTCACTATCTCACTATCATCTTTGCACCTCTTTAACACAAATCTTTAATTTCTTGACTGCAATTAATTCTGATCCGTGTCACATGGACAGCACAAAGATGTCATAGAGACTGCACACTGATGTCATCCGGATGGCACATTGATATCACACAGATCTCATCCAGACGGCACACTGATGTCACATAGATGTCATCTGGATGGCACATTTGAAGCGACCGGTGGTAGGGCCGCGGGTGTGTGTGTATGCTCTATTCCAACAAAATCCCCATACTCAGATTTTACCGGTAGTAACATTTCTTTACTATGAAACATATTTATAACACAGTCAACCGAACTATCTGCACACATGTGTATGGTGGAGTCCCCGGATCTTCACTCCTTCCGGGTACGGAGCAAGGGAAAAAAAAAGAAAAGAGAAAAAAAAACCAAAGAAATGGTGGCAACTTTCCCTAACTTTCCCTACAATCACGTACCAGTCTATCCCAGAAGAAGATGCCGCTCCCACGTCGCAGGCCTGGAGTCTCACGATGATGGGTCCCGGTGCAGCGCTGAAGGGATGCAGCTCCTCGGTCTTCTCCTTTGATCTTCTCCCGCTGGTAACGGATTCTAGTCAGTCTCTTAGTCCCGGGGCACACCGAGCAGAAGAAGGGAGGTCACGGTTGCACGGATGGCTCCCTTGTGTCGGTAACGGCCTCTGCACTTGCACTCAGGGTGCGATGCTCTGCAGTCAAGTTGTCACAGCCCCTGGATATGCACTCCGGGCGCGATGCTCTGCAGTCCGGTTAGATCCTCGGTGAAAACAGAGTCCTGCAGACCGGGGATGGCAGGAACCACTTCCACAGGGTGATTCTTCCAAGAATCCAGTTGCAAAAGAGCCCTCTGTTCAGGGAGACCACACGTAGTTCTGTCCTGGCTGAGCCCCGGGTCTGTACTCTCTTGCCGCTCTTTTTCTTCCTGGTTCAAACACACGAGCTGTAGGGGATTTCCCACCTCTGTGTCTGTGATTGCACAGTCTGACACTGCCCCCTTGTGGGCAAGTGCTGAAGCAATGTTCAAATCCCTTTCTACATTGATGATGCAGTCTGAATTGTTGATCCCATTACATACCCCCCCACTTAAAGGTTGGCAGTCCCTGTCAACTACCGTCGGTTCCCAGGCAGTGATGACTGCAGATGTCACAGGGGTTGGTTGAAAAGTGGGCCATACATACTGGTCCCTGTAAGACTGCCCGGGCGGGATCCCAGCAGTGGTGCAGTCAGTGCGTCTCAAGGGTCGGTTGTTCCCCTCCCCGTCACTGTCTTTACGCCCCACTTCAGTCAGCACTCCGGGGGAAGAACTGGGTTGTGTAGGTGGGTCACCGGTCTCAGAGTCGACGTGATCACTATGCTGGGAAACGTCTGTGACGTCAGTCGTGTCGGCAGCGTCACCCCCTCCGGGTACTGTGGTAGGGGAGTCAGTCTGGGATCGGCAGGGACGCAACATATTTCGGTGCACAGTGCAGATGCTGCGACTGTCTTCACCCCGCACTCAGTATACATGCCCGTTGGGGTAGGGGCGTTCGATTACCCGGTAGACCTCAGTCTCCCACTTGGCTCGAAGTTTCCCTTGTGGCTTCTTGATACGGAGCAGGACTAGCTGTCCCAACTTCAAGGGTTGCTCTTGCACGGGGAGTGGGTCAGCATGTATCTGGCCCCGGATTTGTTGGCTCACCAGCCGATGTACAGTCTCCATCTTCTGTCGGTGAGCATTTAGCCAGGAGGGGTAGTTATGGCAGACATCATCTCCAGGGCGGAATAGGTTCAGGTCATGGACCCCTTTTCCGGGGCGGCCAAAGAGAAGGGTGTGTGGGGTGTAACCAGTCACGGAGTGGACCTGGTTGTTGTAGGCCCATACTAGATCGGGAAGGAATTGGGGCCATTGGTCTTTCTTATCATCGGCCAAGGTGCGGATCAGCTGGAGTAGAGTCCGGTTGAAGCGTTCACATGCACCGTTCCCTTGTGGGTGGTAAGAAGTGGTCCTCGACTTCTGGATCCCATACATCCGATGCAGTTCTTCGATGACTCGGCCTTCGAAACAAGCCCCCTGGTCGGAGTGCAACCTCTCCGGACACCCATAGACGTGGATGAACTGTCGACAGATGGCCCGTGCAGCCGATTCAGCCGTCTGGTCTTTGGTAGCAACAGCGACAGCGAATTTTGTGAAGTGATCCACCATGACTAGGCAGTACTGATAGCCACTGCTCGCCGTCCCAATCAGCAGATAGTCCACCATCAACAGCTCAAGGGGCCTGGATGTTTTAATTGTCTGGACAGGTGCACGCTGCTCAGGGGACTTGTGTAGTTCACAGGTGTGACAGGTTTGGCAGACGTCTTCAACCAGCTTGCGGAGCCCCGGACAATAGATGGACGGTTGAATCCACCAAAAGGTCTTGTCTATTCCGAAGTGTCCATTCCTTTTGTGGGTTTTGGCCACCATCTCACGGGCCAATTGATCAGGCACCACAACTTGTGTGCATTCCTCCAGCATGTGCAACAAGAGAACCTTCCGGTATAGAACTCCTTCTCTCAGAATCAGCCGGTCCCACTGACTGAGCAGGGTCAAGGTCCCGGTAGACAGTCATGCCCGTATATCGGCGGGAGGCTTCTGCTGCCGCTTCACCCATTGTTTGAGTAGAGCCCATTCAGGGTTCTGGTCCTGGAGCCTGCACCACTCCTGGGGTGGCAAGGCGACCCCCACTGGTGTTCCAGCTTCGCCCACAACGAACTGGCAGTAATCCATCATCTGTTGGGCGAGCTTTGCAAAGTCAGGCGTCTCGTCCCCTTCTAAATCTTCATCCCGGTCTCGGTTGAGTAAGGGGTATGACACTCTAGACTGGTTGTCCGCATTTTGATTCTCAGCTCCAGCCCTATATTTGATCTTGTAATTGAACTTGGAGAGCCGGGCCATCCAACGCTGCTCCATGACTCCAAGCTTCGCATTTTCTAAGGGGCCAACGGGTTGTTATCGGTCAGGACTAGTACTTCGGTCCCCGTGAGGTACCCTGCAAATTTCTCCGCCATAGCCCACGTTAGGGCCAACAGCTCCAGCCGGAACGAGCTATAATTGGTGGGGTTCTTCTCGCCCTCATGTAGGGACCGACTGGCATAGGCTATGACCCGTTCCTTGCCTTCTTGTACCTGTGAAAGTACTGCCCCTAGACCCTGTAGACTGGCATCGGTGTGTAGTTGGAAGGGCAGGTTGTAGTCCGCATATGCCAGGATGGGGGGAGACGTTAAGGCACCCTATAGGGCTTGGAAGGACTCTTCCTGGCTGGGTCCCCAGCTGATGGGTCGTCCTCTGGGGCTGTTGGTGGTCCCTCGAAGCAGGTCATGCAAGGGTGCAGCAAGCCGGGCGAAGTTTTTGACGAACCGGCGGTAGTAGCCGGCCAACCCCAGGAAAGCCCTGACCTCCTTGACGTTTGTGGGATGCGGCCAATCCCGTACGGCGGCTATCTTCTCTGAAGACGGCTGAACACCTTCGGCTGAGATCCGGTGGCCCAGGTAATTGATCTCGGGCTGCAGAAGACGGCACTTGCTGAGTTTCAACTTCAGGCCATGTTCTCTCAACCTACTGAACACATGGCCCAGCTGCTGCAGGTGTTCTTCAAATGTGGCCGAATAGACTACAATGTCGTCCAAGGAGATGAGGGTGAAGATGAGATGAGGGTGAAGTCAAAGTTGAAGTCTCCAAAGGCTCCATCAGCCGCTGGAAAGTCCCCGGCGCGTTGTTCAGACCAAAGGGCATCCGGTCGAACTCGTACAGGCCCATGGGTAGGATGAAAGCAGTCTTCTCTCTATCTTTCTCGTGCATGGGTACCTGCCAATATCCGCTGGCCAGATCCAACGAAGAGAAGTATTTGGCTTTCTTCAGGGCTGTCAGGGATTCTTCGATCCTTGGCAAAGGGTATGAGTCCCGGGTGGTGCAAGCATTCAAACGGCGGTAGTCCACACAGAACCTCAGGGACCCGTCCTTCTTCTTGACTATCACCACCGGTGCAGCCCAGGGGCTCTGGCTTTCTCGTACCACTCCAGCGTGTAGCATGGAATTCAGGAGATTTTTCACTTCTTGGTATTGCTGGGGAGGTATTTGGCGGTACCTTTCACGGATAGGAGCAGTGTCACCTGTGGGGATTTCGTGCTTGATACTGGTGGTGCACCCAAAGTCGGTGTCATGCCGGGCAAAGGACGCCTGATGCTCTTGAAGTAGCTCTTCCACCTGGGACACCTCCCGTTTGGAGTATTGGGATACGTCCAACTGACACTTCTCTCGTAGTTCTCGCCCCGCGTTGGTGTCACCCACGACAGCGGCCATGGCAGAGACCGTCACTGTCCAATCTCCCTCTGTAGACGGTACAAACTGGAGGGGGCTCATAGGGTTCACCTCTTCGATTAGAGCCTAGACTCGGGCGAGCTGTGTCCCGGCTTCTAGGTCAACGCTCACGTTAGCCGTGTTGCCCAGCCTGACAGGAATTCTTCCCTTTCTCACTACTGCTAGAGTTCGAGCGACTAGTGGATTCAGCTTCCCTTCCTTCGAGCTGTGCGGCTCAATCAGCACCTCCACGCCTTCAAGCTGTCTCGTGGTGCTAAGGGGTAGAGTGAGATAACTGTCTCTTTCCCAGCCGGTAAGGTGATCCTAGTATGGCGGGGTAAGGTGATCGTAGCCAGCGGCAGTTGTTCTTCTGTCATTCGCTGGAGGTTGCAGTTCCGGACCACTTGCTGAAAGGCACGGCGGGTGGCCCTATGTGCGGCCACTTCTTGCCAGTACTTGGGCCCCCTCTTGGTAAACAACACCAGATTCAGGTCTTTCAAGATGTTCATCCCAATAATCATGGGCGTTTCTGATCCAAAGCCTTCCCTGACCACGATTATCCCTCTCTTCCCGAGATCTTGGCCACAGATTTCGGTGTTCATCCAGGCAACTCCCGTCACCGGAATGGGTAGATTATTGGCTGCTTTGATCTTGATGGCGGTATCAGGGTCATAGGCAACCCGCGGCTTTAGACATTCTTCGTAGAACTGCTCGGAGATGGTGGATACCTGAGACCCAGTATCCATTAACCCTTGTATGGCGATCCCTTCCAGTAATACTTCCAGGGTGGGGCTATTTGATGCAAGTTTACTCCGTGGCTGGCTCTGTTTTCCTACACCCCTCTCTTTGGCCTCCCCTGCCAAGTGAGCCTCTTTGGCAGGGGCGTCTAGTTTAAAGGCGGCCGCTGTTGTGGGACATGACTTGCTGGTTCTGGTAGATTGGACCGTGGATGAACTTGAAAGTTCTGGGGGCAACGGTTTGCTCTATGGCGGGGGTCGCCGCATGTCCAGCATCTTCCCATCGGCCGGCTGGGTTGTTGTCTCGCTTGCCGGCCCGCCTGTTGGTCTAGGGTGAGCTGTAACACCTGTTTCTGCAACTCTGCCACCATCTGATTCAGTTCTTCCGTGTCGCTGTTCGGAGTCCCGATACCAGATATGGACCTGCAAGCCGCGGTATATGTCTGTGTCTCCACGACAGGTCCCCTTGAACGTTCTATAGCTTCTTGTTTGACCTCAGCGAATGTAAAGGCCGGATTTATCCGGAGTAGATCTTGCAATGAATGGTTAAGGTACGGGTCTCTCAATCCGGTCACGAACTGATCTCTCAACACCAGGTCACGGGCACCCGTACTAGCTATCTGTTCTTCTTTTCTACAGGCTTGTTCTAGCAGCACTTGAAGGGCATTGGCATATTGAGGAATGTCCTCCGACTCGAGCTGAGTACGCCGGAAGAACATATAGCGCAATGTTCCCGCATATGTGGTCAGCCCATAGGTGTTCTCCAGCACCCGCACCAAGTCATCCAACGTACGCTGGCCCCTAACCGTCTCCAGCCTGACTGTCGTCCACGCTTCCCCCTCTAATGTTAGCATGGCCATTTCTGCTAAGGTCTTAGGATCAGTGTTATACATTTCCCCCACTATCTTAAGTTGTTCAGTCCATTCAGTTACAGGGTAGTTCCGTCCGTTAAACTTTCTCACCTGATTGACAATAGACGTCGGGGGAGCCGTCCGGTTATAAGTTACTACCGGGGGATGATTTTGTTGGTCACACATCCTGCCGACTACGCCACATGAAGCGACCGGTGGTAGGGCCGCGGGTGTGTGTGTATGTTCTATTCCAACAAAATCCCCATACTCAGATTTTACCGGTAGTAACATTTCTTTACTATGAAACATATTTATAACACAGTCAACTGAACTATCTGCGCACATGTGTATGGTGGAGTCCCCGGATCTTCACTCCTTCCTGGCACGCAGCAAGGAAAAACAGAAAAGAGAAAAACACAAAGAAATGGCGGCAACTTTCCCTAACTTTCCCTACAATCACGTACCAGTCTCTCCCAGAAGAAGATGCCGCTCCCACGTCGCAGGCCTGGAGTCTCACGATGATGGGTCCCGGTGCAGTGCTGAAGGGATGCAGCTCCTCGGTCTTCTCCTTTGATCTTCTCCCGCTGGTAACGGATTCTAGTCAGTCTCTTAGTCCCGGGGCACACCGAGCAGAAGAAGGGAGGTCACGGTTGCACGGATGGCTCCCTTGTGTCGGTAACGGCCCCTGCACTTGCACTCAGGGTGCGATGCTCTGCAGTCAAGTTGTCACAGCTCCTGGATATGCACTCCGGGCGCGATGCTCTGCAGTCCGGTTAGATCCTCGGTGAAAACAGAGTCCTGCAGACCGGGGATGGCAGGAACCACTTCCACAGGGTGATTCTTCCAAGAATCCGGTTGCAAAAGAGCCCTCTGTTCAGGGAGACCACACGTAGCTCTGTCCTGGCTGAGCTCCGGGTCTGTACTCTCTTGCCGCTCTTTTTCTTCCTGGTTCAAACACACGAGCTGTAGGGGATTTCCCATCTCTGTGTCTGTGATTGCACAGTCTGACACTGCCCCCTTGTGGGCAAGTGCTGAAGCAATGTTCAAATCCCTTTCTACATTGATGATGCAGTCTGAATTGTTGATCCCATTACACATTGATATCACACAAATCTCATCCGGACGACACAAGGATGTCACACAGATGTCATCCGGATGGCACACTGATGTCACACAGATCTCATCCGGACGACACAAGGATGTCACACAGATGTCATCCGGATGGCACACTGATGTCACACAGATCTCATCCGGATAGCACACTGATGTCACACAGATGTCATCCGGATAGCACACTGATGTCACACAGATGTCATCCGGATAGCACACTAATGTCACACAGATGTCATCCGGATGGCACACTGATGTCACATAGATGTCATCCGGAGGGCACATGGATATCACACAGATCTCATCCGGACGACACACTGATGTCATACAGATGTCATCCGGATGGCACATGGATATCACACAGATCTCATCCGGATGACACACTGATGTCATACAGATGTCATCCGGATGGCACACTGATGTCATACAGATGTCATCCGGATGGCACACTATGTCACACTGATGTCATGTACTGTGTACATGTTGTTCGTGAACCCATAGACTTCCATTGACCTTTGTCATCCATGCTGATGCTAAAAAATGGACATGTCTCCTTGTGGATAACACAGACACACGGTCCCTGTAAAAACACAGAGGTATGGAGATCAACACCTATTTTAATAAGTATGTGTGTGAAAACGGACACCACAAATACTGGAAACACGGATGTGTGACGGGGGCCTAAGACAGTTTGGCATGTTTGTATTGTCTTCTGCTTGCTTTTAGCTTCTTCAATTGCAGATTGAATGTCCCTTTACTTAGGATTGACCAAACCTCTGCTAAGTACTGACATTTTGCAAATACCATGATTCTTGAAGAATCATTGGATTCCTGTATTGTATTTAATTGTGCAATTAAAAGGAAACATCTTCCATATCACAGATTATTATTATTACCATTGACGCGGTTACTTTGTGAGGCGCATTAGGCAGTCAGACTATTGACTATCCTATAATTCTTGAATCATTTCTACCTTCCAAAGTAAAGGGTTCGGTTGTAGAAATATCCTTCTGTCTCATCTTTATTTCAGTACATAGCAAATCTGAGGCTAAATGGCGTCTTTGGCCACAACACCGGTCAAAAGACCCGAAAATGGTCCCCAATAGCCCAGGAGAAGACAACCTCATTTGTCAATGACTTTGTGGCCAATCACTTGCCATAGGACTCTCATCTATTTCATTAGACAGTGACCCCTCAATCACAACCATTATTTTTAATAAATCTACCATCCTATTCTCTGGATATGTGGGGTGGACCAGGGATTGATCCTTCATTGGTCTTATTTTTGTAAAATGTTTAACGCCAGTATTATAAAGTAAATTTTACTTAAAAACTCCTTTAATCATCATCAAATGTTCATGAGTGATAACATGTCACGGACGTCATGCACATCCAATGAATCAGAAAATGACCTATTATTTAAATCAGGTTTTTATACCTCATACATTTATATATATATATTAAAAAAAAATGATACTTTTATGGCTCTATTTTCATTTTTTTTCTTTTCCAATTTCCATTTTAATGTTTTGAAAAAAAAAAATCAGAAATCTTGCAATTTTCGCATTGGCTACTAGCCCTAATATTAGACTCATATTTGCTGATCTGTAAAGAAGACTTTTCAGCAGTCTCATTACAGACAGGATTACAATTACAATAACACCTTTCTAAATTCAGTAGATAACACAGGATCTTCCATTCACAATAGGTGGTGTCACAGCTGACCTCTTCCTCCTTCTGTGCAATGACTGATAACACCTCTGAATAGAGTAGATATTACAGGATCCATCATTTACAATAGGTGCTATGTCAGCTAACCTCCTCCTCTAGTGCAATGACTGATAACACCTTTATATATAGTAGACAACACAAGATTCATCATTTACAATAGATGATGTCACAGCTCCCCTCCTCCTTCTTTTGTACAATAACTGATAACACTTCAATGTACAGTAGATAACACAGGATCTACCATTCACAATAACGGATGTCACAGCTCACCTCCTCCACCTCCTGTACAATGACTGATAATGTCTCTATATAAAGTAGATAACACGGGATCCACCATTCACAATAAGTGATGTCACAGCTCACCTCTTCCGCTCCTGTACAATGACTAATAACACCTCTATATATAGTATATAGCACTAGATCCACTATTCACAATAGATAATGTCACAGCTCACCTCCTCCTCTTGTACAATAACTGATAACACCTCTATATACAGTATATAACACAAGATCCACCATTAACAATAGGAGATGTCACAGCTCACCTCCTCCCCCCTGTACAATTTCTGCTAACACCTCTATATACAGTAGATAACACAGGATCCACCATTCACAATAGGTGAGGTCACAGCTCACCTCCTCGCCCTCCTGTACAATTTCTGCTAACACCTCTATATACAGTATATAACACAGGATCCACCATTCACAATAGGTGAGGTCACAGCTCACCTCCTCCTCCTGTACAATTTCTGCTAACACCTCTATATACAGTATATAACACAGGATCCACCATTCACAATAGGTGATGTCACAGCTCATCTTCATGTACAATTTCTGATAACACCTCTATATACAGTAGATAACACAGCATTCACCATTCACAATAGGTGAAGTCACAGCTCACCTCCTCCTCCTGTACAATGACTGATAACACCTCTATATATAGTATATAACACAGGATTTATCATTCACAATAGGTGATGTCACAGCTCACCTCCTCTTCCTGTACAATTTCTTATAACACCTCTACATACAGTAGATAACACAGGATTCAGAATAGGAGATGTCACAGTTCACCTTCTCCCCTTCCTATAGAATGATGGATAACACTGTTATATACAGTAGATAACACAGGATCCACCACTCACAATAGGTGATGTCACAGCTCACCTCTTCCTCTTCTACAATCACTGATAACACCTATATATACAGTAGATAACACAGGATCCACTGTTCACAATAACCACCATGTCACAGTTCACCTCCTCCCTCTATTTGGACTCTAATATTTGCTCAGTGTGACAGATGTTTAATTTTTTATTATAGGTTATAAGATTATTTTTTTTAAACATATATACAAGGGACTGCTGATAAGTCTTTTGCTTTGTGATCTTTTTTGTTTCTATAGTAACGAATGTTACATCACATGAAGCCTAAGGCTGGTTTCACACTACGTTTATTTAACATCCGTCCATAACGTTTTTTTAGCGGACAAGCGGATCCAGTGCAAATGCGTTTTCATTTCAATGCATTTGCAATGGACTCGCGTTAACATCCGTTCACCTGCGTTTGCGTGCGTTATAGTGAGGATCCAGTGACTTGCAGTTTTTTAACATGTTTCAAAAACGCTACTTGTAGCGTTTTTGAGCTGCGTCCAAATACTGCAAATTGCTGGATCCTGACTAAACAGCATGCAAACGCAGGTGAACGCTGGCGTGCTGATAGACAGGATCCTGCTTTTGTACTGAGCATGCCCAGAAAGTACTGAGCATGCCCAGAACCAGTCTCGCGTGATCTGTCTCTCTCTCCTCCTCCCTCACCCTCTCTCTCTCTATCTCTGTCTTTCCCCCTTCCTCCCCTTCCTCTCTCTCCCACCTGAGAGCTGCGGACACTCGTAACCAAGGTAAATATCGCGTAACCACTTCTCTTAGTTACCCGATGTTTACGTTAGTTACGCGTGCAGACAGCCCTGCTCCTAGCAGCTGCAGACACTCGTAACCAAGATAAATATCGGGTATCCAAGGCCAATGTTTACCTTGGTTACCAGCGTCTGCAGCTGTCAGATGCCGGCTCCCAGTCTAGTTCCCCTCACTCCCGATCACATGACTCCAATGCCCGCCCCTAAACATCCAGTGACAGGATCCTGCAAAATAACACATGCGTTTGCATGCGTTTTTTGCAGTAAAAGCAGGATCCGCTTTTCCGCTAAAAAAACTTTATGGACGGATGTTAAATAAACGTAGTGTGAAACCAGCCTTAGGTGTCTAATATATGTTTTCAAAATTTTGTGTTTGTTGCTTATGGCAACAGTGTTCTACGCACGCGGGAAAGCAAAATGTTGGAGTCTAATGCGATATTCACAGCAACTGAGAGCAGAGGAGGGATAAAATTCTGGTTTCTGCAAGGAAAGTCCACGAAGGATATTCATGGTGATATGTCACAGACACTGGGTTGCCAAATATAAAACGGGCCACTTCAGCACCAATGATGAGGAACGTCCTGGACCACTGAGAGTGGTTGTTGTTCCGGAGATCGTCGATGCTGTACACAATCTCATACTGGAGAATCCATGAATTTCAGCTAAAGCAATAGCAGACATCATGGGGATTTCCCATGAATGTGTTTGTGTCGTTATCCATGAACATTTGGACATGAGGAAGCTTCTGCAAAGTGGGAGCCCAAATGTTTGACAACAGATCAGAGAAGCATATGAGTGACAACTTCCCGGTCCATTTGTCAGTGTTTCCAGGCTGATAAGAACTTTCTGGAGTGACTGGTAACTATGGATGTGACCTGGATTTATTTACATGACCCTGAAAACAACGAGCAGTCAAAAGAGTGGAGGCACAGTGGTTCTCCTCTTCCAAAGAAGTTCAGGGTGCAAAAATCAGCTACTAAGGTGATGGCATCTGTTATCTGGGATAAGGAGGGCATGCTGCTAGTGGACTAACTTCAAAAGGGTTCCACCATCAATGAAAAGTATTACATTGAACTTTTAGACCAATTGAAGGCAGCTCTGAAGGCCAAAAGGCACGGTAAGCTGTCCAAAGGAATCTTGTTCCTGCAAGACAACGCCTCCGCTCACACTGCACAAGCGACCACGGCAAAACTCAGCCGTGGTTGAGCTGGGCTTCCAGCTGGTTGACCACCCACCTTATTCACCAGATCTAGCGCCCTCTGACTATCATCTGTTTCCAAAGCTGAAGAAACACCTCAAGGGTACCAAATTTCACACCATTTCTGATGCCATGGCTGCTACAGATGTCTTGTTTGAGGTACATCCAAAATATTTCTTTTTGCTAGGCTTACAGAACTTGGAATACCGATGTAATAAGTGTGCTGACATCAGTGGAGTATGTGGAATAAATGTAAAGTTTCATCATCCTATCTTGTTTCTTCCTGGGTAAAGCCAAAGACTTAGGCCAGTGTTAAGCCCACTTTACACACTACAATATATCTTACAATGTGTCGGCGGGGTCACGTCGTAAGTGACGCACATCCGGCATCGTAAGGTACATTGTAGTGTGTGACAGCTACGTGCGATTGCAAATGAACGGTAAAACGTTCATCGAACGCACGTCGTTCATTCCTCATGAATTGAACGTCAGGTTGTTCATCGTACCCGGGGTAGCACACATCGCAGTGTGTGACACCACGGGAGCGATGAACAAATCTTACCTGCGTCCTGCGGCTCCCGGCCAGCAATACGGAAGAAAAGAGGTGGGCGGGATGTTTACGTCCCGCTCATCTCCGCCCCTCCGCTTCTGTTGGCTGCGTGACGTCAATGTGACGCCGAACGTCCCTCCCACTCCAGGAAGTGGATGTTCGCCGCCCACATCGAGGTTGTATGGACGGGTAAGTACATGTGACGGGGGTAAATCGTTTGTACGGCACGTTCAACAAAATTGAACGTGCCACACATACGATGGGGGCGGTTACGATCGCATACGATATCGTATGCAGAATCATAACATGTAAAGCAGGCTTTACACTTGCGAGTGCCTCGAGTGTATCTCACGTGAGTCTTGCGGTGCATCACCCGGCACGTACTCCCACTCTCCTCACAGGGGCGAGTCGGTTGCATGCATCTCTATGCAGCTGAGACGCACCTGTGAGGAGAGTGTGAGTCCGTGACGGGTGATGCACCGCAAGACTCGTGAGAGGCAATCGCAAGTGTCATATCGGCCTCATCAGCAGCCCCTTGTAAATGTTTTAGAAGAATGATAAATATAAAAACCTGATTAAAACAACTGCAGCTAGCAGCTTTTCCCATAATATAGTATGCTCAGAGTAGGAGTTCAGAAGGCAGACGTCTATACACATTCTAGGAAGTATGCGTTTAATATTATGGCTGGTGTGAAAATTGCAAGAAGTTTGAATTTCTTTTTTTCAAATAAAGTGAAATCTAAAAAAAAAATATAATTTTTGTTTCAAAAATATTTTTTTTGCAAAAAAGCCAGGAAAATAGGATATTTTCTAATTCCACATTTCTACACGATGGAGATAAATGACCATATAATACTTTGTCTGAGCCCATAGACCACTATACCCGCCTCTCTGAAGCCCCTTCATTTCAGCAAATATTGAGGGTCTAAGCTCTCAGACCCCATAAATAAGGAGTTCTGACATATCACTCCCATAGATAAGGAGTTCTGACACATCACCACCACTATGCTACCCCCTTCGCTGGCCAATGGACTGTAATGGTATTAAAACTTAATATTTATTTATATTATGCCCTTATTAGCTGTCATAACCAAGAATTATAGCAATTCCACAGCAGTGCCTAGCATCGGCAGCATCCACATACACTCACAACCTGCAGCAAGGCAGTAAAGAATACTTGCATTTGCAAAAATTTTACCCAAATTTCCATAATTGCCGTATGTCATATTCACGTGATCTATGGGTCAGAAGAGGCACCCCGTTCTCTCGACTTAGTTTTTATGTAAATATTAATTATTACTGACTTTCCATATGGGATCTTAACACACAAGTGGAGCAAAATGGGACGTGAATTATTTTCTATGGCTGACATAGCTGGGATATATTTGCTTTTCTTCTGATGTAGACCATTTCCTCTTTTGAATTGAATAAAATCCTGAACAAAAAAAGATTAATCTTTTAAGTTGGGCCCGTCTGCACCCCCTCTAGACTTACTACAGGAGCCGATGGTTGAGGTCTTTGTTGCTCCACCTACATGTTTCCCAATAACTTCAACTTGGGATTTATCTAAGGAAATCCCTCTCTTTTTTTGGTCACTGCTTAGATTTTGATTCCTTTCGGAGGAGCAGAATCGGAAATAAAACCTAAATAGTTGAAAAGAGTCTCAACACTGAGAAAAAGAGGAATTTAAAGGCTTCTGGGTATTCCAATTCACAAGAAATGTCACCTATCGGCTGGAATTCATGAAGCTCGAAGACAATGGCACCAATGAAGATAGCTGTGTCCTGAGCCTATCCTAGATCCAGCCGGCAGCAAGGGAGCAACAGGGGAGAGTGGGGAACATATGTTCTAGAGGTGGGACCCATACTGATCGAAAAATAATCATTTAACTCATAGGTGATCATTTTTTTAGAATGGAATACTCCATGAGGTCCCAATACATCTTCATTAGGTTGTTAGAGCCTTCTTTCTCCGGTGAATCGTTAGGACACCACCATACACATTGCTGGCTGATCCCACTTGAAATCAGCTGGCATGGCTGACTTTGTGCTAATGTGAATGGAGGCCTTAACATTATAACGATGGGTCAAATCTAGACAGTAAGTAGGTCAATGCATAATTGAGATTTCTTGTAAACAGAGTATGGGCAGTATCACAGAAGTGGAATACATCTTTCCGGAGGACCTTTCAACCAAGGATGGGATGTGATTCCACCCTGTAAGATCAGGATGGCCTTTCCTGATGGTTAACTAGGCTATCCCGATCTCACCGGATAGGACACCGCCCTGTCCCAGCCACCAGGAATATTGCTCCTGCACGGAGTTGTAGTTCACTCAGCCGAACCCAACACCATCAGGGGCAAGTAAATCTGTCTGCAAATAGAGCTCTTTTCCTTTTGGGGGGATTCTGATTGTTTTTTTATACCCTAAATCACAAGGCAAGGCTCTTTAAATTGTCAATATAGACTTCTAGGACTTCTACGTCCAATAGGTGGTGTTATCTCTCTCTTGGTCCATTCCAATACCTGCAGCACATACTGTATGCATTGATGACATGCACTTTCCCTCTTTTTCAATCCATGGTGCTGTACAGACCAAATGCTGACAATGATTTCTCCCCTTGATTGTTGTATATTTAGAAATATGCTAGAATTTGCTAACGTGAGAAAATCCCTATACAAGCTTACATTATGTGGGCAGGGTCACGTTTTTCTTTCACATCTGTTTTCATGAATATCTCATTGACGAGAAGATGGCTTTGAGTCTTATTTTCACCGTGGGCAGAATTATTAGGCAAATGAGTATTTTGATCACATGATACTTTTTATACATGTTGTCCTACTCCAAGCTGTATAGACTGAGAGCCAACTACCAATTAAGTAAATCAGGTGATGTGGACCTCTGTAATGAGGAGGGGTGCGGTGTAATGACATCAACACCCTATATAAGGGGTGCTTAATTATTAGGCAACTTCCTTTCCTTTGGCAAAATGGGTCAGAAGAGAGATTTGACGGGCTCTGAAAAGTCCAAAATTGTGAGCTGTCTTGCAGAGGGATGCAGCAGTCTTGAAATTGCTAAACTTTTGAAGCGTGATCACCCAACAATCAAGCGTTTCATGGCAAATAGTCAACAGGGTCGCAAGAAGTGTGTTGGGCAAAAAAGGCGCAACATAAGTGCCCATGAATTGACGAAAATCAAGCGTGAAGCTGCCAAGATGCCATTTGCCACCAGTTTGGCCATATTTCAGAGCTGCAACGTTACTGGAGTATCAAAAAGCACAAGGTGTGCCATACTCAGGGACATGGCCAAGGTAAGGAAGGCTGAAAAATGACCACCTCTGAACAATAAACATAAGATAAAACGTCAAGACTGGGCCAAGAAATATTTAAGACGTTGAAGGGCAGAGAGCTCCACTCCGACTCAGACGCCAGCAAGGTGGAGGTGGGGGGTACTGGTATGGGCTGGTATCATCAAAGATGAACTTGTTTGACCTTTTCAGGTTGAGGATGGAGTGAAGCTCAACTCCCAGACCTACTGCCAGTTTCTGGAAGACAACTTATTCAAGCAGTGGTACAGGAAGAAGTCGGTATCGTTCAAGAAAAAACATGATTTTCATGCAGGACAATGCTCCATCATATGCATCCAACTACTCCACAGTGTGGCTGGCCAGGAAAGGTCTAAAAGATGAAAAAATAATGACATGCCCCCCTTGTTCACTTGATCTGAACCCCATAGAGAACCTGTGGTCCCTTATAAAATGTGAGATCTACAGGGAGGGAAAACAGTGCACCTCTCGGAACAGTGTCTGGAGGCTGTGGTGGCTGCTGCACGCAATGTTGATCGTAAACAGATCAAGCAATGACAGAATCTATGGATGGTCGGCTGCTGAGTGTCATCATAAAGGTGGCTGTATTGGTCACTAATTCTTTGGGTTTTGTTTTTGCATGTCAGAAATGTTTATTTCTAAATTTTGTGCAGTTATATTGGTTTACCTGGTGAAAATAAACAAGTGAGATGGGAATATATTTGGTTTTTATTAAGTTGCCTAATAGTTCTGCGCAGTAATAGTTACCTGCACAAACAGATATCCTCCTAAGATAGCCAAATCTAAAAAACCCCACTCCAACTGCCAAAAATATTAAGCTTTGATATTTATGAGTCTTTTGGGTTGATTGAGAACATAGTTGTTAAACAATAATAAAAAAAATCCTCTAAAACACAAAATGCCTAATAATTCTGCAAATGGTGTATATTCTAAAAACCTTTTGTGAAGTCAATAAAAGGTTTTCAACAGCCCAAAAAAGCAGAAAAGGGGCCTCTCTCAACTAAGAAAAGAAGCCAGTCAGCCATACAGTGCTGGCCAAACGTATTGGCACCCCTGCAATTCTGTCTGATAATACTCAGTTTCTCCCTGAAAATGATTGCAATCACAAATTCTTTGGTATTATTATCTTCATTTAATTTGTCTTCAATGAAAAAAAAAAAAAAATTGTCATAAAGCCAAATTGGATATAATTCCACACCAAACATAAAAAAGGGGTATTGGCACTGTTTAAAAAATCATGTGATGCTTCTCTAATTTGTGTAATTAACAGCCCCTGTAACTTACCTGTGGCACCTAACAGGTGTTGGCAATAACTAAATCACACTTGCAGCCAGGTGACATGGATTAAAGTTGACTCAACCTCTGTCCTGTGTCCTTGTGTGCACCACATTGAGCATGGAGAAAAGAAAGAAGACCAAAGAACTGTCTGAGGACTTGAGAATCCAAATTGTGAGGAAGCATGAGCAATCTCAAGGCTACAAGTCCATCTCCAAAGACCTGAAAGTTCCTGTGTCTACGGTGCGCAGTGTCATCAAGAAGTTTAAAGCCCATGGCACTGTGGCTAACCTCCCTAGATGTGGAAGGAAAAGAAAAATTGACGAGAGATTTCAACGCAAGATTGCGCGGATGGTGGATGAAGAAGCTCGACTAACATCCAAACAAGTTCAAGCTGCCCTGCAGTCCGAGGGTACGACAGTGTCAACCCGAACTATCCGTCGGCGTCTGAATGAAAAGGGACTGCATGGTAGGATACCCAGGAAGACCCCACTTCTTACCCCGAGACATAAAAAAGCCAGGCTGGAGTTTGCCAAAACTTACCTAAGAAAGCCTAAAACGTTTTGGAAGAATGTTCTCTGGTCAGATGAGACAAAAGTAGAGCTTTTTGGGAAAAGCCATCAACATAGGGTTTACAGGAAAAAAAAGAGGCATTCAAAGAAAAGAGCACGGTCCCTACAGTCAAACATGACGGAGGTTCCCTGATGTTTTGGGGTTGCTTTGCTGCCTCTGGCACTGGACTGCTTGACCATGTGCATGGCATTATGAAGTCTGAAGACTACCAACAAATTTTGCAGCATGATGTAGGGCCCAGTGTGAGAAAGCTGGGTCTTCCTCAGAGGTCATGGGTCTTCCAGCAGGACAATAACCCAAAACACACTTCAAAAAGCACTAGAAAATGGTTTGATAGAAAGCACTGGAGACTACAAAAGTGGCCAGCAATGAGTCCAGACCTGAACCCCATAGAACACCTGTGGAGAGATCTCAAAATGGCAGATTGGAGAAGGCCCCCTTCACATCTAAGGGACCTGGAGCAGTTTGCCAAAGAAGAATGGTCTAAAATTCCTGCAGAGCATTGTAAGAAACTCATTGATGGTTACCGAAAGCAGTTGTTCGCAGTTATTTTGGCTAAAGGTTGTGCAACCAAGTATTAGGCTAAGGGTACCAATACTTTTGTCTGGCCCATTTTTGGAGTTTTGTGTCAAATGATCAATGATTTGATTTTTGTTTCATTCATTCTCTTTTGTGTTTTTTAATTGCAAGCAAAATAAATGAAGATGATAATACCAAAGAATTTGTGATTGCAATAATTTTCAAGAAGAAACTGAGCATTATCTGACAGAATTGCAGGGGTGCCAATGCTTTCGGCCAGCACTGTGTATATATATATATATATATATATATATATATATATATATATATGTATATATATTCAAGTGGACAACACCTTTGAAGGCTACACAGAGGTTAAAGGGAGTGTGTCCGTAGGTTCTTCCCTTATAAGCCATCTATGTCCCTATGATACCTATGTCCCTACCTTGATATCTGCAATCCGATGTCCAGAGAAATCCACATTTTTCTTAATATATAAATGAGCTGTTTAGATCTTTGGACAGAGAATCTGCTTTTAGAGGTTATTTTAAATGGAAGGGGGCGTTACCAGTGTGAGACATGTAATGACTGACAGTCTGTCTCCTGATCTACATGTCTCACTCTGGTAATGCCCCATTTCATTTACGATACTCTCTAGAGGCAGATTGTCCGGCCCAAAGATCTTAACAGCTCGTTTACATATTAAGAAAAACGTGGATTTCTCTGGAATAAGACATCGGATCGCAGATATCAAGGTATCAATTTATTAAAATTTCTATGTCCTACATGCCCATATAGGCAGCTTAGAAGGGCTCAAGATACCCTTAAAGAAAACAAATAAATGATGGTCTGTCACCTCCTGATACAGTGAAATAGCAGGTGTCATACTCACATTAACCAGTAGTGCCATGGTTAATGGAGTCTTACTGCGCCTTTTTTAAGCTTGTTCTGGTCCTGGAGTCTTCGGTTCTCTTTACGGCAGCTGCTTTCGGTTGAGCCACCTTCTGCTCGGTCTCCCCTGTGTCTGAAGACATTAACCAAGGAAAAGGGAGGAAGGGAGGAAGAGAGGAGTGGAGAGTGTGCAGGTGATCTTTATCTCAAATCTTCATGACACAGACATATATATGGAAATGGATGTAATGAGCTCGGATAATTACTGGTCAATTACAATACGTGAAAAGCAGAACAAGAAAAAAGAACATATACGTCAGTCCCCTACAGCAGGACACATATCAATGGTCCTTATTTACTGTCACAGTCATTATAGGGTGAATGCCCCTTTATGATGTCCATGGTAACATTCGGGAATGTCGACAATGGTTCTCATCATGTTTTTGGACATGACCAAAGAAAGAGAACAACCCTTGATATCAAACTGTACCATCCATTTTCCTATGCTCAGGTATGGAGGTACAAGTCGCTGGACCTCTGATGTACATTTTTGCCTTGTTATAAGTCTGTGTTGTCCATTGTCCATATCTATCAATGTAGATTTAAGCGGGCTTTACACGCTATGATTTTGCTACAGCGATCTCGTTGGGGTCACGGAATTTATGACGCACATCCGGCCGCTGTAGCGATCTCGTAGTGTGTGCCTCCAAGGAGCGATTTTGGATTGTTGCAAAAACGTCCAAAATCGCTCCTCGTTGACATGGGGGTCCGCTCCCAATTATCGATACTATCGCTTTCCCGTTGTTCCTCGTTCCTGCGGAAGTGCACATCGCTGTGTGTGACCCCCGTAGGAACAAGGAACATCTCCTACATGCCGCCGGCCATAATGCGGAAGGAAGGAGGTGGGCGGGATGTTCGTTCCGCTCATCTCCGCCCCTCCGCTTTCATTGGGCGGCCGTTCAGTGACGCCGAGCGGACCGCCCCCTTAGAAAGGAGGCGGTACGCCGGTCACAGCGACATCGCTATGCAGGTAAGTATGTGTGACGCGGGTGCGCGTTTTTGTGCGCGATGGGCAGCGATATGCCCGTTTCGCACAAACAATGGGGGCGGGTCGCATGCTAGCGATATCGGTACTGATATCGTAGCATGTAAAGCCACCCTTAGGCGATGGATGTCTCGAAAACACAATTAATGAAGAGCAATGGAGATAGGGCCACTTTACACACTACGACATCGCTAAAGTGATGTCGTTGGGGTCATGGAATTTGTGACGCACATCCAGCCGCTTTAGCGATGTCGTTGCGTGTGACACCTATGAGCGATTTTGAATCGGTGCAAAAACGTTCAAAATCGCTAATCGGTGACATTGGGGTCCATTCCCAATTATCGTTGCGCTGCAGGTACGATGTTGTTCGTCGTTCCTGCGGCAGCACACATCGCTGTTTGTGACACCGCAGGAACGAGGAACCTCACCTTACCTGTGTCCGCCGGCAATGAGGAAGGAAGGAGGTGGGCGGGATGTTACATCCCGCTCATCTCCGCCCCTCCGCTTCTATTGGCCGGCCGCTTAGTGACGTTGCGGTGATGCCAAACGCACCTCTCCCTTGAGGGAAAGAATGTTCGGCAGTCACAGCGATGTCACTGCACATGTATGTGCGTGTGACGCTGCCGTACCGATAATGTTCGCTACGGCAGTGATCACCACATATCGTCCGTACGACGGGGGCGGGTGCTATCGCGCTCGACATCGCCAGCAAATGCTAGCGATGTCGTAGCGTGTAAAGCGGCCCATAGAATAAACATTGTCCAAAGAAAGAACAATCATAAATTATTTTCTGTATTCAGACACCAGAAAGGACAAGACCATACATTTAGTTCTCTCAAGTGTAGTTTTTGGAAAATGCTGAAAAATACAGTATATGTTAAAAATATACAGAGATGTGGGGGGTCCCATAGATGTCCACAGGAGTGCATCATTAATACTTACCCATGCCTATAATGCTACCTACAACTCTTCTCCTCCCTGGGGAACACATGTAAGCAACCACTAGACACTGACAAATGTCTATTACCAGATGGTTGAAGGGAGTACAGAATGGCATCATGAGCAGTGTGTGAACCCCAGGACGCAGGTTGTGGACCCTCAGCATTTTATCATACGGCTGCAGTGTGTGCACCCTCTGCTCCTCATCTCTGCTCCTCATCCTACTAAAGTAACAGGTTGTGCACCCTCTGCTCCTCATCCTAAAGTAACGGGTTATGCACCCATCTGCTCCTCATCCTACGGTAGCAGGTTGTGCACCCTCTGGTCCTCATCCTACTGTAGCACATTGTGCACTCTCTGCTCCTCATTCTATGGTAGAAGGTTGTGCACCCTCTGCTCCTCATTCTATGGTACCAGGTTGTGCACCCTCTGCTCCTCATTCTATGGTACCAGGTTGTGCATCCTCTGCTCCTCATTTTATGGTAGCAGGTGTGCATCCTCTGCTCCTCATCCTACTGTAGCACATTGTGCACCCTCTGCTCCTCATTCTATGGTACCAGGTTGTGCACCCTCTGCTCCTCATTCTATGGTAGCAGGTTGTGCACTCTCTGCTCCTCATTCTATGGTAGCAGGTTGTGCACCCTCTGCTCCTCATTCTATGGTAGAAGGTTGTGCACTCTCTGCTCCTCATTCTATGGTAGCAGGTTGTGCACCCTCTGCTCCTCATTCTATGGTAGAAGGTTGTGCACTCTCTGCTCCTCATTCTATGGTAGCAGGTTGTGCACCCTCTGCTCCTCATTCTATGGTAGAAGGTTGTGCACCCTCTGCTCGTCATTCTATGGTAGCAGGTTGTGCACCCTCTGCTCCTCATTCTATGGTAGAAGGTTGTGCACCCTCTGCTCCTCATTCTATGGTACCAGGTTGTGCATCCTCTGCTCCTCATTCTATGGTACCAGGTTGTGCACCCTCTGCTCCTCATTCTATGGTACCAGGTTGTGCATCCTCTGCTCCTCATTCTATGGTAGCAGGTTGTGCATCCTCTGCTCCTCATCCTACTGTAGCACATTGTGCACCCTCTGCTCTTCATCCTATAGTAGCAGGTTGTGCACTCTCTGCTCTTCATCCTACAGTAGCAGGTTGGGCACCCTCTGTTCTGCATTCTATGGTAGCAGGTTGTGCACCCTCTACTCCTTATCCAGTGGTAGCAGGCTGTGGTCCCTCTGCCCTTTATTCTGTGGCAGCAGGCTGTGCACTCTCTGCTCTTCATCATACAGTAGCAGGTTGTGCACCCTCCGCTTCTCATC
This sequence comes from Anomaloglossus baeobatrachus, assembly GCF_048569485.1. Taxonomy (NCBI): domain Eukaryota; kingdom Metazoa; phylum Chordata; class Amphibia; order Anura; family Aromobatidae; genus Anomaloglossus; species Anomaloglossus baeobatrachus. The sequence continues at coordinate 54,251,272 of NC_134353.1, read as the reverse complement.
CTATGGCAGCAGGTTGCGCACTCTCTCCTCTTCATTCTACAGTAGCAGGTAGTGTACCTTTTGCTCCTCATTCTATGGTAGTAGGTTCTGCACCCTCTGCTCCTCATCTTACAGTAGCAGGTTGTGCACCCTTTGATCTTCATCTTACAGTAGCAGGTTGTGCACCCTCTGCTCCTTATCTTAGGGTAGCAGGTTGTGCACCCTCTACTCCTCAACCTATGGCAGCAGGTTGTGCACCCTCTGCTCTTCATCATACGGTAGCAGGTTGTGCACTCTCTGCTCTTCATCATACGGTAGCAGGTTGTGCACCCACTGCTCTTCATCATACGGTAGCAGGTTGTGCACCCACTGCTCTTCATCATACGGTAGCAGGTTGTGCACCCTCTGCTCTTCATCATACGGTAGCAGGTTGTGCACTCTCTGCTCTTCATCATACGGTAGCAGGTTGTGCACTCTCTGCTCTTCATCATACGGTAGCAGGTTGTGCACTCTCTGCTCTTCATCATACGGTAGCAGGTTGTGCACCCTCTGCTCTTCATCCTATGGTAGCAGGTTGTGCACCCTCTGCTCTTCATCCTATGGCAGCAGGTTGTGCACCCTCTGCTCTTCATCCTACAGTAGCAGGTTGTGCACTCTCTGCTCTTCATCATACGGTAGCAGGTTGTGCACTCTCTGCTCTTCATCATACGGTAGCAGGTTGTGCACCCTCTGCTCTTCATCCTATGGTAGCAGGTTGTGCACCCTCTGCTCTTCATCCTATGGCAGCAGGTTGTGCACCCTCTGCTCTTCATCCTACAGTAGCAGGTTGTGCACTCTCTGCTCTTCATCCTACAGTAGCAGGTTGTGCACTCTCTGCTCTTCATCCTACAGTAGCAGGTTGTGCACCCTCTGCTCTTCATCCTATGGTAGCAGGTTGTGCACCCTCTGCTCTTCATCCTACAGTAGCAGGTTGTGCACTCTCTGCTCTTCATCCTACAGTAGCAGGTTGTGCACTCTCTGCTCTTCATCCTACAGTAGCAGGTTGTGCACCCTCTGCTCTTCATCCTATGGTAGCAGGTTGTGCACCCTCTGTTCTTCATTCTATGGTAGCAGGTTGTGCACCATCTACTCCTTATCCTACGGTAGCAAGTTGTGCACCCTCTGCTCCTCATCTTACGGTTGCAGGTTGTCACCCTCTGCTCCTCATCCTACGGTAGCAGGTTGTGCACTCTCTGCTCTTCATCCTATGGTAGCAGGTTGTGCACCCTCTGTTCTTCATTCTATGGTAGCAGGTAGTGCACCATCTACTCCTTATCCTACGGTAGCAGGTTGTGCACCCTCTGCTCCTCATCTTACGGTTGCAGGTTGTCACCCTCTGCTCCTCATCCTACGGTAGCAGGTTGTGCACTCTCTGCTCTTCATCCTATGGTAGCAGGTTGTGCACTCTCTGCTCTTCATCCTATGGTAGCAGGTTGTGCACCCTCTACTCCTCATCCTACGGTAGCAGGTTGTGCACTCTCTGCTCTTCATCCTATGGTAGCAGGTTGTGCACCCTCTACTCCTCATCCTACGGTAGCAGGTTGTGCACTCTCTGCTCTTCATCCTATGGTAGCAGGTTGTCACCCTCTGCTCCTCATCCTACGGTAGCAGGTTGTGCACTCTCTGCTCTTCATCCTATGGTAGCAGGTTGTCACCCTCTGCTCCTCATCCTACAGTAGCAGGTTGTGCACTCTCTGCTCTTCATCCTATGGTAGCAGGTTGGGCACCCTCTGTTCTTCATTCTATGGTAGCAGGTTGGGCACCCTCTGTTCTTCATTCTATGGTAGCAGGTAGTGCACCATCTACTCCTCATCTTACAGTAGCAGGTTGTGCACCCTCTACTCCTTATCTTACAGTAGCAGGTTGTGCACCCACTACTCCTTATCTTACAGTAGCAGGTTGTGCCCCCTCTGCTCCTCATCTTACGGTAGCAGGTTGTGCACCCTCTACTCCTTATCTTATAGTAGCAGGTTGTGCACCCTCTGCTCCTCATCATACGGTAGCAGGTTGTGCACCCTTTGCTCCTCATCTTACGGTAGCAGGTTGTGCACTCTCTGCTCCTTATCCTATGGTAGTAGGTTGCGGTCCCTCTGCTCTTTATTCTGCGGTAGCAGGTTATGCACTCCTGCTTTTCATTCTACCATAGCACCGATGAGGATGAGATTTTATGAACATATCAGGGAAATATTGGTCCAGAGAACAAATACTTTTTTTTAGAAATACAGTCTAACAAAGAAGTAAATGTTCTTCAGTAATACAGCAGCCCCAACATGTTCCTGTGCCATAGTGGAAACATCGCATGCCATAGTATGTAAGTAAGTCACACAGGCTAGATTCCTATATATCAAGGAGTGTCCGGTAAGTTGTTTCATGACTGAGCCAGCCACAACTGATGATGTTGTGGATTTTGTGAATTGATCTACTGTCCATAGCTGGATCAAAAAGAAAAAAACGAGAACATGTGGAAAGTGAGGTGTTTTTCTAGATCTATTCACTTGGTGTCGGTGCTGTGTGGTGGCCAATGAGTTGGTATGCCTGTCGGGTGGGGTAGCGTGGAGCCATGGGAAGTTTCTTTTTATGTCACAGGTGGAGTGGTGCTTTAAATCTAAATCCTATGTCCCTACTCTTTTACTCACCTTCCAGTGTCTTCCTCTTCTATTGCCCCCATTCCGGTCGGTCTCTGGCGATTTGTGACCTGCTGGCTACTCCAGTGTTTCATGGAGCGCATCAGGGGTCCCAACTCAATGCATCTCTATGAGAGCCTTGTTCTGGCTTTAATACAGTTGCATTGAGCGCTTGTGACGTAATTTCTGATCAGTTATAAGTTACGGCACAAGATGATGTCAAGGGATCGGAGCCATGCCGATAAAAGGTAAAGATGCCGAAGGTTGAGTATGAGACCTGGGGCAGGGGACTTAGATTTATAGCACCGCTCTAACGATGAAAAAAACCCCCATAACACTTGAATGATGCTTTAAACTAAGAACACTGCATACAGATTTGTAAATTATTGGCTAGCACATTAGATTAGTATATAATTTTGGGATTTGCGGTCCATGTCTTTGTTTACAGCTATGGTATAGTCTTGTGTAAGAACTGATGAATAACAAGGATCGCGATCAGATAAAGTTTCACTAAGACTTTTATTAACCAGATGGGAAAGAACATATGGAAACTGGATCTACCTGAAGAGGCCAAAGTGTGGCTCACCCGTAGTCTTTCAAATCAGACGTTGTAGGCCTTATACAAACAGATCTGTACTGTGGCACCAATGTAATCCTATCAATGGCTCACGATGTACAGAACCTCCAGGGTCCAACAATTCTACAGAAGCCATGAGAAGGAAATGGATAAGTTTCATCACATCCCATATTATTATGGGAAGCATATTGTGGCACACAAAGTGATATATGTGGCCTTTACGTGCACTATCATGTGATAACCTCTTAGGGGTACTTTGCACACTACGACATCGCAGGTACGATGTCGGTGGGGCCAAATCGAAAGTGACGCACATCCGGTGTCGCTGTCGACATCGCAGTATGTGAATCCTTTTACATACGATTAACGAGCGCAAAAGCGCCGTTATCGTATGATCGGTGTAGGGTCCGACATTTCCATAATTTTGCAGCAGCGACGGTATGATGTTGTTGTCTCGTTCCTGCGTCAGCACACATCGCTGTGTATGAAGCCGCAGGAGCGAGGAACTTCTCCTTACCTGTGTCACGGCTGCATTGAGGAAGGAAGGGGGTGGGCGGGATGTTTACATCCCGTTCATCTCCGCCCCTCCGCTTCTATTGGCCGCCTGCCGTGTGACGTTGCTGTGACGCCACACGACCCGTCCCTTTAGGAATGAGGCGGTTCGCCGGACAGAGCGACGTCGCAGGGCAGGTAAGTGCGTGTGAAGCTGCCGTAGCGATAATGTTCACTACGCCAGTAATCACAAGATATCGCTGCTGTGACGGGGGCGGGGACTATCGCGCTCGGCATCGCAGCATCGGCTTGCGATGTCATAGTGTGCAAAGTACCCCTTAGTGTAAGTTAACATAAGGTTGACAAATCTGCCCATGTGAAAGTCTCTGGATTTTCTGCACAATAAAAATCATGTTGTGGAGCTTTACAATTCTATCAAGGGATTATTTTTCATCACTGAATACATGTGAATTTCTCCATTACCCCACCCACTTGTATTGTTCTGTAAATTGCAAATCTGGCACCTGTGCACATGGCCTCAAAGGGAATATACCAGAAAAAAATGACAAGGCATTAATTAGCTTTTTGTGGTAAATGTATTTGTTAAGATGTCCATTCTTCCCCAGTGTGTATATATATATATATATATATATATATATATATATATATATGAAATCTTACCATTCTCACACTGGCCACTCAGCGTAATACTTTATTCATACCTTCTATTCTGCACAGATTACTTTTAAGTAGTCTCATTATCATCACAGACAGGATTACAATATTTATACAGCTCCATGCAGAGCTGATAAGATAAGATCCGTTTAGAAATGTTGATAGTAAAAAAACCTGTGGATATAAAAAGCGCATATAGAGTCGCAGGATAACAACCGTAAGGGGTACTTCTCACATAGCGAGATCGCTGCTGAGTCACGGTTTTGTGACCCACCAGTGACCTCATCAGCGATCTCGCTGTGTGTGACACTGAGCAGCGATCTGGCCCCTGCTGTAAGATCGCTGCTCGTTACACGCAGTGCTGGTTCATTTTTTGCTCGTTGCTCTCCCGCTGTGAAGCACACATCGCTGTGTGTGACAGCGAGAGAGCGACGAACTGAATGTGCAGGATCAGGGAGCCGGCTTCTGGCAGCCTGCGGTAAGCTGTAACCAAGGTAAATATCGGGTAACCAAGCTAAGCGCTTTGCTTGGTTACCCGATATTTACCTTGGTTACTAGCGTCCTCCGCTCTCAGGCTGCCAGCGCCGGCTCCCTGCTCCTTGCACACGTAGCCGGAGTACACATCGGGTAAATAAGCAAAGCGGTTTGCTTATTAACCCGATGTGTACTCTGGCTAGCAGTGCAGGGAGCAAGCGCTAAGCGGTGTGCGCTAGTAACCAAGGTAAATATCAGGTAACCAAGCGAAGTGCTTTGCTTGGTTACCCGATATTTACTTTAGTTACCAAGCGCAGCATCGCTTCCACGCGTCACTGCTGGCTTGGGGCTGGTCACTGGTCGCTGGTGAGATCTGCCTGATTGACAGCTCACCAGCGACCATGTAGCGACGCACCAGCGATCCTGACCAGGTCAGATCGCTGGTGGGATCGCTGGAGCGTCACTAAAGTGTGACGGTACCCTAAGGGTTAATGAAAACCACTCACCTGAAATGGTTGTGCGACACACAACCAGTACTAAGGGTGCTTTACATGCTGCGACATCGCTAGCGATCTCATTAGCAATGTGACACGCCAGATCGCAGATAAGATTTGCCGAGATCACACATAGGTCATTTTTTTTTTTGAAGCACCGGTCACATGTGCGATCTCGGAAATTCGTATGTGCGATCTGGCGTGTTACATCGCTAACAAGATCGCTAGCGATGTCACAGCATGTAAAGCACTCTTTAAAGCATGTATCAACTGCTGAAGACTCCACAAGCCAAAGGCAGAAGCAAGAAAAAAACAAGGATAAAAAGTGGAAAAGCATCTGCGCTGCTGTGCCAATAAAGAGTTAATTCCAAATAAGAGCAATGCAGGGTGGTTTATTCTACGCATTTCGGAGATAACCCCTCTCCATGAGGAAATCCACCAAAAATCTGAATTTGGTGGATTTCCTGATGAAGGAGAGGGGTTATCTCCGAAACGTGTAGAATAAACCCCCCTGCATTGTTCTTATTTGGAATTAACTCTTTATTGGCACAGCAGCGTGGACGTTTTTCCACTTTTTATCCTTGTTTTTTTTCTAGAAATGTTGATGTCAGACAGAGCTCACCTCCTCCTTGTCTCTGCAGAATGCAAATTGGATAAATTCCATCACGCAATCCAGCGCTTATTTAGAATGTTAACGTCCCGATTTCATAAGGAAATCCACATAGTGTCACGGGTAACAAGGGAACGCCAGGGAAACCTATACTGACCCTAAGGCTGAGGACCCTGCGCTCACCCTAACACACTGAGGTACCCTTGAAGGTAGGGAGGTCCAGGCCCCCAACCTAGACCCTATCTCCTGTCCTTGCCCCTGACGATAAGATCCCCCCCTCCACAACCCACCACGTGGGGGAAGGGACAAGAACAGAAGTCTACAACCCCACCGACAAATAAAGACAAAACAGGGGTGACAACGACTACAACTCGTACACACGGCAACCACACACAAAAGAGCCACTAAAAGTGCTCAAGGGGAAACAACATAAAAAGGGGGAGGGGGGACAACAGACTGGTGGGTAACATCCATACTGTACTACCAGCACACCTAGAAATGCTGCAGCAAGCACCCATGCTGCAGCCCACAACGCAAGTCTCAGATAGAGGGTTTCTCCAGCTCCTTACTTCTCTTGGCCAAAATTCCAAATGAATGAAAGTAACCGGCACCCTCTGGTGGAAGCAAAGGGTAATATAGGACCTGGGTGTGGTCCCAACCGGAAACACCTGACCAGGAGTCAGGAGCTGCTGGAAGGTAAACTGAGATTAACCCTCTCCTCCCCAAAGGAAAGGCAATCCATTTAATCAGCAGAATCCCACAATATAAAGTGATATTCTGACCCAGAACTTGTCAAACAACTTTGCAACAGAGGAAAGACACACAGACAGATAGTGTCATGGGTGTGTCACGGATGACAGACAACCATGTGGTGTCCGGCTGTAAAAAGTTGTTGCATTGGGCTGCAAAAACTGCTCCTTGATATTCCATCCTTTCCTCTGTGGTGTAAATGGAGTTTTGTGTGTCTTCTCTGTTAGGGTTTACTCTTTCCCATTTAGGACCCTGCAGAGATCTTTCCTTTCATCTGCTAATCCTTATCCCTCTGTGTCTTTATACACCTGCATTTCCCCTGTTGGTGATAGAGTTACGCTTCTATACGGCCTGATTGTAAGCAGTCAGCTAGTAATTATCTGGAGAAACGTTGTTGTATGTTGCTGTTCCTCTCCCTAAGTCATCTTGGATATAAGTTGTTTGTTCATATTCCTCTGTTTATTTTCCCCGTGTGTGTTTTTTAGGACTTAGTGGGGTTGACTAGTGCTCATCCCGCCAGTTCAATACCTAGGGCCCAGTTCAAGGTCAGCCAGGGCCAGACATCCTGCTTGGCACATAGGTGCGAAACCTATCTAGGGTGGTGATAGAAGCCAGGGCCCAACAGAAGGATTTTTCAGCGGTCACCAATCGATCTTCCCCTCCGCTAGACAAAGTGTTTCCCTCTTCCCTCCCCTTCCTTTTCACCGTTTGCTCTGCATTTCCCCATACCTAGCCAGAGTTAAAACAATGTACGTGTTGTGAACCTTAACAGTACTTCATTTTATGGTGTATATATATGACTACGGCTTGCAAATGTGATACCAAATTAGATATCACAACTAGGATTTTGCTCACTTTGGGAGTAGGCCATAATGAACACTGGTGCCTTAAAGACCAAAGCAAGGTCATGCAGCAGATTCTTTTTTGTTGTATGTATTTTGCTCCAGAAGTGCATTGTTATACCATGAAAGCTAGTATTAGCCACAAGGGGTCAAACACCTCAGCGTTACAGTTCCAATAATATTATCCACCATAGTAACATCACCTATGCTGATGGATATTGAAATTTGGATGAAAATCAATGGCCCAAAGAGCTACAGGGTTGGGTTCAAGGCATTGGGGGAGTTGATCTCTTAAACTAGGAGAACCACAGGTTGGAGGTCACCACTGCGAAACATGAGTTCAAACTCCCTTTAATGTTTTTGAAGTTGACCCATGGATCATGTGAATATTTGCTTAGCTCCATGCATAATAATACTACGGTAAAGCAGGACATAACCCCTGCAGGCACCATGCACGGCTCCGGCAATGTACATCACCTAGTCCATTTCATTAGTCTGGAGCTCACGACATCAGTGGTCTCCACTCTTTATGCCCTGATTAAATTAACAAAAAGCAAATTAAATAACGAACGTTAGGAAGGTCGTTCTCTTTACGGAAGAGTAGAGATGTTCAAGGTTCTTGCTTGTTATTTGATAACCTCATTCATACTCATGTAGCCGATACGGCTGAGAGAAGTAACCCAGGAATCAGCACCCACTGCATCATGGGGTCCCCCTTGAGTGATAACACGGGAAGGTCAGTGAGATATCTAAACGTTTTATTCGAAACCAACCTTTTTTTTGAGATGTGAAATCATTCTTATATGTCCATTTCCAATCAATGTCAGGTACATATACAACTGGCTGGTACATGGGGACTTGTTGCTGCATGGCATACGAGCTCAAAGTCGGGCGACCATATGGCAAGTAATGCTAGAAAATGAGGTTCACCTTGCTATCAAAATGGATCAAGACCCAACAGTTAGCAGAGACCTAGACGATCTGACAGTGATGGCATTCATTACCATTACCTACAATTTCAGCAGCGGGAAATTGTGCATGGCCAGCAATCAACATGTAGCCAAGGTCTTCTAAATGAACCAGGCTCAATGGATCACCTAGAAGGCTATGGCTACATAATGATTGGTGACCATGCACATTTGGTCAGAAGCTCTCAGTCAAACAGGATCATCGTCTCAAGAAGGGGTTGCTTATCGCACCATCTAGGACCTATACCTTATGGCTGCTGTGAGGCTCCTGAAGACCCATTTCTGGTAGGTCTCATTCTCATAGTAATGGGTGGTGAGAACCTCCACGAATAAAAATGTGCTCAAGTCATAAAAATTGGATGGGGCACCAAGAATTCCTCTGGTACTTGAGTAAGGGTGTTGTGGTGCCAAGTGGCACCTAAAAGGGACCTAACTTGTATTTTTGCTCTCTACACCACTGGTAAAACTGCCTTCAGACTCTACTTGGTCAAGAAGTTAAAGAGCTGGTGGAGAGCACCGTCCTTGTATTCCTTCTAGGGGATTCTATTGTATATTTACTTTTGACATGACCAACCACTTAGCGTCATTGTGTCACGGATGTGTCACAGTTGACAGACAACTCTGTGGTGTTCGGCTGCAGAAGGTCGCTGCATTTGCCTGCATAAACTGCTACTTGATTTTCCATCCTTTTCTCTATGGTGTGAATGGAGTTTCATGTGTCTTCTCTGTTAGGCTTTACTCTTTCCGCTTTAGGACTCTGTGGAGATCTTTTCCTTTCAGCGGCTAATCATTTTCCCTCATCCTCTGTGTCTTTATATACCTGTATTTCCCCTTGGTGTGTAGCTTGTGATAGAGTTCATTTCTATACGATTCTGTTTGCAAGCATTTGGAGAAACAATGCTGTATGTTGCTGTTCCTCTCCACAAGTAATCTTGGAGATAGGTTGTTTGTTTGTTTCCCCTGTGTGTTCTTTAGGACTTAGTGGGGTTGACTAGCGCTCATCCCGTCCATTCATTACCTACGGCCTAGTTGAGGGTCGGTCTGGGCCAGGTATCCTGCTCAGTGCATAGGTGCAGAACCTAACTAGGGACATCAGGGGAGCCAGTGGAAGGTTTTATCAGGGCTCACCATTTCCTCCTTCCCTAGACACAGGGTTACCCTCTTCCCTCCCCTCCCTATTCGCTTGGTATTTCACCATCCCTAGCGTAACACATTGATACCTAAGTGTTTTTTAATGGGTTGGGCACATTTCCACTGAAATCAATGTTAGCCATGGAACCTAATCCACTGCTGGGTTCCGTACCTGTCTGACTCCTGACCCAAGACTCATCAACACCTTCTAGAAGTCTATGGTTGACAATACAAAGATATAGGAGACAGAAGAACCCGAAGAACCTATTCTCTACCCCATACCTCAATGGGTCGGTCCTTCTTCCGTGGTGGTTTGCGTATAGCGGTCTTCTCCAGTATAACTATTCCACCATCATCATCTTCATCTGAAATAGTTTCCTGTGTCTCATAGGATGAGTTACTGGCCGTCTCACACTGATCCACCTCAACAACTATGTCCACATCAAGCTATTCATTAAATAAATACGTATATTGTCAAACGTCAATGCACTACACAACGAGCAGATTATCGAGGATCTAATGTTAGTCAACACCACTTCATCTCATCAAGATTCTCTAAAGAAAGAATTAATTTGTGCAACAAGAAGGAGCTTTAGAAATTATTGGGTAAAACATGGGGGAAGGGGGGGTTAAAAGCTTTTGTTAAAACAAAAAATATTACAAAAAAAACCATAAAAAAAAGGAAAATGGCTGGATATTTTATTTTGTTCTCTAGTCAAACAATACGTTGCAGTGCTTTATATGCATAAGCTAAGTCCACCTTCTGCCAGATTTTTTTATATTGTTCATTTACTTTTAATTGAGGGGTTAATCGACTTTCTGACCAGTCTTTATTAAAAAAAAATTCTACTATTTTGCTGCTGCTGAAAGTTTAGCTCAGTGCAAAAAAAGATACAAATCATTCATCGTTCCTGCACGTGACATCTCTCTCTCCCTTCTCTTAGTGTTAGGCGGCGTTCACACTACGTTTTTTTAACATGCGTCCTGAACGTTTTTTTAACGCAAAAACGGATCCAGTGCAAATGCGTTTTCATTTCAATGCATTTGCAATGGACTCGCGTCAACATGCGTTCACCTGTGTTTGCGTGCGTTATAGTGAGGATCTAGTGACTTGCAGTTTTTTTTACTTTTTTCAAAAACGCTACTTGTAGCGTTTTTGAGCTGCGTCCAAATACTGCAAATCGCTGGATCCTGACTAAACAGCACGCAAACGCATGTGAACGCTGGTATGCTGATAGACAGGATCCTGCTTGCTCTACTGAGCATGCCCAGAAACCAGCCTCGCGTGATCAGTCTCTCTCTCCCCCTCCCTCTCTCTCTCCCCCGCCTGAGAGCTGCGAAGGCTCGTAACCAAGGTAAACATCGGGTAACTTGCTTAGATACCCGATGTTTACCTTGGTTACGTATGCAGGGAGCCCGGCTCCTAGCAGCTGCAGACGCTCGTAACCAAGGTAAACATCGGGTATCCAAGCAAGTTACCCGATGTTTACCTTGGTTACGTGTGCAGGGTGCCCGGCTCCTAGCAGCTGCAGACGCTCGTAACCAAAGTAAATATCGGGTATCCAAGCAAGTTACCCAATGTTTACCTTGGTTACGAGCCTCCGCAGCTGTCAGATGCCGGCTCCCAGTCTATCACGTTCAGTTCCCCTCACTCCCGATCACATGACTCCAATGCCCGCCCATAAACTTCAAGTGACAGGATCCTGCAAAATAACACTTGCGTTTGCATGCGTTTTTCTTTGTAAAAACAGGATCCGCTTTTACAGCAAAAAAACGTTCATGACGCCTTGTTAAAAAAACGTAGTGTGAAAGCAGCCTTAGACACACAAGGAGGAGGAGGAGAAGATTGTACACATATTTCCACACCATGGAGAGGGAAGAAAAAAATGTACAGTCTCTGAGATGGCAGAGAAAACAGGCTACTGAAAATAAAAAAGCAAAAATATGAGGCGTAAAATAAGTGCAGGATAGAAGCTGTGCTGATAGGTAAAAGCAAGTAAGGGTAAAGACAGCAGCACTCTGGATACACACAGAGGTCACATCCTGCCTGTATTACAGGGAGGGACACTCAGAAGAAAAATCTGCACATCAGGTCGTCTGAAAATGAAAGGGAATCTGTCAGCACGTTTTTGCTACCTCATCTGAGAACAGCATTGTGTAGGCAAAGAGACTCTAAATCCAACAATATATCACTTAGATTACTGGGTGCAACCGTTCTGAGATAATCTGCATTTTTAGCTTTAGTTATGTAGCAGAGTCTAGGGAGCTGGCCCCATCCATCTCAGGCTCTATAGAGATTGTACATTAACTTGTGAGGTGTCAATCAGAGAAAGGAGCATGCGAACTACAATACTTTGATATGCCCTGCTCAGAGCAGATCAAAGGGCGCCTGAGCCGGACCTCACTGCCGGCTAGTGTGGATGACGTAGGACGCATCATACACCCAGGCTTCAGTAGAAGGAGGACAAAGATGGCCAAAAGAGGAGGCGCCGGTACCGGAGAACGGAGACACCTATCCGACCAGTCTGCACCGCACCGCCCCTTAGGTAAGTATTATACAGTGATTTTCACGTTCTACACAGCGGCCTGGGCTCTTATATACAGCATGTTAGAATGCTGTATATAAGAGCCCACTAGTGGTGGCCGCAGGTTATAGTCGCCAAAACTGATGTCAGGTTCCCTTCAACCCTTGCAGCATGCTGGCTTCAGCTTATATAGCAAAAACCTGCTGACAGATTCCCTTTAATGAAGATTTTAAGTCTGAAACTTAGTGCACTTTTATTAACTAAAGTTAAAAATAACGTAAAAAAAAATCATTGGTTCCATGTCAAAGCTGTCTATAAACACAGAGTCCCATGTGACGACACCCATCCAAAAAAAAAACAAAACAGAGACAGATTGAACATCTAGTTCATATAGACATAAAGTGTATTGCACTCGTAGGCTGTGTTCCATGGATGCCGGGAAGCGCAACACTGCAACATCATATTGGATGATTAATGACAAAAAAATGGCTTTATTGTGGACTTATACCTGGGGTTCTCAGTTCTATTTATTCACTTTATCTACACCAGGGGACTGGACTAGCTGTTAGTGGGAATCACACACATCAGCATTAAAGGGAATGTGTCATCAGAAAATATATTATTATATATATATTTTTTCTTTAAACAAATTATAGAATTTATTTTATTTTATTTTTTTTATATCACTACCTATATTTAATTTTTTTGTAAACTTTTACATTTTCATTCATAAAGGCAGGAGGCCTTGATGAATTACAGCAGGGAGCCAATGGACTCAACAATGTGTATTCTATTCTATGGAGCTTCTCCCAACAATAGCAGCAGAAATCAGGATGATCTGTTGATTTTTGAGAGCACAATAAGCAGAATCATCCCTTTAATCTACATTAGAAAAAAAAAAATGTCGTCACTTTCTAAATACTTTGTCTTAAGGGGGCTTTACACGCTACGACATCGCTAATGCGAAGTCGTTGGGGTCACGGAATTGGTGACGCACATCCAGCCGCATTAGCGATGCTGTTGCGTGTGACACCTATGAGCGATTTTGCATCGTTGCAAAAACGTGCAAAATCGCTCATCGGTGACATGGGGGTCCATTCTCAAAAATCGTTACTGCAGCAGTAACGATGTTGTTCCTCGTTCCTGCGGCAGCACACATCGCTCCGTGTGACACCGCAGGAACGAGGAAGCTCTCCTTACCTGCCTCCCGGCCGCTATGAGGAAGGAAGGAGGTGGGCGGGATGTTACGTCCCGCTCATCTCCGCCCCTCCGCTTCTATTGGGTGGCGGTTCAGTGACGCAGCTGTGACGTCGCTGTGACGCTGAGAGAACCGCCCCCTTAGAAAGGAGGCGGTTCGCCGGTCACAGCGACGTCGCCGGACAGGTAAGTATGTGTGACGGGTCTGGGCGATGTTGTGCGGCACGGGCAGCGATTTGCCTGTGTCGCACAACAGATGGGGGCGGGTACCCACACTAGCGATATCGGTACCTCTTTCCCACGTCAGTGAAGAACACAGACGTTTTTCACTGATGTGTTAAAAACGCATATGTCCCTCCGTGTGCCGTGATTCATGGCACACGTGTGTTCTCCATGTGCTATCAGTGAGCCGTGATAGCACATGGAGCTAAACTCATCTGTCCCCGTTCCTGCTGTCCATGGTGCTGAACTCTCCGACTTTGCTGTCTCCAGCTGCCGCTGTCTCCTCTCTGCAGCTACTTCCGGGTCGGCATAAATGCATATGCATGAGAATAATTAGGCGGCCAGGAAGCAGGAGAGCGCAGTGACCGGAGACAGTGTCGCTGGAGAAGGTGAGTATAAAAAGTTTTTAAATTTCAATGTCAGTGTTTTTCTGGGACATTTTTGACAGGTCACACCATAGTGTGGTTCATGGGACATCAGTCATGCCAGAAAGAATGGACATGTCTCTGTGCGGAACTCATGAATACGTGTGTACGCCGCACAGAGACACGGTCAGTGAAAAGTCACTGATGTGTGCGCAGACCCATTGATTTTAATGGGTCTGTGTATGTTTGTGAAACTAGCGCATACGTAACAGAATCACTGACGTGGGTAGGGTGCATTAGAAATACAATGTATTTACAAACTAAGGGTATGTTTTTAGGAAAGCTCGTTGAATTTTTGGCTTGTGAATGAGCAAAAGGCTTGTTCGTCAGGTGACACTTAAAATGTATTGTTTTTAGCAGCACGTCCTATGTAAACAGGTGATATGCTGCCAAGAACAATGCTATTCAGTGCGCACAGAAAGATCAGATTAAAGGGGTTGTCCTGACTTGGGTCACTCTATGTGACTGCAAACTTGTAAATCTTCACAGTGCACAGTGGGCGCGCTGTTAGGATTCTCAGTTGTCGGCCCTGGGCACATAACCACAAGTATGTATTTGCATAAATGCGGTCACATGCCGATTATTAGACTTGCCTAGCCTTAGTCAAACTCAAGCTGGACACGTCTAATTATAATGTGGTCACAAGTTTGCAAATCGCACCCTATTTGTCACATGACTGCCCAGCGAAGAATCCTGACAGTGCACAGTGTGCACGATGTGAGGATTCACAATTTTGGAAGTCACAGAGTGACACATGCATGGACAACGCCCTTATCATTCTAGGCGCAAGTAAGTGCAGACAGTAAGTATAAACAAACTATTAAACATCCGCTGATGGGTTTACAGGTAACGGTTTGGCGGATGTTAAATACCCATGGGTCTGACAATGTAAATGCACACTTAATTGTGTAAACTGTAAAATGGTATCCGAAGGTGGACATAGCCTTTAAGAAGGTGCTGGTGATGGTACATTCCCTTTAATACAGAACAAGATGGATAAAGGTTTTAGCACTACCATGCAGATGTGACACTTACATAACAGCCCCAGAACATTGGCACATAGGGAAAAAAGAAAAACAAAATATTAAGTCTGTCGCTTCCATAAAGTCACAGTAAGAAAGGAAAACAAATCACATTTGCCTTATTTCATGGAAATTCTTTACATGTCAGACAATCCCTTTAAGAGTAACAGTAGCTACAGATGCTGATCTATAGAAGATACTGGATCAGTAAACAGTCCATACCTAATTTTATAGTTATCACTAGTGATGAGTGGGCACGACCATGCTCGGAATTCGCAACAAGCAGTTGAACCCTTGGACAGGCCCGATTTGTATACTGAGTATAATGGAAGTCAATCGGACAATCAAGCATAATTTCAGAAGATTTCTTCCAGAAAAATGCTCAAGTTCCTCACTGACTTCCATTATACTCGATAGACGAGTCGAGCCCGTTCGAGGATTCAACTGCTTGTTACCAGTACTGATACCCCGAGCATGGTAGTGCCCGCTCATCACTAGTTACTAGTACTGATACCCCGAGCATGGTGGTGCTCGCTCATCACTAGTTACAAGTACTGATACCCCGAGCATGGTGGTGCTCGCTCATCACTAGTTACCAGTACTGATACCCCGAGCATGGTAGTGCTCACTCATCACTAGTTACCAGTACTGATACCCCGAGCATGGTAGTGCTCACTCATCACTAGTTACCAGTACTGATACCCCGAGCATGGTAGTGCCCGCTCATCACTAGTTACCAGTACTGATACCCCGAGCATGGTAGTGCTCACTCATCACTAGTTACCAGTACTGATACCCCGAGCATGGTAGTGCTCGCTCATCACTAGTTACCAGTACTGATACCCCGAGCATGGTGGTGCTCGCTCATCACTAGTTACCAGTACTGAGCACCAGAGCATAGTAGTGCTCGCTCATCACTAGTTACCAGTACTGAGCACCTGAGCATGGTAGTGCTCGCTCATCACTAGTTACCAGTATTGATCCCCCGAGCATGGTGGTGCTCGCTCATCACTAGTTACCAGTACTGATACCCCGAGCATGGTAGTGCTCACTCATCACTAGTTACCAGTACTGATACCCCGAGCATGGTAGTGCTCGCTCATCACTAGTTACCAGTACTGATACCCCGAGCATGGTGGTGCTCGCTCATCACTAGTTACCAGTACTGATACCCCGAGCATGGTGGTGCTCGCTCATCACTAGTTACGAGTACCGAGCAGCCGAGCATGGTAGTGCTTGCTCATCACTAGTTACCAGTACTGATACCCCGAGCATGGTAGTGCCCGCTCATCACTAGTTACAAGTACTGAGCACCCGAGCATGGTAGTGCCCGCTCATCACTAGTTACGAGTACTGAGCACCCGAGCATGGTGGTGCTCGCTCATCACTAGTTACCAGTACTGATACCCCGAGCATGGTGGTGCTCGCTCATCACTAGTTACCAGTACTGATACCCCGAGCATGGTGGTGCTCGCTCATCACTAGTTACCAGTACTGATACCCCGAGCATGGTAGTGCCCGCTCATCACTAGTTACAAGTACTGAGCACCCGAGCATGGTGGTGCTCGCTCATCACTAGTTACCAGTACTGATACCCCGAGCATGGTGGTGCTCGCTCATCACTAGTTACGAGTACAAAGCACCCGAGCATGGTAGTGCCCGCTCATCACTAGTTACAAGTACTGAGCACCTGAGCATGGTAGTGCCCGCTTATCACTAGTTACCAGTACTGAGCACCCGAGCATGGTAGTGCCCGCTTATCACTAGTTACGAGTACTGAGCACCCGAGCATGGTAGTGCTCGCTCGTCACTAGTTACAAGTACCGAGCACCCGAGCATGGTAGTTCCTGCTCATCACTAGTTACAAGTACCGAGCACCTGAGCATGGTAGTGCCCGCTCATCACTAGTTACGTGTACTAACCACCCGAGCATGGTAATGCTCGCGCTTTACTAGAAATGAGTGGATCCGTTGAAGTTCGGGTTCAGCCGAACTTTAGATAAAGTTCGAGCCCCAGACTTGATCTGAACCTCAGTGGAAGTCACTGATTGGGCCGTTCGGGTCTCCACCCACATGCAGCAAACTATAAACAGATCACTTCTGGGGGCAGATGGTGAAGATTTTTAAGGTTTTTTTTCTGTTGCATACCTCATCAGATAAGTCTGTTGTTATCGCTAGTGCGACTCAGTCAACCACTGCAAATGGCTCTCAGTACCGCAGCACAGCAATACTTGAGCGAGTGTTTAGCCTACGTAAAGCTCCCGAACTCTAAACTTGACCACTGTTTTTTATAAAGTTCGTGTTTGGAAAGAAGACCACACTTTACTTTTCAGGTTTGCTCATCTGTAGTTATCACCTATCTATACGGTTGTTCAAAAATGAGCCGCCATTACATCACACTTTACCATCCACGTTTCAAAAGTAGCAAGAAGTAGTAAAAAAAGACACAATTATTTTATTTTTTTCTTTACAAAACGTTTTGCAAAGTTTTGACAAGTGCAGACACCTTCATAAATTGCCTTTTTTATAATATGTCCACATAATGACACTTTCAGGCAAAAGAACTGTTGTGTTTTTCAGGGTGAAGCCGCTATAGATAACCGCCAGTGTTCTTCTCCCTGAAGCTGCTTCCTCGGCAGCTTTGTTGTCATGTTTTTGAGCCGCCGGTTTCTTTTCGCTGTACTTTTCACTAAAGTGACTTCCCAGAGGAAGTCAAATGCAGAATGAACATGGTACTCCTATTAACTGCTTCACGGTTTCTGGACCCTGGAGCTGTTTAAGGCCTCTTTCAGACTTTCGTGAAAACGACGCACGTTTTGCATGGATGTGTAAAAGGTGCGTATTGCCCTCAGTGTGCCGTGATTTTGCCACTTGTGTGTTCTCTGTGTGCTATCCGTGATAACACACGGAAAACAGAAACTTTCTGCTCACCCGTCCCTGGTGCTGCTGTCCATGGTGCTGATCTACAGTCTCCAACCCTGCCGACTCCCCGCTGCTGCTGCTTTCGGTCCTCTGTCCCGTGCATAAGAGATTGAGCATAATGAGCGGGAGTCGGAAGCAAGTGACAGCAGCTCTGGAGACAGGTGAGTATAGAAATTCATTTATTTCACAGGCACATGTGTTTTCTCCGGTACACGTCACACTGATGTCACACAGATCACATCCATGCGGTCCGTGTGACACACGTGCCACCGGAGAAAAAACGGATATGTCTACTGTTTGATTTTAATGGGTCTACGTGTGCCCGTGTCTCCAGTATGTGTGAAAACAGACGTCCCACGTACCGGAGACACAGATGTGTGAAGGAGGCCTAAAGAAGTAAAAGGAGAATGAACATAGCAGCCCTGACTTTTTGACATTTCTATGCATAATGTTAATTTTTAGCAGAATCCGCCTGAAAAAGACGTTGTGTGCGTCTACCTCCACTGTAATCCACTAGTCGATGGAGAGACGTATACTTGTAACCTCTACAAGACCATAGGGCATGTCATACATGTCTGAAGGATTGGAGTACAACTTCTGAGACCCCCAAGTAATGAAAAGAAAGACCCTCTGAAACCCCCCCTCTCTCCTGCAAAATAGCTGCATTCAGGAGAATACTAAATAGGGAAATGGTAGGTTGGGTCTGCTTTGAAAGTTTTGAAGAGTGTTTAGAAAAAGGAGCATTACTAAAAAAAGACGAAAAATGCATCATATTGGAGTAAACATGCACCAACCACAAAAAGTCCACTCAATGGACAAGACTATTTCCTGCCCTTCATACACATGATGGTCGGATATCCCCAAAGGGTGTAGAATCTATGGCGCTAGATGCAGTGACTGACTGTCACAAGTGTGTCACGGCCTGGTGTGATCTCGGGGGGGCTCTATGATCAGAAATATTGTTGATCACAGATTCGCTGAGTTGCAGCTTATTTAATGCCATCTGGTACTGCAGTGGTTAAGGTTCATTTCTATCCTGTAGTGATCTAACAGGTAGTTGTAACCTCCTCTGCAACCATTCCCTTCTGCTATAAGTATCCGCTCCTCACTACTCCCTATGTCGGCTATAGCTCATACCTATGCTGTCCATGTTGAAGGAGCTCATCTCTGCATAGCTGTGGTGTCCTTTCTGTTGCAGCTGTGAAGTTTCCTGCTAAAGAAACCAAGGCGTGCTCTTTGTTTTGTCTTTACTCACTCGTTTATCTTAACTTCCTCTTCCCCATGATTAAGCCATAGATTTACATGTGAAACGCTCGTCTGGGGTCTTCCTTTGGAATTCCATCTCTGTGAGACTGCACACGGCACTTTATTGAGTATGTATTAGCTTCTATTTGTTATGTGACTCTTTATTAGGAATTTCTGTACCACTTGGATTTATTAACATCCCAGTATTGCCTCACAGCACCTGGGGACAGGATTCTTTTTGTCCTATTTTTTATTTTATTTGGACTGATTCTAATTCTTTGTCTGCGTACATACTCTGTGCAGTTCCAAACCTCTTCCTACCACATCCTTGATCTATTTTCAACTTGTTTTTCACTTGTAACATTGCACTTTATCAATTTTAATATAATTATAAAATAAAATTTGATATTTTAATTAAGCACTCCATTATCTCTGTTTTCATACATTTCCTTGGAGTGATATCATGTTGTGGCTATCACTTGTTACTTGATGGCCATCTACTTCAAGGATTAAGGATATTTTGTTTCTAGTAATCTAACAGGTAGTTGTAACCTACTCTGCAACCATTCCTTTCTGCTCTAAGTATTCGCTCCTCACTATTCCCTATGTCGGCTATAGTTCATACCTATGCTGTCCATGTTGAAGGAGCTCGTCTTTGCATAGCAGCGGTGTCCTTTCTGTTGCAACTGTGAAGTTTCCTGCTGAAGAAACCAAGGAGTGCTTTTTCTTTTGTCTTTACTAACCCGTTTGTCTTAGCTTCCTCTCGTTGTCTTATTGCAATGGCGAGACCAGTATTTCGCTGGTCTTCACTAGTCAGGCTGAGCTTAGGGCCAGCGAGGACCTAGGTATGTGATGTCGCACAGAGGAAGGACCTAACTAGGGACGTTAGGGACTGCAAGGATCAGCTGCAGTAGACTGTTAGGAAGTGAGCCCGCTACCCTCTCCCTGGCACCAGGGCCTTCTGTTGTATAGCTACCCTGTTGTTCCCTCTGTGTTGCGCCACTTGAGTACCTGGGATGACATTACCAGTCACGCTGACACTGACAGCATCCGGCGCCATCTTTCCCTACAGAGGTGGTCACAGACAGCTACTGCCAAACTGATTAAGCTCACACTGGCTGTCAAACAATGAGCCTACCCTGACTCTTATCATCCATTGACCGGCCTTGGGATGATGTAGCATTATACGTCAGTCTTTTATATGATCAGCAGTCTAATTCATGACGAGGAGGATCCACTAAAGTGACTCGACAATCCAGGCAACAGTATTTAGGATGGCCTTTGTGTTCTGGGTGCGCTCTATGGCATCCATGTGCCACAACACCACATGCGCACAAGGCTAGGCAACGTATTGTAAGAAAACCCTTTCAATAAGTTTATGAAATGAAGGAATATTCAGTAAATTCTGTCGCTGACCCCCGGTATCAGAGCCTTTTCTTACCACCATAAACCTCCAATCTGTGTGTTTTCATTTATACAGACAGGAGATTGTAGCTGGCGGAAGGATAAGGATCTCTATTACATACATGTCCATAAACCATAAATTGCCCGGTATTAGTAATGCCCCATTTACTGGCACTCATAAGACTAAAAGCTTTAGTAAGTATTACTGTTCTCCAGAGCAGAATCCGCTGATGAGGACTGAATCTGTTATTAAGGCCAGTGCTGGGCGATGGGGGGAGCAACAGCATCCAGATTAATCACACAAAGAGACCACCGAACACACCAAGTTGCCTAACCAGCTCAGTCCCCATTCATGTATTGTGAACCATGCAACGTCTGGGAGATGTGAGAGAATAGAATTCATTTTGTTCCTATAATGTCCATCTTGTCTTATAGCCAATGATTTCATAGGGTTCAGCTAACACTGATGGGCGGGGAAGTTTCACATTTCTATACACACCCCTGCGGCTCTTATTGGTGCATAGTTCAGAGGAGTTATTTCTTTGTTTGAGGTACTATATAGGCTGGTCACATGATGTAATAAGGCAGAACATTTCAGTACACCACAAAGCTGTGTTTGCTGTATTGGTTTCCCGAGTGCTCGAAAAACAAAACTTATTAAGGCATAGCAGGAGTGTATTACGCTAACAGAGATTTTTGGGTGGCTCCTGCATTATAATGGGGCAAGTGCTGAACGATTTAAAGGGAACGTATCAACAGAAGATGACGTTGTTTAAATCAGGTATTTCTTGTTATATTTTTTTAATTTTATTTTTTACTTTTTGACAATTTTTTGCCTATATCACAATCTATATTAAAAACAAAAAATAGTCTGTGGCCACATCGTTACTTATGGTATTATTATTTTTCAAGAATTGGGACCTTTATGATCCTTGTGCAAGGTCCAATCGTAACTTGCTACACTTGTCGAAAACGTAACAAAATTTGATTGATAAAGAATTGCTATATGTTATCTTATACACATAACTGATTGCTACCCTTGATTCCCCCCCTTCCTCTACTTGTATCTACCTGGAAAAAATAAAAATTTAAATAAAAAAATAAAAATTAGGAATCTGCAGTCTTTCACATTTCTGTTGTATCAGGAAAATGCACATGTACATTAGGAGTAATAAACTGACTCTAACCTTAGCATACAAAGCATCTAAAGATAGTGTGCTAACTTGTGAAGCATCTAAAGATAGTGTGTTAAAGTCATTGAGAAGGGATGGGGAGGAGGTGAGCTGTGACATCACTTATTGTGATTAGAGGACCCTGTGTTTTCTTCTCTTATAGAGGTGTTGCCTGTCAGTGAAATCCTGTCTCTGCTGATAAGGAGTCTGCTGAAAACTCTTACTGAAAGAATAGTAGGTTACTGCATAAAATAGCCAAACGACCAGTGTGAACCTTGCAAGATTACACTTTTTAATTCAGATTGGGATATTACAAAAATAAAATTGGAAAAATGTTTTTTTTTGTTTGTTTTTTTTTAATATATATAACCCAAAGACCTGATATAAACAATAAGTCATTATCTGACGAGACATTGTTTTTAAAAGAGTGCTCCAACAAGTCGCAGGATACAAAATGGTAAAGAAAAGAAATATGGAGATGTCTCTATTAGACAGGAGCAATTGTGTGTAAATTCGATATACAGTATATCACAAAAGTGAGTACACCCCTCCCAGTTTTGGAAAAAAAAATTTTTTTATAGGAGTTGGAAAACTGGCTATGTTCTCTTTGCCAAAATTTGCATATATTCCAAAAAATTGAAGAATCCCTTTAACAAACTAGCAGTTTCACAGGACATATCGACTAGGTAATGGCCCTGTGGAAAAGATGATCCCTATGAGATGACTTTCATCAGGACGCCATGAGCTGGACGGCAGCCCAGCGACTACTTTATGGTGTGGGCTAACAGAGGACTCAACCGTTTTAATGAGATTTGCCCTAAGTTTGATGAGTTGGCTGATTTTTATAGACAATTTTGCAGATTGCATTATAATTTATGACGGCCATTACAAGTGACTTTTATTTTTACGTATTCGAAAAAAATCATTTGGAAATAGAGAAGATTAAAATAATAAAGGACACAGGGAGATGTGTGTGATATTAGGAAAAAATGGAAGGATGAGATTTAAAAAAACAGGATTTTCGTTTTTTCATGTTTTAGAAACAGCGCCCCTGGGGTGTAAAGACCATGTCTGGTAATGCAGTATTAATGTGAATAGGGCTGAGCTGCAATACCACAGACCGCCCATAGAGAACAGTGGCGCCCATTTAAAGGTAAATGTGTTCTCAAAAAATGGCTCCAAAACTAAATTAGGTTTTTATGTTACATTTATTTTTGTCGGCTTTTATATCACTATATTAAAAAAAAATAAAACACTTGCAGTTTTCACATTATTAGACTCAAAAGTCGTGTTTTTTTACATGACCATTAGTAGCAATGGACTAAATCAGACCCTATTTATTTGTATAAAAATATAAACTGGGCATGTTCTAATCTGGACAAAGGTCATTGTGAAGGGAGGGGGAGGAGGAGGTGAGCTGTGACATCACCTATTGTGAATGGTGGATCCTGTGTTATCTACTGTATATAGCAGTGTTATCAATCATTGTATAAGAGGAGGAGGTGAGCTCTGACATCTCCTATTGTGGATCCTGTGTTATCTACTGTATATAGAAGTGTTATTAGTCATTTTATAGGAGGAGGTGAGCTGTGATATCACCTATCATGAATTGTGGATCCTGTGTTATCTACTGTGACTATAGACATGTTATTAGTCATTGTACAGGAGTAGGTGAGCTGTGATATCACCTATTGTAAATGTGGATCCTGTTTTATCTACTGTATATAGAAGTGTTATTAGTCATTGTACAGGAGGAGGAGGTGAGCTGTGACATCACCTATTGTGAATTGTGAATCCTGTTTTATCCACTGTATATAGAAGTGTTATTAGTCACTGTACAGGAGGAGGGGAGCTGTTACATCACCTATTGTGAATTGTGAATCCTGTTTTATCTACTGTATATAGAAGTCTTATTAGACATTGTACAGGAGAAGGAGGTGAGCTGTGACATCACCTATTGTGAATTGTGAATCCTGTTTTATCTACTGTATATAGAAGTGTTATTAGTCATTGTAAAGGAGGAGGGGGAGAAAGTGAGCTGTGACATCACCTATTGTGAATTGTGGATCCTGTTTTATCTACTGTATATAGAAGTGTTATTAGTCATTGTACAGGAGGAGGAGGTGAGCTGTGACATCACCTATTGTGAATTGTGGCTCCAGTGTTATCTACTCTATATAGAAGTGTTATCAATCATTGTACAAGGGGAGGAGGGGGAAGTGAGCTGTGACATCACCTATTGTGAATGGTGGATCCTGTGTTATCTACTGTATATAGAGTTGTTATCAGTCATTGTATAGGAGGAGGAGGTGAGAGGTGACATCTCCTATTGGAAATAGTGGAACTTGTGTTATCTACTGTATATAGAGTTGTTATCAGTCATTGTATAGGAGGAGGAGGTGAGCTGTGACATTACCTATTGTAAATAGTGGAACCTGTGTTATGTACTGTATATAGAGGTGTTATCAGAAAAATTGTACATGAGAGGGAGGAAGTGAGCTGTGACATCACCTATTGTTTATGGTGGATCCATCCTGTGTTATCTATTGTATATAGAGGTGTTAACAGCTATTGTACAGAAGGTGGTGAGCTGTGGCATCAACTATTGTGAATGGTGGATCATGTATCATTTATTGTGCATAGAGGTGTTATCAGTCACTGTACTGGAGGAGGAGGTGAGCTGTGATATCACCTATTGTGAATGGTGGATCCATATCTAGTGTATATAGAGCAGTTACCTGACTTGTAATCTTGTCTGTAGTAATAAAACTGCTGAAAAGTAATATGCACAGAACAGGGTGTGTGAGTTTAATATTATGCTTAGTGGTTAACTTGAAAATTGCAAAATATGATGAAATAGAAGATTAAAAAAAAAATCAAAACATTTATAAAAATATATTTAACATGAGAACAGATTTAAAGTGGTGGTCCGAATGCTGAAGAAATTTCAAATCTAAATCCCTATCTATTTATTGCCTCAATCTAAACTAATTTCTATTATGGCTGTATTAAAAATTCTCTACTGTTCCCTAACTACACTATCTAACTACTATTGATTTTTTTCCCCTACTTCCTATCTGATGACGCTTTGTTTCAAAATCCCAATGCATGCTGGGATACTCAAACAAAGTGTCATCAGGGGCAGAGGCTTCTGTCACATCCTATGCCATCACCCCTTTAAATGAAGCATCACTAGTGATGTTCGTTTCAGAGGCTGCTCTGTCCCTCCCTGCTCGCTCTGCATTGTGTGATCTGCACAGTGACAACATCCTCTCTGTTGCAAATTTAGATCAGTAGTAGTGATGGGCGAACCCACCGGTGTTCATGTTCGGGAGAGTCGCCCGAAAGTTTTGTAAAGTTCTAGTTCGGGTTCTGAGATAATGCGTACTTGCGTCCGAACACCGAACTTCGACTTTACAATTATGTGATGAGGCAGGGGGGACTGTAATATAATGAATAAACATTGTCATTATACTTATAGGTCCTGCAACGCATCCTGCAGACTCTCGCCGCTTCTGCTTCTGAGTCCGATCATCGCTGTGCCCTCCCAGTAACCACCACTTACGATAGGACCTTCCGTGATGTCATAGCCATGTGACCAGTCACGTGTGAATGTTGTATTATCTCATTGGCTACAGACTGCTCACATGACTATGATGTCATGCAAGGTCCTGTAGTGTCAGTGGATAGGGATGGATGAGCATGCTCACCGATACTCGGTGCTCGCCCCAGCATCTCAGAACTCGATATACTCGGAGAGCGCCGAGTACCGGCAAGATGGTCGGGCAGAAGCTCGGCTCCCCATCCCTGCATGTTGGCGCTCTTTACAGAGTCAGCCCACATGCAGGGATTGGCTGCCACACACTGTAATGCCACAGCCAGTGAATAGCGGTGTGATCGGAGATAACCGTTGCTATAGTAACCCGCTTCTTAGGTTACTATAGCAACTGTGGCAGCGGTGACGTCACCGCTTACTAACCAGCAGCCTCTGCTCACTCATTGAGTGATTAGACAGCACAGGGGAGCAGCAGCGTTCTTTCTTCCCCCGTGCTTTCTGATATAGCAGAGCCAGAAAAAGAAAGAAAGGGGGCTATATTGGTCACTAATTTTTGGGGTTTTGTTTTTGCATGTCAGAAATGCTTATTTCTAAATTTTGTGCAGTTATATTGGTTTACCTGGTGAAAATAAACAAGTGAGATGGGAATAGATTTGGTTTTTATTAAGTTGCCTAATAATTCTGCACAGTAATAGTTACCTGCACAAACAGATATCCTCCTAATGCCTGCTTTACACGCTTCAATATATCTCACAATCCGTCGTTCTGGTCAAGTTGTAAGTGACGCACATCCGGCATCGTTTGTGAGGTATCTGCGTGTGACAGCTACGTACGATCAGGATTGAACGCAAAACCGTTGATCGCAAACACATCGTATCTTTGTCTAGAATTGAACGTTTTGTTGCACGAACCTAGTCAATTGAATCGTGTGACATCCCTCATACGATTTCGGTGTCTGAGGCTATGTGCGCAGGTGTGCGCTCTGCACCACAGCTTAAAAAAGGTCCGCTTCAGAGCGCAGCTGAAAAGCTGCGTTCTGAAGCGCCTCACAATGTCTGTCATTCACTAATCTCTGTCAGCCCGTCACTATCTCTGTCCCTCTCTCTCTGTCCATGTCAGTCTATCCCTCTTACCCCCTCTCTCATACTCACCGATCCCCGGCGCGGCGCTGCACGGTGTTCACACTGCTCTGGCGGCTTTTACTATTTTGAAAAAGCCGGCCGCCCATTAAACAATCTCGTATTCCCTGCTTTCCCCACCCACCGGCGCCTAGGATTGGTTGCAGTGAGACACGCCCCCACGCTGAGTGACAGGTGTCTCACTGCACCCAATCACAGCAGCCGGTGGGCGTGTCTATACTGTGCAGTGAAATAAATAATTAAATAATTTAAAAAAACGGCGTGCGGTCCCCCCCAATTTTGAAACCAGCCAGATAAAGCCATACGGCTGAAGGCTGGTATTCTCAGGATGGGGAGCTCCGCGTTATGGGGAGTCCCCCAGCCTAACAATATCAGCCAGCAGCCGCCCAGAATTGCCGCATACATTAGATGCGACAGTTCTGGGACTGTACCCGGCTCTTCCCGATTTACCCTGGTGCGTTGGCAATCGGGGTAATAAGGAGTTAATTGCAGCCCATAGCTGCCACTAAATCCTAGATTAATCATGTCAGGCATCTCCCCGAGATACCTTCCATGATTAATCTGTAAGTGACAGTAAATAAACACACACCCGAAAAAATCCTTTATTAGAAATAAAAAACACAAACATAAACCCTCGTTCACCACTTTAATAAGCCCGAAAAAGCCCTCCATGTCCGGCGTAATCCAGGATGGTCCAGCGTCGCTTCCAGCTCTGCTGCATGAAGGTGACCGGAGCTGCAGAATACACCGCCGCTCCTGTCAGCTCCATGCAGCTAATGAAGGGAATAGCGCAATCACCCGAGCTGTCACTGAGGTTACCCGCTGTCACTGGATACAGCGGTGGCCGCGGGTAACCTCAGTGACAGCTCAGCTGATCGCGCGGCTGTCTTCAGTTGCTGCGTGGAGCTGACAGGAGCGGCTGTGTCTTCTGCAGCTCTGGTCACCTCCATGCAGCAGAGCTGGAAGCGACGCTGGACCATCCTGGATTACGCCGGACATGGAGGGCTTTTTCGGGCTTATTAAAGTGCTGAACCAGGGTATATGTTTGTGTTTTTTATTTCTAATAAAGGATTTTTTTGGGTTTGTGTGTTTATTTACTGTAACTTAAAGATTAATCATGGAAGGTATCTTGGGGAGACGCCTGACATGATTAATCTAGGATTTAGTGGCAGCTATGGGCTGCTATTAACTCCTTATTACCCCGATTGCCAACGCACCAGGGCAAATCGGGAAGAGCCGGGTACAGTCCCAGAACTGTCGCATCTAATGTATGCGACAATTCTGGGCGGCTGCTGACTGATATTGTTAGGCTGGGGGACTCCCCATAACATGGAGCTCCCCATCCTGAGAATACCAGCCTTCAGCCGTATGGCTTTATCTGGCTGGTATTAAAATTGGGGTGGACCGCACGTCGTTTTTTTTAATTATTTAATTATTTACTTCACTGCACAGTATAGACACGCCCACCGGCTGCTGTGATTGGGTGCAGTGAGACACCTGTCACTCAGCGTGGGGGCGTGTCTCACTGTAACCAATCATAGGTGCCGGTGGTCAGGAAAGCAGGGAATACGAGATTGTTTAATGAGCGGCCGGCTTTTTCAAAATAGTAAAAGCCGCTGGAGCAGTGTGAATGCCGTGCAGCGCCGCGCCGGGGACCGGTGAGTATGAGAGAGGGCTGCTCAATTCAGTTACTCAGGAGTTTAGCAGTCACCGGTGAGTCCTTCACGGGTGACCGCTAATCAGGACGCGACACAGACAGAGCCGCAGCATGACAATGAAGTCGGGTGAAGTTAACCCGAGTTCATTCTGATCGTGCGGCTCTGTCTGTGTCTGCTGTCATCTGCCATTCAGCTCTGCTACATGGCTGTCTGTGTCTGCTGTTAGCGGCCATGTAGCAGAGCTGAATGGCAGATGACATAGTAAAAACGCATCCCTACACATTACACACGCTTGGCAAGTCAATAAATAAAAAAAAAAAAAAAAAGGGTGCCCAATGCATACGTCACAGAACACATGATCTAAAGGATCGCACACAAAATTGATCAATTTAACAGACTACTAATGCTCGTGTGACAGCAAATGAACGACCTACGTGCAATCTCATAAGATCCCATTTGCAACCTGGGCGTGTCACATCGTAAACGTGATTGCACAACAAATTGCAACGTGTAAAGCTGGCTTTAGATAGCCAAATCTAAAAAACCCCACTCCAACTTCCAAAAATATTAAGCTTTGATATCTAGGAGTCTTTTGATTGAAAACATAGTTGTTGATCAATAATAAAAAAAATCCTCTAAAATACAACTTGCCTAATAATTCTGCACACAGTGTATATGGGCCCTTTTCAGTTCAATAACTCATCAAAAATTCACAATTTTTCCTGTTTTAGAGGTAGAAATGGCGCCCCTGACCTCTTGGGCCCCTGTGCGGCTGCAAGAATGATATATCTGCCCCTGCATAAATAGATATTCAGAATTAAATTTCTTCTGCCTTTGGACCCCCTATAAACAATAGGTATTTTTTCTCTCACAAATTCCTTTTCATTTAAAGGGGTTATCTGGGCACTTAAAATTCTTAACAAGCACATGGTGTCAAATAATAATAATTAAAAAAAGTAGCCTCCTAACCAATTCCCTACTCTAGACACTCAAGACTTCCTTGGTCCCACATAATTCCCTGGTCACTCCCTGAAGAAGCAACTAGCGAAATAAGCACTGAGGAGCAGGAAGTCATTTTTCAAAATAACCTCAGATCTGATTATTGTTTTATGGCTATGGTAATCTCATATATGTTTATCTCAGTTAATGGTCTTGTCTTGGCTCTTTGCACATAATATACCTTGAAGTACACTATAGATGTATAAGGTCCAATTCATCTGTACCTTGCACTTGCACTTTATTTACTTCTATTGTCACTATCTCTATATATGTCATCATTGTATCAGATTGAGTGATTTACATTCTTACATTTTTTATTTAATTTTTGTATGTGTGACCATCATGATTTACATTATATATATATATATATATATATATATATATATATACACACATATACAACATATATACATATATATATATATATATATATATATACTGTGTGTGTGTATATATATATATATATATATATATATATATATATATATATATATATAAAATAAATTATAGATCCATACAGTTTGGTCCACTTTTTGTACTGGGCACTGTCCTGCTCTTTTTGCCTACGTCCATTTGTAATATAATACATTTGATTAATTATATAATTGCTAATATAGAATTTCTTATACTGGAGTGTTATTATTTCTTTTTAAGTCCTTGGACTGCCTGCTCTTTATGGACAGCAATGTGACTAGCGCACGCAGTGATTGGAGACAGGGCAGGAAGTACCGAGACAAATGTGGACATGTGACCAACCTGCAGCCAATTAGTGATGAACACATCATTGATACAGCCAGTGATTGGAGACAGGGGAGGCAGTACCAAGACAAACGTGGACATGTGACCCCCCGGCATCCAATTAGTGATAAACACATCATTGAAGCAGCCAGTGATTGACTGCCATAGTCACATGTTTGCAAAACAAACTAGTGGGTTCCTGGTAAGGGTTGGAATGGAAGATGCATGGGTTCGGTAAGGTAAGTATTCATTTATCTTTTTAGCCTTTTATATCATTTTGATTTTATGTCATTGAAGTTAACCCTTTAAGGAAAGGAATAGTAAAGCATTTCTCACTCCATACAGTACAAAGCAGAGGAGTCCGATGCTCTGTTTTCCTCCTTGCAGCATGCAGTATCACATAGACATTGAGGGAGAGATTCTGCAGCTACACACCCCCTCCTCCCTATTTACCGCATTACTCTTGATTTTATATTTATGATGATTAAAAGAGATGGGAAAACGGGAACTATAAACTTTGGTAAGGAAAAGAAGACGCTGCTGTCCTCTAATAACATATTAGATAACTTTATATATTCTCATGTATTAGCAGGTTACATAAAGCCCAAATGAGCTATGTGTTAAATTCACAGCAATCTCATCCACACCACACAGCAGGCCCACATGCAGGAGGACCACGGGTCCCCGGACTTCTCTATTGTACTGGTGTAGTGCTAGGACAGGCTGTGTTCACACTAATGTTTGTCTTTCTACCATTACTAACATATATTTTAGACCCTATGACATCATAGTCCAGAAAACACTGCAGAGCTGCTAGCTGAGCCACACCCCTTATGACATCAGTGTCCAGAGCATACTACAGAGCTGTTACTGAGCCACACCCCTTATGACGACAGTGTCCAGAGCATACTACAGAGCTGTTACTGAGCCACACCCCTTATGACGACAGTGTCCAGAGCATACTACAGAGCTGCTAGCTGAGCCACACCCCTATGACATCAGTGTCCAGAGCATACTACAGAGCTGCTTACTGAGCCACACCCCCTATGACATCAGTGTCCAGAGCATACTACAGAGCTGCTAGCTGAGCCACACCCCCTATGACATCAGTGTCCAGAGCATACTACAGAGCTGCTAGCTGAGCCACACCCCTTATGACATCAGTGTCCAGAGCATACTACAGAGCTGTTACTGAGCCACACTCCCTATGACATCAGTGTCCAGAGCATACTACAGAGCTGTTACTGAGCCACACTCCCTATGACATCAGTGTCCAGAGCATACTACAGAGCTGTTACTGAGCCACACCCCCTATGACATCAGTGTCCAGAGCATACTAGAGAGCTGTTACTGAGCCACACCCCCTATGACATCAGTGTCCAGAGCATACTACAGAGCTGTTACTGAGCCACACCCCCTATGACATCAGTGTCCAGAGCATACTACAGAGCTGTTACTGAGCCACACCCCCTATGACATCAGTGTCCAGAGCATACTACAGAGCCGCTTACTGAGCCACACCCCCTATGACATCAGTGTCCAGAGCATACTACAGAGCTGTTACTGAGCCACACCCCTTATGACATCAGTGTCCAGAGCATACTACAGAGCTGTTACTGAGCCACACCCCCTATGACATCAGTGTCCAGAGCATACTACAGAGCTGCTAGCTGAGCGACACCCCTATGACATCAGTGTCCAGAGCATACTACAGAGCTGTTACTGAGCCACACCCCTTATGACATGTGTCCAGAGCATACTACAGAGCTGCTAGCTGAGCGACACCCCTATGACATCAGTGTCCAGAGCATACTACAGAGCTGCTTACTGAGCCACACCCCCTATGACATCAGTGTCCAGAGCATACTACAGAGCTGCTTACTGAGCCACACCCCCTATGACATCAGTGTCCAGAGCATACTACAGAGCTGCTTACTGAGTCACACCCCTTATGACATCACCATCTACAGAACACTGCAGAGCCACGCCCCAATGACATCATCATCCAGAGGACACTGCAGAGCTGCTATCTAGTCCTTCAAATTGCAGTCAAGAAATCTCTACTCTCTGTGCTTTGAATGGACTATAATTGGAACTAATGACCTGGAGGTCACATTATCACATATGGCAGACAGTAAATTATGCAGTTTGTTAATTTCTGCTAGCCTTTACAATGCTTTAATGTGACTACCTGGAAATACCCCTTTAATTAGCTTTCTAAGAACTTACCCCAAGTGAAAGGTTTTGGAGGTATGACAATTTCTGCACAGTGCAGTGGAACGTGTGAGCACAATATATGCAATAATAAATAAATAAATCAATATATAATCAGTTGAGCATATAATGTGACCTACTGTGCAGAGAGTTTTGGTGAACAGCTGAGAGCAGCAAAGGGTCACCACTGCCCTATGAGATAAAGACCTGTACAAAATTGCAAAAAGCGGATCCACTAACAATATGGATTTTATGAAAGATCATTTTATGTATTGCTTGTTTGATTAATTTACATAAACAACAAAAATATAAAAAGAAAAACATACAGCAGACGGACATCAATGTGAACTCTGCCCTTAGTACAGTGTGGTGCCAGACGGGGACAAAAGTGTAATTATCAAGCACACAAACACTCAGGTTATCAGAATATTGTCTATATATTATCATCACTCCAGAGAAGCCAAATCCAGGGCACAGAAAACAGGGAAATCACTCACCTTGTACAAATTTTTCGGTAGTACAACAAGAACACGCTGTAAAAAGTGCCATAAGGTAAAAAGGTTGTCATACTATGGAGCAAGTATCTGTTCAACTGATGCATTTCTAATACTCTCGTAGAGATTAGTGATCAGATAGTCTGTGCAATTGGCTGCCCCCTTCCATGCCTATATTATACAACTTAACAGGGTAAAGCATCTGTGAGCACGTTCCGCCACAGAACAGGGGCAGGATGGGTAAATGATTGTTGCTGAGG
The DNA here is from genome assembly GCF_048569485.1 of Anomaloglossus baeobatrachus. Lineage (NCBI taxonomy): Eukaryota > Metazoa > Chordata > Amphibia > Anura > Aromobatidae > Anomaloglossus > Anomaloglossus baeobatrachus. The sequence goes on along the minus strand of NC_134353.1, from coordinate 54,218,426 downwards.
TCTTCCCACTGGGATCTGAAGTTTGTTGGTTGTCATGGTTTGAAATGTGCTGGATCGCGGGATCTGAAAGTGTTGGTTTGCAGGGTCTGAAAATTGTCAGGTACTGGGGTCTAAAAAGTGTCAGATGCCGAGGTCTGAAGTGTGTAAGATGCTGGGCTCTGAAGAGTGTAAGGTGCTGGGGTCTGAAGAGTGCAAGGTGCTGGAATCTGAAAAGTGTAAGATGCTGGGGTCTGAAGAGTGCAAGGTGCTGGGGTCTGAAAAGTATAAGGTGCTGGGGTCTGAAGAGTGCAAAGTGCTGGGGTCTGAAGAGTGTAAAGTGCTAGGGTCTTAAGAGTGCAAGCTGCTGGGGTCTGAAGACTGTAAGATGCTGGGGTCTGAAGAGTGTCAGGTGCTGGGGTCTGAAGAGTGTAATGTGCTGGGGTCTGAAGTGTCATGTGCCAGGGTTGGTAAAGTATCAGGTGACGGGGTCTAAAGAGTGTCAGGTGAGGTCCGAAGAGTGTATGGTGTGCAGCACCCCACGGGGCAGGTGTTTTTAACTTATTCGTTGCCGAGCCGGGGGTGCAGATCCTCTGCGTCATTACGGGGTGGGTTGGTCTGGTTCCGTTGCCCTGAGGCATACAGGAAGGAAAGGATGGCGGTGGACGGGAGGCAGGAGGGAGGATGAGGGTGGTAGTGACGGTTAGGAAAATCTTTTTTAAGATTGTGACGACACCTGTGGTACGCGGCCAAGGATGGGCCGCCGCTGCGGGTGCTACTCTCCGGGGCTGATGGTGAGGGTTGGAGCCGGGATGGTGTCGCTCCCCACAGGCGGAGCAGGATTACCCCGGGGAGGAAGATGGAGGACAGGCGGGGGTTGGTGGTAGTCCCTGATGGCACCACAGCATTGGGCGCCGGTAAAGGAGAGGCAGAGACAGGGGCTGCGGTTCCAGGTCTTTTTACTCACAGGTAGTTCAGGTGCTGCCACAGAGTACCAATCTCTGCCACGATGGGCTCCAGCTGATCCCGGATCCGTGAAAGGTCAAGTCCGGTGTGTGTGTCAGCCTGTGAGCCCTTTCCTCCTTTGATGCGCTAAGTATCGGACCCCCGTGGCGTGAAGTACTTGGGGATCCCGGTGTCAGTAAAGTATCCTGTTCTGTATGCTGATAGCACGGTTCCGTTGTGGTGCCGGTCCTCAACCCCAGATCCTATATGCTATTTGGCTGCAGACTCGTTGGGACAAATCCAGTGACTGTTCTACAGTTAGGTCCAGAAATATTTGGACAGTGACACAATTTTCGCGAGTTGGGCTCTGCATGCCACCACATTGGATTTGAAATGAAATCTCTACAACAGAATTCAAGTGCAGATTGTAACGTTTAATTTGAAGGTTTGAACAAAAATATCTGATAGAAATTGTAGGAATTGTCACATTTCTTTACAAACACTCCACATTTTAGGAGGTCAAAAGTAATTGGACAAATAAACCAAGCCCAAACAAAATATTTTTATTTTCAATATTTTGTTGCGAATCCTTTGGAGGCAATCACTGCCTTAAGTCTGGAACCCATGGACATCACCAAACACTGGGTTTCCTCCTTCTTAATGCTTTGCCAGGCCTTTACAGCCGCAGCCTTCAGGTCTTGCTTGTTTGTGGGTCTTTCTGTCTTAAGTCTGGATTTGAGCAAGTGAAATGCATGCTCAATTGGGTTAAGATCTGGTGATTGACTTGGCCATTGCAGAATGTTCCACTTTTTTGCACTCATGAACCCCTGGGTAGCTTTGGCTGTATGCTTGGGGTCATTGTCCATCTGTACTATGAAGCACCGTCCAATCAACTTTGCGGCATTTGGCTGAATCTGGGCTGAAAGTATATCCCGGTACACTTCAGAATTCATCCGGCTACTCTTGTCTGCTGTTATGTCATCAATAAACACAAGTGACCCAGTGCTATTGAAAGCCATGCATGCCCATGCCATCACGTTGCCTCCACCATGTTTTACAGAGGATGTGGTGTGCCTTGGATCATGTGCCGTTCCCTTTCTTCTCCAAACTTTTTTCTTCCCATCATTCTGGTACAGGTTGATCTTTGTCTCATCTGTCCATAGAATACTTTTCCAGAACTGAGCTGGCTTCATGAGGTGTTTTTCAGCAAATTTAACTCTGGCCTGTCTATTTTTGGAATTGATGAATGGTTTGCATCTAGATGTGAACCCTTTGTATTTACTTTCATGGAGTCTTCTCTTTACTGTTGACTTAGAGACAGATACACCTACTTCACTGAGAGTGTTCTGGATTTCAGTTGATGTTGTGAACGGGTTCTTCTTCACCAAAGAAAGTATGCGGCGATCATCCACCACTGTTGTCATCCGTGGACGCCCAGGCCTTTTTGAGTTCCCAAGCTCACCAGTCAATTCCTTTTTTCTCAGAATGTACCCGACTGTTGATTTTGCTACTCCAAGCATGTCTGCTATCCCTCTGATGGATTTTTTCTTTTTTTTCAGCCTCAGGATGTTCTGCTTAACCTCAATTGAGAGTTCCTTAGACCGTATGTTGTCTGGTCACAGCAACAGCTTCCAAATGCAAAACCACACACCTGTAATCAACCCCAGACCTTTTAACTACTTCATTGATTACAGGTTAACGAGGGAGACGCCTTCAGAGTTAATTGCAGCCCTTAGAGTCCCTTGTCCAATTACTTTTGGTCCCTTGAAAAAGAGGAGGCTATGCATTACAGAGCTATGATTCCTAAACCCTTTCTCCGATTTGGATGTGAAAAGTCTCATACTGCAGCTGGGAGTGTGCACTTTCAGCCCATATTATATATATAATTGTATTTCTGAACATGTTTTTGTAAACAGCTAAAATAACAAAACTTGTGTCACTGTCCAAATATTTCTGGACCTAACTGTAGATGTTTCCTGTGACCCTTTCAGAGTTTGTAGACAACGTGATGTGTATCTGCCCTAGGATTCTGTATCCCGACAGCGTCTGTCCTGTGGAAGCAGCCGCCTGCTTTGTTGTCATTGTGTTGTGTGTTCCGAATTGTTGCCCCCAGCTGGTTCACTACTCTCACTAGGTCAACCTGCTCTTCCCACTGTGTGCTCCTAACTCCCCCTGGTGGTTGCTTCTCCCTGACCCTGAGTCCCCGGGTCCAGTGGATTGGGGAGCCCCTGGTGTGGTGGCGTCCTGTAAACCCACCGCTGTAGTGAGCCCCTGCTGTGATCTGACCCTGGCCCAGTCCCCATTGGGGAGGGCAACCCAGTGTTAGGGATACTTTGCACACTACGACATCGCAGGTGCGATGTCGGTGGGGTCAAATCGAAAGTGACGCACATCCGGCATCGCTGTCGACATCGGAGTATGTGAATCGTTTTTACTACGATTAACGAGCGCAAAAGCGTCGAAATTGTATGATCGGTGTAGCGTCAGTCAATTCCATAATTTTGGAAGGACCGATGTTACGATGTTGTTCCTCGTTCCTGCGGCAGCACACACCGCTGTGTGTGAAGCCGCAGGAGCGAGGAACATCGCCTTACTTGCGTCCCGGCTGCAATGAGGATGGAAGGAGGTGGGCGGGATGTTTACATCCCGCTCATCTCCGCCCCCCTGCTTCTATTGGCCGCCTGCCGTGTGACGTCGCTGTGACGCCGCACGACCCGCCCCCTTAGGAAGGAGGCAGTTCGCCGACCAGAGCGACGTCGCAGGGCAGGTAAGTGCATGTGAAGCTGCCGTAACGATAATTTTCGCTACGGCAGCTATCACAAGATATCGCAGCTGCGACGGGGGCGGGGACTGTCACGCTCGGCATCGCTACCATCGGCTTGCGATGTTGTAGTGTGCAAAGTACCCCTTACTGTTTGTTTGTGTGAGTGGAAACCGATACCGACCTTCCCTGGAGCCGAGATAAGTACTACACCCCAATGGAGGTACAGTACCCTGTGGCGCCTGAAGCCTCAGGGGCACCATGGGTGCCGTGGTCTGAAAAGTGTCAGGTAACCGGGTTATGAAAAGTGTAAGTGGCTGGGGTCTGAAGAGTGTAAGCTGGGGTCTGAAGAGTCTCAGGTACGGAGTCTAAAGAGTGTAGTGTGCCGTGGTCTGAAGAGTATCAGATGCCAGGATCTGAAGAGTCTTGGATGCCAGGTCTGAAGAGTGTAGTGTTCCGGGGTCTGAAGAGTGTCAGGTGCCGGGGTGTGAAGAGTCTTGGGTGCTGGAGTCAGAAGAGTGTCAGGTGCCAAGGTTGGAAGAGTGTCAGGTGCTGGGGTTGGAAAAGTTGCACTATAAATATATCAAAAAGACTGACCCGCACAACCAACAGGTGTCAACAGGTGCTAGCTGAAAACACATTATAGCACACTGAAATGCGAACAATGAATAATGGAACTCTGGTATTGCATTACTGCTATAGGAAGATTTGAAAAAAAGAGATATTTAGCTAATGTATTGGCCAATGCAAGTGAGCCAGGTCACCACGGCAAGGTATATCTCTGAATAACGGGAACCTAACTTGAAATGCCACTATCTGGGTTAAAAACCTCCATGTCTGGGCAGCTAGACTCCTGCTATAAAAGGAAATGAATACAGCCTAGTTAATTCAATAGCAGAGTTCCATTATTCATTGTTAGCATTTTAGAGTGCAGCTGTATGTGTATTGTGGTTATAATGTGTTTTCAGCTAGCACCTGTTCACACCAGTTGGATGTGCGGGTCAGTCTTTTTGATATACGTATTTGTAGTGCACGCTTTCTGATTGAGCACTCCACCCTGTAACCAGCCTGAGCTTATTCCCTTTTATAGCTGGAGTCTACGGTAGCTGCCCAGACATGAAGGTTTTTAAGATAGATTGTGGCATTTCAAGTTAGGTTCCCAGTATACAGAGACTACCTTGCTGTTGGTTTCTGGGCTCACACGCATTGGCCAATACAATAGCTAAATATTTCTTTTTTAAAATATTCCTATAGCAGTAATGTAATACCAGAGTTCCCTTATACCCATTTTTAGCATTTTACTGTGCAGCTGTATGTGTTTTGGGGTTGGAAGAGTGTCAGGAGCTGGGATCGAAAGAATGTCAGGAGCTGGGATCGAAAGAGTGTCGGGAGCTGGGATCGGAAGAGTATAGGGAGCTGGGATCAGAAGAGTGTCGGGTGCTGGGGTTGGAAGAGTGTCAGGAGCTGGGACCGGAAGAGTGTCAGGAGCTGGGATCGGAAGAGTGTCGGGAGCTGGGATTGGAAGAGTGTCGGGAGCTGGGATCGGAAGAGTGTAGGGAGCTGGGATCAGAAGAGTGTCGGGTGCTGGGGTTGGAAGAGTGTCAGGAGCTGGGGTTGGAAGAGTGTCAGGAGCTGGGACCGGAAGAGTGTCAGGAGCTGGGATCGGAAGAGTGTCGGGAGCTGGGATCGGAAGAGTGTCGGAAGCTGGGATCGGAAGAGTGTCGGGAGCTGGGATCGGAAGAGTGTCGGGAGCTGGGATCGGAAGAGTGTCGGGAGCTGGGATCGGAAGAGTGTCGGGAGCTGGGATCGGAAGAGTGTCGGGAGCTGGGATCGGAAGAGTGTCAGGTTCTACAGTATGAACAATCTCAGGTGCTGGGATCTGTAGAGTGAAGGGTTCTGGGGGCGAAAGAGTGTTGGGAGCCAGGGCGTAGAGGGTGCGCTACTCATGATTTATCACTAGACTGCACAAAAAAATTGCACACATTATTATATAGATCTCTTAGCTGTAAGGAGCTGGATTCATTGAATGCTCAGTTGAGTGTCACTTCCATTTTGAGATGGATTTATAAAGTAGGGGATCTAAGAAATTAAAGAGGTTGGTACAAGATTTAATGAAAGGGAACAACCCGATTAGGTAATTTACATGAGCAGAATTGTGCCCAAATACAATGGCCGACGATTACATAAGAGTTAATCAGCGCTCTTTTAATGGCCCGTTCACATGGGCCAATACGAAGGAACAACTGTTAATACAGTTGCTGTGATCTCATATGACATGTTTGTTTTCGGCAGCACATCCCACTTACATGGTCCAATGTGCTGCAGACAATGATGATTTGGTCATGGTGCAATGGTGCAATTAATTCTGAATGCTTATTTGTAAACATGCCGCCATTAGAGCTGTGTGTTGGTTGTGACGGGTGCTTGGACTGATGACCATTTTGCCGCATCGAGTATAATGCTGACTTGCCGGGTTTGTCGTGTTTTATGGATTTCCATAAATGTGTGGTCTATTTCACATTTTGAGGGAATATTTCAGTCTAAAGTTGTGGTGAGATCCATCATAAATCACTGTTGAGTCAAGTCCTGCAGCTTCACGTTACACAGGAGCCATCACTAGGGTGACGTTTTGGGAACCCCAAAGCCTCAAATAATAGAATTCTGGGTCATATATAACCATAAACTAAGGCCCCTACAATTGAGAGGGGCTTTTTGGCATTTTACTCAAAGATTTGCAAGTTACTGTCCAGACCTGACACCTCCAGGCAGGTTTACCTATTGCGCCAATTCAAGACTGGTCCATAAAGAAAAAGCTACACACAATATTACTGATGGAGCTGGTATTGACATGAAGGATGGTGGAGTGACATGAGTACATAATGTCATGTGTGCGTACCTGAGGGTTCAGTGCCCTGCGTTGCGCTTCGGGATAACTTAGTCTTGGTGGATTTGCTTGTGGTCCTTGCAGGCACCGGAGAGGCTGAGGGGCTGTCACCGCGAATGGTGGAGAGGTCTTGCATGCTGAAGCTCCTTAGTCTTTCTGATAGTGCTCCCTGCCCCTTGGGGAAAAGAAAACATATTTGTTTATTTTTTTAAAGAGTTGGACAGGCGCCCTTATAAAACAACAGTCACAAGCAAGAAATACACATGATACCGAACAGTTGGGAGAGTGGTTTGCGATCTGAAGAAGCCCCATGGCCAGTGTCTTCTAAAGGATATAGACACTTTTTCGGGCAATTGTATTTTTACATCAATACATGTATTTTTGGCTAAAGATAATATTTGCAATAGGGTTCCATTAAAATTTTAACCGCCTAGCTTCAACAGTGGACAAATTCTCTGCTCCTGATAAAGATTATTTGTGGCATTGCTATGTGGTCTTCAGACTGGAGGCTGGAATGGAGCAATGGAGAATGAAATGGAAGTCTATGCTCTTCAGAGATGAGTCCTGCTTTTGTGTTTGATAGAATGATAGTCAGAAATTAATCTCCAGACCATGTTGGCAACACTATGAAGAGGTCTTCACGCAGGTGTCACGTGTGACAGACAGTCATATGGTTTCTGACCATAGAAGGTCACAGCGTTTGGATACGCAGAATGCTCCCTGACTTTCCATTGTTCCTTCTGTCCGTATTCATTGGTATAGGTAGCTTTCCTGCTGGATTCATCTCTCTCCATTTTGGACCCAGCAGGAGCTCGCCTTCCACAGCTACTGATCATCAGCATTATCTTGGTGTTTTCATACTCCTTCTCTCCTTGGACTGGTGCTGGTGATATTATTTAGTTCCTTCAAGCCGAGGTTGCAAGCAGGTGGCTTTTTACTCCTTTGTGGAATCATTGCTGAAAACTCTGCTAAACTTCTACCTGAGTCATCTGTAGATACGTAGGTCATGTATTTTCCCCCTCTGTGTCCTCCTTGTGTCATCTATAGTGTTTAGTGGGGTTGACGAAGAGCTCATCCCATCCGTTCCCTATTCAAGCCCCAGCACTAGGGATACCTAGGGTGAGGTATCCAGCTCGGCGCATCGGTGTGGAACCTATCTAGGGAGGAGAGGGACCCCAAGGACCGTCAGTAGGTTCGGTCAGGGGTCACCATCTTACCTTTACCTAGACACAGGGTTTTCTTTCCCTTTTGCCGTGCCCTTGGTACTTCCCCGTAGGTAGCGTGACAGCAGGAACATCACACTGGTCCTACTCCCGGAATTAAGATGTGGGGTGGTATAATGTACAATAGCCAGACACCTCTAGTCTTCATTCCAGGTGCACTAACAGCTCGCCGACACAATGATTTGTTCCTGGAACTAGTGGAGCAGCTATATCTACAAAGTGTCCGTGGAGCCATTTTTCAACACGACAGCACTACACCGCATGTTGCTTGTACCACTGTGAGCAGCCTGCTTGACCTAAACATGCTCCCCTGGCTGCAGCATCTCTGGGCTTGTCTCCCTTCGAGCACATCTTGGACATCATTGCTCAGAAATTGCACAGGGAGCTTCCAGCAGCGGATCTTGATGATTTTTGAGTTCAAGTGCATTCAGCGCAACAGAACATTCCTCAGACGACCATTAATAACCTCATTGATAGCTGCCAAGTGTGTAAGTGCTGGGATTTCTGCATGTAGCGCTCATGTGACGTCCTGGACTAGCCAGGTAGTCACATATAGCGCCCCGCATAACACCTGTCCCTCACTAGGTAACACCAGCCAACTACATTAAACCCTAGTCACCTCCCTCAGTGCTTGATGTTCACACCAGGGGGAGGAGACAGGTGGTTGGCCACGCCCACCGAGGAGTTCACAGGTTATGAGGCAGGAAAAGACAAGTTCAGTTTTGGAGTGGAGTGTAGTTCAAGTCTGAAGGCAGGCTTGTGCCTGTGCCAAGGCCTGCAACTCTGTGTCAGGTGTCTGGGTTGGAGTCCGGGCACCTTTGGCTAGGAGGCATACGGTGGCCTCAGCCTGCAGGAGCCGGGAAGACGGAACCGTGGTGGACTGGGACATTCTAGTGGCCCGCCAGTACCGACCCGGGGAACCGACTGGAAACCGGAGCACAAAGGGGGGTACTCAGACCCAGAAGTTAGGTCCAGAAGCTACTGGGGGCTAGCTAATTAACTGATTGAGGCTAGTACTTTAGGTCCTTTCCCAACCAAAGTCCCGACTGAAGACAACAGCCCAACGAGGGGGATAGAAAGCCACCGCACAGGCAGAGAGATCCCACGGGCCAGCGTCTGCGGGCAAAGGGCTCTCCCGACATCCACAAAGCCGGGGAGCGGACTCCTGACGCTGAAGCGCAGGAAGCCCAACAATACACAACACGGTGCAGGAGAAAGGCAGAAACGGGTGGGGTACCAGACGCAGCTGGCTGCGGGCACCGACCACCATCATCTTGGTTTACCATAGACTTGTGTCTGTCACTAATCGTGAGTACAACAGTGCCCTCTGGCCGCGCACCTCCCTGCACCGCCCATCACACAGCACCCAACGGGTCCTGGGGCCACCATCCCTACCCACGGAGGGGTTAACATCTTGCTGCACAACATCTCCTCTGGGTGCCCAGTAACCGCAGCGGTGCTGTCCACCTTCACCACAACCCATGGGTGGCGTCACGAACTTAAAACACGGCTCCGGCCGTACACCTACGTCCCCTTAAAGCACCAGTTCCCCCTTCAGATCGAAGTGGACCACAGGGCCCCTGGGTCCGGAGACGCTCGAGCCACCACCCGGTGAGTCCGGACCCGAGCGGCTCGGTTGCAGCCAAGCGTGGGTTGGTACACTCATACTCCATGATGAATAAATTGAGGGGTTTTGAAAATTTAGTTTTCATTTTTTCACTATTTCCATAGTATTAACATGTCTATCCATCCTGTAAGTTCCATCATTCCAGGACTTTTCCTTCCTGGTCCTGCAATTTCAAAGTTGAGGAACATAATTGGGAATATGATAGAACTTGTCTCAGCTCCAAGACTCATGGCGTTTACTCAGTTCACATCCATCTCTAGGAGCCGTAGTCAAAACATGTCACTAGTAATATAAAATACAGCTGGAATAGTTTGAGAGAAGAAACCAAATCTTCAGACTCCGGAGACGGTGATTTATATCGCTGTTTGGCAGGGCTGTGTATTTTGTGCTGCCAAGTCCTGGCCCAATGCTGAATGATGTTATTCTAAGGATCACAGTCTGCGGCGGCAGATCACGTATAATCCGCATTGTACTCATGTCAGGATCCAATAGCTACAATCTGCAGCCCAGCCTCGTAACCTGAGGCTCCTGGCCCTGGTGCAAAATGTGTACCAGGACCTCCTGAAGCATCATCCTCCATTTATAATGCTGCTGGCTTCCCCTGTAACACAGGGGTCACTGGGCGCTGTCCAGCATCGGGCCCAGATGTGACTGCAACCACTGTACATAATGGAAATAATAATATACCCGGCATCTGCCCTGATTTTCGGTTTTATGTCATAACACAATGAAAATATTAGCAATTTTCCAATATACGGTATGTTTACATTTCTTGCCATATTCAACATCTCTGTTTGCTGTCAATAAATTAAAACAGTTGACAGCACTATAGAAATGGAGAGAGCAGAGCACACATGTATGGAGTGAAGTCATGGCGGCTGCACGAAGGAGAAATGTGAATCGTAATGCCCCCACCCCAGGATCACAAGAGCCCAGGAGGTCCCAGCTTAGTGTCCAGTGCCCAGGAGGTCGCCCCTTTGTGTGCAGTGCCCAGGAGGTCGCCCCTTTGTGTGCAGTGCCCAGGAGGTCGCCCCTTTGTGTGCAGTGCCCAGGAGGTCACCCCTTCATGTACAGTGCCTAGGAGGTCGCAGTGACGACATGGACTTTGTCAGTGCGTAGCAAGGGTTAAAGTTTCTTAACATTCAGCCGGACATGAAGATATTTTGTTTATAAACGGGGGATAAGCCCTCATTGTTTCATTTCATTGAATCTAGTGTTAGGGTCATGTCACACACAACGACAGCGATGACGACGTCGCTGCTAAGTCGCCATTTTCTGTGACGTAGCAGCGACCTTGCTAGCGATGTCGCTGTGTATGACATCCAGCAACGACCTGGCCCCTGCTGTGAGGTCGCCGGTTGTTGCTGAATGTCCTGGACCATTTTTTAGTTGTTGCTCTCCCGCTGTGAAGCACACATCGCTGTGTGTGACAGCGAGAGAGTAACGAACTGAATGTGCAGGGAGCAGGGAGCCGAGTTCTGCGGACGCTGGTAACCAATGTAAATATCGGGTAACCAAGCAAAGGCTTTGCTTGGTTACCCGATATTTACCTTTGTTACCAGAGTCCGCAGCTTCTTGAAGCTGGCTCCCTGCTCCCTGGTACATCGGGTAACTATAAGCGAAGCGCTTTGCTTAGTAACCCGATGTATACTATGGTTACCAAGCACAGTGTCGTTTCACGGGTCGCTGGTGGCTGGTGGCTGATCTCTGATCGCTGTGGAGATCTGCCTATTTGACAGCTCACCAGCGACCTTGTAGCGATGCTCCAGCAATCCCTGCTAGGTCAGATCGCTGGTGGGATCGCTGGAGTGTCGCTTAAGTGTGACGGTACATTTAAAGTTCTTATTAACTCATGTAATTACCTTGACCAGAGAGGATCAGATACCCAGACAAATCAATTGTGCGAACCTCCATTGTATTGTTGGATGCAATGTGGCTGGGCTGTCTCCCTTGTTACTGTCAGAGACCATTATTAATAGGGATACTTTACATGTGGCTTGAGATCTAGCCAATAAGAGCCCAGTCTTATCCACCAATCGTGAAGACCCCAATGATCTGAATGGAGAGCTCAGGGATATAAGAAGGAGGACTGTCCATTGCCCCGGTAGACTCTTGCTACATGATACCAATCTAGGATCTGCGTATCCAATTGCGAAGCCATAGCTGAACCTGGATTATAACACTACATGGACTTTAGTATCGAATGCAAGGATTTGGCTGAGATATCAAGGACTACCTAAGGAAGGAATCCAGCTCGGGACAATACAGTCACCGGACTACAGACTTTGTGGACCTCAGACAGCTTCCTAAATCTGGCGTTATTCCATTCTTGGTGGGTGCCCGCCGAAAGCGGGGTGCTGCTGGTTTGGAGTAAGTAGCCCTGGAAGCTCTGAGGCACGGACATATTCTAATCCCTGGTGAGTCAGCGGAAGGGTGAGAAACTGGTGCCGGTTACATTCTGTGGTTTCGCTGGTTATGTGCCATATGCCGTTAATTGTTTGGGGATCCAATAAAGTCTTAATATTGTGATTCCCTCACCCTGTGTTGTCTGAGTAGTGTTCCGTCCTCGGTTAAGGAGGTTGGGCGTTTAGTTGGGATGAGCCCTGGGACATGCTGTCTTTCTAAAGGCGGCCGGGTCAGCGGACGAGAGCACCCACTGACCCCAGTGTCTCCACAGTCGCCTCTTTGTGTATAGTGCCAAGGAGGTCGCCCGTTTGTGTACAGTGCCCAGGAGGTCGCCACTTTATATGCAGTGCCCAGGAAGTCACCCCTTTGTCTGCAGTGCCCAGGAGGTCAACCCTTTGTGTGCAGTCCCAGGAGGTCTCCCCTTTATATGCAGTGCCTAGGAGGTTGACCCTTTATATGCAGTGCCCAGGAGATCACCGCTTTGTGTGTAGTGCCCAGGAGGTCAACCCTTAGTGTGCAGTGCCGAGGAGGTCGCTCCTTAGTGTGCAGTGCCCAGGAGGTCGCCGCTTTATGAACAGTGCCTAGGAGGTTGCCCCTTTATATGCAGTGCCCAGGAGGTCACCCCTTTTGTGCAGTGCCCAGGAGGTCACCCCTTAGTGTGCAGTGCCCAGAAGGTCACCGCTTTGTGTGTAGTGCCCAGGAGGTCAACCCTTAGTGTGCAGTGCAGAGGAGGTCACTTATTAGTGTGCAGTGCCCAGGATGTCTCCCCTTTGTGTGTAGTGCCCAGGAGGTCAACCCTTAGTGTGCAGTGCCCAGGATGTCGCTGCTTTGTGTGTAGTGCCCAGGAGGCCACCACTTTCTGTGCAGTGCCCAGGAGGTTGCCCGTGTGTACAGTGCCCAGGAGGTCACTCGTGTGTGTATAGTGTCCAGGAGGTCGCCACTTTATATGCATTGCCCAGGAGGTCACCCCTTTGTCTGCAGTGCCCAGGAGGTCAACCCTTTGTGTGCAGTTTCAGGAGGTCTCCCCTTTATATGCAGTGCTCAGGAGGTTGCACATGTATGTACAGTGCCTAGGAGGTTGACCCTTTATCTGCAGTTCCCAAGAGGTCGCCCCTTTGTGTGCAGTGCCCAGGAGGTCACCACTTTGTGTGTAGTGCCCAGGAGGTCAACCCTTAGTGCAGTGCCGAGGAGGTCGCTTATTAGTGTGCAGTGCCCAGGAGGTCTCCACTTTATGTACAGTGCCTAGGAGGTTGCCCCTTTATGTGCAGTGCCCAGAAGGTCGCTCCTTTGTGTGCAGTGCCCAGGAGGTCGCTCCTTTGTGTGCAGTGCCCAGGAGGTCTCCCCTTTGTGTGTAGTGCCCAGGAGGTCAACCCTTAGGGGTACTTTGCACGCTGCGACATCGCAAGCCGATGCTGCGATGCCGGGCGCAATAGTCCCCGCCCCCGTCGCACATGCGATATCTTGTGATTGCTGCCGTAGCGAACATTATCGCTACGGCAGCTTCACATGCACTCACCTGCCCTGCGACGTCGCTCTGGCCGGCGATCCGCCTCCTTCCTCAGGGTGGTGGGTCGTGTGGCGTCACAGCGGCGTCACATGGGAGGTGGCCAATAGCAGCGGAGGGGTGGAGATGAGCAGGATGTAAACATCTCGCCCACCTCCTTCCTTCCGTATAGCAGCCGAGACGCAGGTAGGAGATGTTCCTCGTTCCTGCGGCTTCATACACAGCGATGTGTGCGGCCACAGGAACGAGGAACAACATCGTACCTGTCACTGCACCGGCATTATGGAAATTTCGGACCCTACACCAATGATACGATAACGACGCTTTTGCGCTCGTTAATTGTATCAAAAAGGATTTGCACACTACGATATCGACTCCGATGCTGGATGTGCGTCACTTTCGATTTGACCCCACCGACATCGCACCTGCGATGTCGTAGTGTGCAAAGCCCGCCTTAGTGTGCAGTGCCCAGGAGGTCGCTGCTTTGTGTTTAGTGCCCAGGAGGTTGCCCCTTAGTGCACAGTGCACAGAGCTCTCTGCAAAGTACAATCAACAGCTTTTTCCCTCTAAATGATGGCTCTATGATGGCTCTAGTGGTCTCCTGGTTGGACTGCCAAGTGTTGAATGTAGAGAGCAATAGAGTTAATATTAGTAATAATAATTATTATTATTTTTATTATTATTATTATTATTACTACATTAAAAAAGTAACCTGCTATATTATTACACTAAACCTGAAACATACAGACTTAAAAAAAATAGTGCAAATATATTCAATAGATTTACATATTTCTGCAACTTTATTTCCATTAAAGAAAAGAAGAGGTGAGAGTGGTGGTTATTAAGAATTTATAAAATGCATATGTACGAGACATGACCAGATACAGCCTGTGCCTTCTAGCTATAGAACAGATCTGTCATCTGCCAGTGTGAGCCCTCCCTCCAGAGATAGTGAAGAGACTCTGCTGACTCACCCCCAGACTACTCAGCAAAGTTATAAACTGCTCAAATGTTCCATTTTCGATTTGCAGGGGGAAAAAAAAAAGTTTCTTTACAAACGTGACAATATTTTTCTTTTATCTTCACTATGTATGTACTGTGCTGTTGCATCCATTACCTTAGCAGCGGCTGTGACTGCAGCTGAGGCAGCAACATTAAGACCTCTCTTGCCAAAATGAACCAGGGCATCGTAACTGCGATCTTTTGCTTGGATGAGACATTCATCAATTTCCTAAAGTAAAAGATAATGCACTTATTATCAGGAAAATCAAATTATACTCATTCTGGAAGGAGGAGTGAAGGATAGGGGTGGGGAGATGGTCAGCATGCTGCATACACCCCCCTCCCCCCAACCTGCCATTGCTCAGGAAGGGTGGCGGCTGTAAACTATATGTCGGAGCAGGGAATGAGCCTAAAACAGTTGGGGGCATGGTGTCCCTATAATGCAAGTTTGGGTGGGAGGAGTACTGGCATTTTTAGGGGAGGGTAAAATATGGTACAAGGACTGTGATTGCCTCACTGCATACCTGGTAAGAGCGGTATCAGCGGTCAACCACGTTGAGTTTACCACGATGAAGACATGGTTAACTTGCATGTGGGGCACCAGCTGCTCGGCACTGCCCCCAGGATGTTGTGGGCCTGGCAATCATGAAAGTAGGGGTAGGTGAGCATGGCTGTCCTGCTTTAATATTGAGAGGTAGAGTCATGCGGACCTCCGACTCAGGGAGTGCTGGTTCATAGTGTAAAAATGTAAAATATAAGTTGGAGCCTGCCACAAATTATTTCCAAAAATTATAAACTTATTATGTGCTTTTTTTCATTTTTATAAAGGTTAAATTCCTTGTGCACACTTTATTACTAGAGATGATCGGACCCGTGGATATTCGAGTTCGCCAAATCCACACAGACTGAAAAAAAGCTTGGCTCGGGAACTGAACTTGACCCGAACTTGACAACAAATTCTATACAAGTCAATGGGGATGAGAAGTTCTGTGCTGAAAAATGGTCATAGTAAGAGGTAGGGGGCTGCAAAATGAAGCTAAATGGCAATCTAGCAGTCAGGTGACCAGAGTTCACATTGGGGGCTCCCCGCTGCCATCAGTGAACTAAGATGAACCCATTGTCAGACTGCTGTGCGGCCGTGTCACGCACTCCAGCAGTCCGGCAATCCGGCAGTGGGTTCACTAGCGGTCACAGTTGGTACCATGAGAACCAGGCTGTGACCTCCAGTGAGCTCACTGATGCCACTGCTTCTCACAGCCTGGGGTTCCCCACAGGCATCAGTATGATCCAGAGTCTGCAGTGATCGGCCGCATTTTCCATCATTGCAGACCCCAGATGTAGCAGAGCCGGGATCATCATAGGACATCGTGTGGATTACATCGGACCTGCAGGGGTGTTTTGGGGGGGTTAATAAAGGGGTAAAAGGGGTTGTGTGTATTTTATTTCAAATAAAAGGATTTTTTTGGTGTTTGTATTTATTTTTTTTTTACTTACAAGTTAGTAATGGGGGTGTGTTTCATAGACCCCTCCCAATTACTAACCTAGGGCTTGGTGACATCTGTGATTTTTTTTTATATCAGCCCCATATATTACCTTGATTGCCACTGCACTAGTGCAATCGGGATGAGCCAAGCAAAGAGCCAGAATTGGTGCATCTTAAGAGGCGCCACTTCTGGGGTGGCTGCGGGCTGCTGTTTTCAGTCTGGGAGGGGCCAATAACCATAGCTCTTCCCACCCTGATATATCAGCCCTCAGCACTTTGGCTGGTTATCAAAAATGGGGGAATCCCACACCATTTTGTTTAATCCCCTCTATTTTTGATAACCAGCTACAGTAAGCTGACTGTTGGTGGTTGCAGCCTGCTACTGCTTTACCCATGCTGGATATCAAAAATAGGGCATCATTTTTATTTTTTTACAGTACTTGACATGGCTGTGATAGGGCCAGAGGTGCCCGCAGCGTAAAAGCTTGCTGATTGGCTGCTCTACAACCTTTTAATAAGCTTTATTCGGATTACAAACCCGAACAGGAACCTGATGTACAGGTAAAAGTTTGTGTTTGGGTCCCAGACTTGAACACTCGGTGTTCAGCACAAACCCCGAACTTTACAGTTTGGGTTCGCTCATCCCCGCTTATTACTTTAACTGGAAGGTGGTGATTTCCAAAGAGGTTCTGCAGCAATATCTTTCTA
This sequence comes from Anomaloglossus baeobatrachus, assembly GCF_048569485.1. Lineage (NCBI taxonomy): Eukaryota > Metazoa > Chordata > Amphibia > Anura > Aromobatidae > Anomaloglossus > Anomaloglossus baeobatrachus. The sequence goes on along the minus strand of NC_134353.1, from coordinate 54,201,907 downwards.
TTTATCCCTCGCCTCCCAAAAAACTTGAGATTATTACTTTACCTTTTCCTTTGAGGAAAGTGTGGGATGCACAAATTTTCTATAGAGAAGGCTCGATCCTTTCGTGTAGGGAGACAGCAGCCAGGCCACAAAAGCAATTTTCAGCTCATAGTAAAATGGAAACCTACAAGACATAACACATTATTCAGTCAATATCCTAATAACTGCTATATATCTTATCTAATACTCAGAAATATAAACATCAGGAATTTTGATCCTGTTTTTGTCGGCTCATAAAGTGTGTCTGTACATGTTAACTATTTTCTATAGACATTCCTGGATCAAAAACATATCTCGTTGCAGGAAAAACACCATATAAACAAATGTGTGTTTTGCTGCAATTTTTATGCATTTTTTTCACATTCATTAGAATGGGTGAAAAAAATTTACAAAATGCTAAAAAAAATTACATACTGCAGGATGCTTCAAATGTGCAAGGAAAAAAATTAAGGCGAATGCATGAGATTTCAGAAGTCAGATTTCAGAAATCTCATTTAATTTCATGGGCAGTAAAATACTGCATTTTTTGGGGAAAACACGACATGTGAACACACCTGAAAGGGTCTGTTTCCGTTAAACCCAGACCAAGCATTAATCCCTTTACTGCTCTTGAAAAAAATAGACTTTATTCAGGGTATAAGCACAATGTCTGTTTTTAGGAGCCACCGAAGCCACTTCAAGAGCAGAATGGCGGTCTTTTTCCTTAAGTGTCTGTGCTGGCACTTTTGCCATCATTATTTGTGATTGGCTCCACTTCCGGCGTCCTTTTTCTGTACTTTCCGTAAAAGTGACGAGCAGCTTCCCTAGTGGAAACCATCTGAAGAATGAAAATGCTACTTGTTTTTATGGAATTCTGTGGCTATAAGAAGTATTGTATGAGCAGTATATGGCAATAATATTTAGAAACTATACGATGATAATATTTCATAACTGTTTGATAGTACTATATGAACTGATGTAAAAGTATTAAAAGAATTAAAGGGACTGTGTCAGCAGGTTTCTGAAATGTAATCTGAAGACAGCATGCTGCAAGTGTTAAAACAGAGACTTCATCCCTGTGTCTGTTATCTCACAGTCTTTTTTTGTTTATCTGCAATGTTAGCTTAAGCCTCTTATCTTTATCATTAGTGGATCTCGGCAGTACATGACTTGTAGTTCGACTCTGCCCCCTCTGTGATTAGCAGCTTCTGTCTATGGAAATGTGCACTGAAAGCCTGGTGTGGGCGAGAACAGCTCTCAGAGCTCTGCTATATGCAAAATCTAAAATCTTTCACTGTGTCAGAATGGCTGCAGCCACTAATCTAGGTGACACATCATTGAATTCAGGACCTCTTTGCCTACATCATGCTGCTCTTAGATGAGATAGCAAAAACATGCTGACAGATTCCTTTAAGTGATACAGGTATAGTATGACATTACGGTTGTGTGCACACGTGTTTTTATTGTTTTATTGTTTTTATTGCCAGTAAAGTTATTAATGAGAAGTCTCATGCACAAGTTGACTATTTTCCTCTTGCAGATTTGGTGCAGAAATAAATCTGCAGCAAATTCTATTCTAAATACCCATTCTAATAATTCTAATACCCATTCTATACCAATTCTAAATACCCATTCTAATAAATGGGAAAAATCTGTGTTAAAAACGAGCAGCAAAAATGCACGTTTTTGAAGCTACATTTTTCCTGCCAAGAGATGCTGACATTTCTGCACCAAATCCTAAACATGTGCACTTGCCCTATATGTTTGACACTAAATAGCAATATTATATGGGCAGTATTGTATGGGTATGGCTGTGTTATGTAAAGGTACTATGTGAGTGCACTGTTGTAGTTTCTAACAGTTTAATAACTAGGATGTATATATCTGTCCATGCTTTACTTTTTGTTTGGGGCCTCGTTTAATTGAAAACTAACCTTAACCCCACAACATGTAGATGTCTCCAAAAGATCTGGAGAAATAATTCTCCTGGTAGTGAAAGAAAGTTCTGTAGCACAAGTAGCAGACAGTGTCTTCAGTGTGACATGCGATGGTGTTTTCTCTTTATTATGTGTATTTTAGCTTCAGTGCATTTGCTCATTACTAAGCACTTTATGGCCATGTATTCTGTTGTGCCTGTGGCCTCCTCCACTGGGTGACATAATTTGAACGCCTTTTGGACTGGTCCATTTTATACCATTAAGAAGATTTTTGTTCACCATTATAGCCGAATAAGAGCTTGTTTTTAGTAGGATAAGTTTTATTTGGTAGCGATACTATTTTGGCGTATATATAACTGTCATGAGAAACAGCCAAGGGGGTCACACACAGATGTCACACCGCTGTCACCAATTTGTCACAAACAGCACTGCTAGGCTGGTTATTGGGGAACTTAGTGAGCTTATTGTATATATGTGACCGATTCCAAAGCATAGAATATATATATCTATATATATATATATATATATATATATATATATATATATATATATATATATATATATATATATATATATATATATATATATATTGTAGCGGGGTGGGGGTCCCCCAGGACTACAAAGACGCAGTGACCCAAATAGTCTGATCCAAACAGCTTTATTATCCTCGCTGTACAGGTAAATTCACCCGGAACACAGCCGGGTTATGCACCGTCCATACGGGTCCCCGTCACACAGGCACCCCTTGCCGTAGGAGACGGTCTTACGATGCCCCGTTCGGCTGTTCCAGGAGGGTCCACAGACTTATAATCGCTCCACGCAGGCCTGGAGCTTTTCCAGGCTTCCTGCTCTGCAGCTTACAGAGCAGAATCTATTGCAAGTTCATAGTTGGAAGTTTAACCACTTTCCCCACTCTCTGGCACCTGGTAGCAGACACCTCTTGCTGACGTTCCTTCTCGGCCCCAGGGCCCTCTTCAGACCACTGGGTCTGTGTCTCCTCCAGGAGAGGTTCGGCCCTACAGTCCTGGTCTGGCTGCACTCACCTCAGTCTTGACTCAGACTTAATATCGGAGCCCTGTGCTCAGCCTCCACACAGGTTGCTCCTTCCAGAGCTCTCGGCTCTGCTCTCAGGCTATGTCCGCACGTTGCTTTTTACCTGCTTTTTACCTGCTTTTTTGCTGCTTTTTCAACTGCAGCGTTTAATGCCAAAATGGTTGTGTTCTGCTTTTCAAGCAAAGTCTATGGGAATTTGGGTTTCTTGTCCGCACTATGCAGTTCAAACTGCAGCCTTTTTGGTGCAGAACTTTGCTCAAAAACTCAGCTTTGCAGTGCAAAACCCAAATGGCAAAAACAATGTAAATATCGGGTAACCAAGAGAAGTGCTTTCCTTGGTTACCCGATATTTACCTTAGTTACCAGCGCAGCATCGCTTCCACGCGTCGCTGCTGGCTGGGGGCTGGTCACTGGTGAGATCTGCCTGTTTGACAGCTCACCAGCGACCATGTAACGACGCAGCAGCGATCCTGATAAGGTCAGGTCGCCCGTCGTTATCGCTGCTGCGTCGCTATGTGTGACCCCAGCTTAAATCCCATATGTTCAGTGTGGGAGGGGGGTGTCTTCTTAACAGAGAACAGAGGCAAAGATGTCTTATGAATGTGTACAATTTCTCTATGACAATAGCTATAAACTACTATTATTGAGGGGTTTTTTTTACATTTTATGCCACATAATATATTGGCTTTATTTTTTGAGGCATTACAATTACACCCATATCTACGGTAATTTCTATCTATCTTTAAGTTTAGTTTTGTACAATAAATATAATGTTTGGAAAAATAAAAAAAAATTCTATGCATTGGTTGATATTTTTGTTTATTTTATTTTCAAACTGCAAAACAAAAGATATAAACAAATTAATAAACATAGCCAAAATTGCTTTCTTTGTTCATTCCACTTTACAAAATGTAAAAAGTGATTAAAAAAAAAGTACTAATAAATGCACAAGATTTGAGATATTATTTTTTATTTTACATTGATGTGATATTTTTAGATTTATTATATCACGCTCTTTTTTCATATGCAATTATTTTAACTACGGTATATACGTCTGCAAGAATTTTTTATTGATATTTTCATTAAATTGATATTTTTTTGACTCTTGAGCCGTCATTGTGATTTCTTATCTCGCGGCCATAGCTGGTTGGGCAGATTTTTTTCCTTGGATTTACATGCTACAAACAATTGAGATCCTTTTCACAACTAAAGCCAGAAATATGTTTTGCTTTGTACTCACCAGCAAAGAAAGATGTCTGTAAATGTTTCTAATGTCATGAAAAGTGCAAATATGATCCAGTACATCATCCATTTTACCTAGGAAAGACAAAAAGAGAGGAAGGGCTTACATTTTTGGCTGGAGGAGTCTAGTTTGACTAAAGGCTACTTTACACGCTGCGATATCGGTCCCGATATCGCTAGCGTGGGTACCCGCCCCCATCTGTTGTGCGACACGGGCAAATCGCTGCCCGTGCCGCACAACATCGCGCAGACCCGTCACACTACTTACCTGCCCGGCGACGTCGCTGTGACCGGCGAACCGCCTCCTTTCTAAGGGGGCGGTCTGTGCGGCGTCACAGCGACGTCACTGAGCGGCCGCCCAATAGAAGCGGAGGGGCGGAGATGAGTGGCCGGAACATCCCGCCCACCTCCTTCCTTCCTCATAGCGGCCGCCCAATAGAAGCGGAGGGGCGAAGATGAGTGGCCGGAACATCCCGCCCACCTCCTTCCTTCCTCATAGTGGCCGGGAGGCAGGTAAGGAGAGGTTCCTCGTTCCTGCGGTGTCACACGCAGCGATGTGTGCTGCCACAGGAGCGACAAACCACATCGTTACTGCTGCAGTAACGATAATCGAGAATGGACCCCCATGTCACCGATGAGCGATTTTGCACGTTTTCGCAACGATGCAAAATCGCTCATCGGTGTCACACGCAGCAACATCGCTAATGCAGCCGGATGTGCGTCACAAATTCCGTGACCCCAACGACTCCGCATTAGCGATGTCGCAGCGTGTAAAGCCCCCTTAACTATAGTTTTCTTCCTTCTGTTTGGTCTATGCCTTCTGGATCTTGTTACTTCATCTATAAGATTGCACACATTCTGCTTCGGACTGGGATTTCTTGGGCCCACCAGCGCAAATTATTCCGAGGGTCCAACCCCAATTTATACAGAATATGTGACCATCCCCTTATAAACTCATTCCAACCTTTGCTATTATTATTGCACATATGGGAAAAATAACCAATAGGATAGAATAGGTTAATTGTATTCATCCCATAAGAAATAGTATCTTGCATGATAGGAGGCCACAACCTTCCTAGACAGGAACTCCCATCTCAAGAGTTCAGATGCTTTACGTATAAAAACCACTCGTGCGAGCATCGCTGTGCTTAGGTACGCTCGGTGCTCGGGTGCACTCGGTGCTCAGCTCTATGCGAGCCATTTGCAGTGTTTGAACGGCTCATACTGGGAGTAATAACAGCGTGATCACATGGAAAACCCCCATCCACCCGTCCCTGGAAGTGATTTGTTTATGGCTGGCTGCATGAGGGTGGGGACCCGAACTGCCCAAGTAGTGACTTCCATTGGGGTTCAAGTCAAGTCCGGGTCCCAAACCGAACTTTATCTAAAGTCCGCCTGAACCCATAGAACCGAACTTCCACGGGTGCGCTCATCTCTAGTGGTGAGGCAAAATCTGTCTCCAGGATTTTTCCACCTATTCTGACAGAAGCAAGATTTAGGGGCAGAGATACTTCTTCTAGTGATGTGCCCCTTACTGGGATACTTATTGTAGTTTTGATAAAATATCTGTTTTATCAGCAAGAGATTATTAATAGAGAACTAGTAAATCTGCAGCCATGCAGTCCTCCATATTCGTGAGCTGTGTATAACCCTGCCCACACCACTGATTGGCTGCTTTCTGCATACGCACAGTGTACACAGAAAGCTGCCAATCAGTGGTGTGGGCAGGATATTACAGTTATAAAATGGACCACAGTATAACGCCTGCCTGGAACCACAGACTCAGACTAGCTGTAAATAGCAGGCTAGAGGAAGCCACTCACCAAGCAGGACCCCGAGAACCCTGAAACCCTTTAACCCCTATACAGGCATTTGGAATTATACAGAGCCCCGATGACCACTACCTGTGGAAGGCTGCACTACGAGAGAGTAGTAGTCAGGCAGGGTTAAACCTGGAGTTGCAGAACAGGGACAGACGAGGCAAGGCAAGGACGTAATCAGGAAACCAAGCAGAGGTCAAATCCGGCACTGGCGGCGAGGTACAGAAACGGCAGGCAGAAGGGTAGTCAGAAAACAAGCAGAAGTCCAAACACAGGGGTCACTAAGCAAAACAGAGAGGGAGCCAGGTAACAGAAAAACAGAACTATCTCTGGCAGTGTCCAGCAGACAGGAGGGGAATTTAAAAGGGTGTGGTGTCTTCCCATTGGCTGAGGCTGAATGATGGTAACTTCAGCTGGAAGACACACGCCACCTACAGTCAGCAAGTGGTACTGCAGATCCCAGGGAAACCCAGATTAGTGGATGAGTGGAGCCTGCATCCACCAGAGTCACTGGCACCGACTCCTATCCCATCATCAGCACTAACCACAGTGGGAACACGGCGTCGCTTGGTGACTGAATCAGAGTTCGCAGGGGCAGACTCCGGTGGGGACGTGACACATAGTATGTGTTTGTCTGCAAAGTAATCTCTAAATGCGATTGTCTTATACTTGTCTTAGATCCTGGATGTCATGGGTATGACACAAAAAGCAGGAGTATGGGCATAGACTGGCCCTCAGACTAGGGAAACTGCATTGTCCCTCATTCCAGAGGTACATCTGATGGTGGCGAGGTCTGTACTGCCAACATAGCCCTAACTCCTGTGTAGCCCTGATCTAATACCCCCTCTCCCCCACCCCAGGAGAGGGCCGGGACAGGAGAAATTAACCCCCAAAAAAAAACACAGACAGGGGAAACCAAAGCTCAAGCTCAAAGCAAGAACACACAGGGGAGAATACAATAAATGTTCAGGGAGAAACAAAGTACAGTGAGGAAATAAACAAACTACAAGGATATTTACACTGCACTCCAAATAGCATACAACTGTTCACCAATAACTGGATCACCACACAGAAAGACATGTATTGCTGGATCAAAGCTAGAGCTTTAATTGGCATGTGAGGCTAAGTTCCACCATTTTTTATATGGCAGAGGTGGCTGTGATAGGACGTCCGCAATCTGTGACCCCAGCAACAATTCCCCAGCCAGCAGAAATTAACTCCTGCTAAATCGATGACCAGAGAGCACTAAATAGTTGATGCCTGACTCTGCCTGAGCAACTATGAAGCATCAGGTTGCCTGCCAGACTCTGCAATGTGTCACTGCCGTCTCCCTGTTGTTGGTGACAAGTGACAACCTTTGGACTGGAGCCTATCATCTCCACCTGGCTCTCTACATTTAAATGTGTTTAGTTTCTTTTAGTACTGAAATGGTGAATGCCAGTTTTGCTGCTGGCAGCTTTTCCAACAGCCCCTGGCTGAGAGTGTTTCAGCTGCAATTACTTTGTAGTCACACCCTTCAGGTTTAAATAGAGAGATACCCAACAATCTCTGCTGAAGAAAAAAATCTATTTGTATACTGGCCCCCTTGGTGGAAGGATCTGAGTTGGAGCATTCCAGGAGCCGTACCTTATCCTTTTGTGTTGCAGTTTTTCCCCTGTTTGTTTCCCCTACCCTCTTGTCTTATTAGAGCAGCGGTGGATTTAGTGAACCTCACCTGCCTCTCACTAGTCAGGGCATCTACAAGGTCTTCCCTTATTGCGTGACACAATGTGAACAGAGACTGAAGTCGCCATGACACCTAGTAAGTGAGGAGCAGAACACCTCATGACACTGGGTGCACTGGACGAGTGTCTTGTACAACAGTGGGCCACCCCGACCCTGCATGCATCGCATACAACCATATATTATTGGAATTCACTAATATTTCATTGAAACAAAAAGTGTCCCCTTCCAGAGGAGTGATATGAGGGCTGTAACGTCCATGCTGGCATCCTTGCTCTCTTCTGCCCCCATCCCCCGGCGAGGATGTGGTTTTTCTCACCTGTCCAGGCGTTCGGCGGCAGTGGTCCCATCCCCGTCCCATGCTGCTGCCTCCCAGAGGGCCTATACACCTTACAGTCTCCCGACCTCTGCCTGTAAGGCACGCCCACAGACATGCCCCCTTTCTTAAAGGGCCAGCGTCCTCCTAACCCAGAAGTACCTCCCAGGTCAGCAGGGAGGCCACAGGTACGTAAGGCACCTGTCACGCTCACCGGCTCCCCTGCCATGCTTCCCGGCCCCCCTGCCATGCTCACCAGCTCCCCCTGCCACGCTTCCCCGCTCTCAGGTCACGCTCCGTCACTCCCGTGCCATGTTTCCCGGTCCCCCGCTCCACAGCCTCCATGCCCCATCACCTGCGGTCTCCAGGCAGCCCGGTCCCCGCTCCCGGCGCCCATCGGCAACGTTGAGCCAGCCCGGCACTCCTGCCTCCTGTGCACCGCTCCCTGCTCTGGCTTCTGGCACTCGGGCCTCGCGCATGCGCATTAGGGCGCGCGCGCGGTCATTGACCCTCTCTTAAAGGGCCAGTGTCCTCCAACAGGATATTGAGGAATCAGGTACAGGGTATATAGGGGGATCCTTTCCAAGTGGGCAGTGCCTGTTCTTCGTGTTTGCTAAGCTAGGAGTCAGGTCTCCTTGTGTCTTGTGCCATACTTACCTATCTCTCTTGTAGAGTCGCTCCTGTCTCGCCAACTGGTCCTGACGATTCCCGAACCCCGAACAGTGACTGTCTGCCATCCCGTCAGTCCCTACCATCTCCGATCCCTGGATCCGTGTGGTGACCCACCTCCTCGCTCCGTTGGTTCCGGATTCTGCCTGACGTCATCTCGGCCTCCGAACCTGAGCTCCGTCACCCGGACTACCTTCAGAGACTCCGTGGTCCCAGGGACTTCTTCACTCCACTCCTCTGAACGGACTGTCCTGCTACCCGTAGTGCTCCGGCTACCGGGCACCTTGCCCTCGGTGAGGTGTTCAGCCCAGTGGATCCACCTCCTGGGCCTGCCCGTCCACCTGGTCCTAACAGTAAGAACAGGCCATGGATCCCGCCGAAGCACTAGCGGCCCAGCTGGGCAACTTGCAGCAGGAACTTGGACGACAGCGCGAGACCCAGTCCCGCATGCTGGCCTTCATGTCCTCGGTGGGTACCCGCCTGAACACGCTGCAAGCAACTGCCACGTCCCTGGCATCTCAGGCTTCTACAGCACAGTCCACGGCCACAGTTCCCGTGGCGGCTACCTCGGAAGCTTCTAAACTCCGCTTAGCCTCTCCACCCCGCTATGCCGGAGATCCTAAGACCTGCAGAGGATTCTTAAATCAGTGCTCCCTCCACTTTAAGCTGCTTCCGCACCTGTTTGCCTCCGACCAAGCCAAGGTGGCGTTTGTGATGTCCCATCTGGAGGGTGAGGCACTGGCCTGGATGAACCCCTTGTGGGTGGGAGAGGGAGGACCCTGTAACTGCTAACATCCAGGACTTCCTGCAGGCGTTTAAAACCACCTTTGACGAACCCGGGCGTGCCGCCGCATCCGCCTCATCACTCCTCAGGCTACGTCAGGGGACCATGACGGTGGGGCAGTATGCCATCCGCTTTCGCACCTTGGCCTCAGAATTGGGGTGGAACAATGAAGCCCTCACCGCCGCCTTCTGGGAAGGACTCTCCAGTCGTATTAAGGACGAGCTGGCAGGCCGCGATGTTCCTTCCACACTGGATGCCCTAATTGCACTAGCCACCCGCGTGGACCTCAGATTCCAGGAACGATCCAAAGAGGTGTCCCGCGAGAGACGTCCGATACGGCATTCCTCTCCTCCGCAGAAGCCCGTCGTACCTCAGTCGGCATCGTCTGGCGTCTCTGTCCACGAACCCATGCAGATTGACCGTCTGAGGCAGTCCGAACAACGCCGAGCAGAACGGCTCGCTAAGGGGCTCTGCTTCTACTGCGGAGAGGGCACACACCTGCTACGTTCCTGTCCAGAGAGGCCGGGAAACTCCGAAGCCTAGGGTTGGTAGGAGAGGCCACCCTAGGTGCTGGGACTCTCTCAGACCCGGTTACGTGGACCGTTCAAGTGACAACAGGAGAGACGCGGTTCACGGCCGAGGCGTACCTCGATTCCGGGGCAGCAGGCAATTTCATCCAGCAGGCCACGGTGGACAAGTACCAGGTGCCAGTTACTCCACTCGACAAACCCCTCGTGATTGCCTCTGTAGATGGGAGACCCCTCTCTGACACCATCTCGTGGATCACCAAGCCAGTAGAGTTACGTATCGGTGCCCTGCACACCGAGAACATCACTCTCTACGTCCTCCCACACATGTCTCATCAAATCCTGCTGGGACTCCCCTGGTTACGGACACACGAACTGTCGGTCAGCTGGCGTACTGGTGAAATTACCTGATGGGGCTCCTCTTGCCACGAGAACTGCCTGAAGTCCATACAGCCCATCCGACGACCTCCGGTTCCAGAGTCCCTACCAGGACTGCCTTCGGCCTATTGGTCCTTCGCGGACGTCTTTGATAAAAAGGAGTCAGAGGTACTGCCGCCACATCGTCCTTACGACTGTGCCATCGACCTACTCCCAGGAACTACACCACCTCGAGGACGGATATATCCTTTGTCCCCTGCTGAAACAAGGGCCATGTCTGCCTACATCACTGAGAACCTGGCAAGGGGATTCATCCGGAGATCCTCCTCTCCTGCTGGAGCAGGCTTCTTCTTCGTTAAGAAGAAAGAGGGCGACCTGCGCCCATGCATTGACTACCGGGGATTGAACCAAATCACCGTAAAAAATAAATACCCCCTGCCGCTCATCCCCGAATTGTTTGATCGGCTTAGAGGAGCTCGTGTGTTTACCAAGTTGGATCTTCGGGGTGCCTACAACCTGGTCCGCATCCGCTCTGGGGACGAATGGAAGACCGCATTCAATACTCGCGATGGGCACTACGAATACTGTGTGATGCCCTTCGGCCTGTGTAACACACCAGCAGTCTTTCAAGAATTGGTGAACGACGTGTTCCGGGACCTTCTCTACGTCTGTGTGGTGGTGTATCTGGATGACATCCTGGTCTTCTCTCCGGACCTACAGACCCACAGAGAGAACGTGCAGCTGGTACTACAAAGACTACGAGAGAATCGTCTGTACGCCAAGTACGAGAAGTGTGTCTTCGAGCAGTCTTCTCTTCCCTTAATGGGTTACATAATCTCCGATACCGGTCTGCAGATGGACCCAGAGAAGGTCTCTTCCATTCTCAACTGGCCCCCTCCTTACGGACTGAAGGCAATCCAACGGTTTATTGGATTTGCAAACTATTACCGACAGTTCATCCCTCACTTCTCTGCCCTGACTGTGCCTCTCTTCGCCTTGACCAAGAAGGGGGCTAATCCAAAGGACTGGTCACCTGCGGCCGACGCCGCGTTTGGCTCCCTGAAACAGGCATTTGCTTCCTCTCCTGTGCTCCACCGTCCTGAGTTAAACCGACAGTTCACCTTGGAGGTGGATGCCTCCTCCTCGGGAGCCGGAGCAGTGCTCATGCAGAAGTCCTCCTCCGGGAAGATGGTTACTTGCGGTTTCTACTCCAAGAGCTTCTCAGCGCCTGAACACAACTACACCATCGGTGACCGAGAGCTATTAGCAGTCAAACTGGCTCTGGAGGAGTGGCGCTACCTTCTGGAGGGAGCAGTGTACCCCGTGATCATTTACACGGACCACAAGAACCTGGAATACCTGCGGTCTGCTCAGCGACTGAACCCACGACAAGCCAGGTGGTCCTTGTTCTTTGCCAGGTTCGATTTTCAGCTCCATTTTCGGCCCGCGGATAAGAATGTGCGAGCAGATGCCTTGTCCAGGTCATTCGTGCCCATGGAACAGGAGGAGGAGACATCCCAGCCCATCATCTGCCCAAGTAAAATCATTCCGGTGGCCCCTGTCACCCTGGCCCAGATACCGCCCGGGAAGACCTATGTCTCTGAGACTGACAGACAAAAAGTGTTGCATTGGGGCCATGCCTCGAAAATAGCCGGCCATGCTGGTCAGAAGAGAACATGGAGTACAATTGTACGTCACTACTGGTGGCCATCCCTTCGCACGGACGTCGCGTCTTTTCTCTCAGCCTGCTCCTCTTGTGCCCGGAACAAGACGCCCAAACACCTGCCATATGGTCGCCTTCTGCCTCTGCCAATTCCCTCCGTTCCATGGCAACACATTGCAATGGACTTTATTACAGACTTGCCCTTGTCCGCCGGACACACAGTCATATGGGTCGTGGTGGACCGGTTCTCCAAAATGGCTCATTTTGTCCCTATGGCTGGACTGCCCTCTGCCCAGGAACTCGCTGACGCCTACATACAGCACATCTTCCGGTTGCATGGCTTTCCATCACACATTGTGTCCGACAGAGGAACTCAGTTTACCTCCCGCTTCTGGAGGGCCCTCTGCAAACATCTGGGAGTGGCTCTGGACTTTTCTTCAGCCTACCATCCTCAGTCGAATGGCCAAGTGGAACGAGTCAATCAGATCCTGACCTCCTTCTTGCGTCACTACGTTAATACCCATCACGATGACTGGTCCACGCTTCTTCCTTGGGCTGAATTCTCCCATAACCACCACGTCAGTGAGTCCTCCTCCAGCTCTCCCTTCCATGTCGTTTACGGACTTCAGCCTTCCGTCCCATTACCTGTATCTTCTTCCTCGGATGTCCTTGCTGCTGATGCTGTAGTCCGTGACTTTACAACAATTTGGGACTCTGTCAAGACGTCCCTTGGACGTGCTTCCCTGCGGATGAAGAGACACGCAGACAAGAGGCGTCTGGATCCTCCGTGTTTCTCTCCAGGAGATCTCGTCTGGCTTGCTTCCAAATACGTCCGATTGAAGCTACCATCATACAAGCTGGGTCCTCGCTACATCGGGCCGTTTAAAGTCATCAGCAAAATAAATGAGGTCTCCTACAAGCTGCAGCTCCCGGCCACGATGAGGATACCCAACTCCTTCCACGTCTCCCTGCTCAAGCCGGTTGTCCTTGGTCCCTTCTCCGATGCTGCCAGTTCTGCTCCTCCTCCTATTGCTGATGATGACTGTCACAAACCACCGGGGGGGTCACTCAGAAATCCCCCGCGCTGGCTACCAGTACGTCACAATCGGGGGGTAACAAGTGGGGGTCACCCCTCCTTTATACCTCCCGACCGACAGACAGAGCACGTGATGCGCTCTCTAGCGCCCCTCTTATAGTCAGGCCAATTATGGAATTGCCCGACAATAAGCAAGGAGGCCGCTATACTACTTATGCCGATTATTGAAGGGTCCCCGGTGAGAGTAAGGTATATATTCCCCCGACCTCCGCGGGCGGAATATATAAAATCTCCCCGAATCTCACTGGCCTCCCCACAATAATCCTTGGCACAATTCGCTGCCACCAACCGCTTCACGGTAACTATTAGCCGAACAAACAGACGTGGGATTCAAGATCGAGATAACAGAACAGCCCAAGATTAATTATATAATTTAATCAGCCTAAAGCACACTAGAAACTACAATATATACAATAGGGAATCTACAGAATATACATATGTCAGAGTACAGTTACAATCAAAGCATGGGTTACAAACAGGCATACACAGTTCCAGCAGTTACCTTGTTGCGTCTGGCCACAGGGGGGCGCTGTACCCAGGTTTCTAGGATCCTTCCCACAGATGTTTCCTACACGTGCCCCCAGCGAAAAGAACACTGGAAAATGGCCGAAGTAGGGTTATCAACCTGGGCAATCCAGGTCCCCTCCTACCTTAGTGACCTCACAGGGAGCACTGCTCCACCCCTGGCTGGAGTTATGGACAAAATCCACAACATGGAATATGGCCATAACTTGGCCTGGGAGCGTCGTAGGCGGACGCCAATGCTCTCATTGTGACAGTTATGAATTTAGCTACAGAACGAGGGGACTCATGACCTGCCTGCCAGTTCCCCATTGGCTGATATCACGCCTGGGGCATTTCCCAATGTCCTGCTCCCATAAAAAGGGTGTGCCGGCATCGTCCGCATGCGGAGACACCATTTTTATGGTTGCCATATTTATCGGAAATATGGCTTGCGAGATATGAACCATTTTTTACTGGAGTCGTTCTGTCTGCTAGTTCCATAGCCTTGCTAATGAGATACAACTCTTGTTACAGGGTGACGGCAGGGAGTCATCCTGTGTCCATTGTTCCCACACCACCTCATCTCCATATCACAGGACATGGCCATGGAGGTGTAAGTGGAACACTGAGAACAAGAAGGGAGGGGGCACTGCCAGGGAGTGATGAGGGATTATGACTGGAGTCATAATTCATCTTCATATCCCGGGATTTGCCTCACACCTCCCCCCTTTTGAGGGCGCTAGGGGGCAGCACACTCCGGTGTTCCCCCGTGCGCCCGTCCGCGACCTCTCCTTGTCGGGACAGCCCGTCTGCGTTACCGTGGTCACGGCCCCTTTTGTGGCGAATGGTGAAGTTGTATTGCTGGAGCGCAAGGCTCCATCGCAACAATCGCCCATTCGTCCCAGAGACGGTGTGCAACCAGCTGAGGGGATTGTGGTCCGTCTCCACGATGAAGTGGCGCCCGTATAGATAGGGTTGCAGACGCTGCAGGGCCCACACTATGGCCAGGCACTCCTTCTCCATCGTGGAATAGGCAACTTCCCTTGGTAACAGCTTCCTGCTCAGGTACAAGACTGGGTGCTCTTGGCTCGCAGAGTCCACCTGGCTGAGCACCGCACCGAGGCCGAAGTCACTGGCGTCGGTCTGTACTACAAACGGCCGCGTGAAGTCGGCTGCCTGTAGCACGGGCGGGCTGGACAGGGCGTCCTTTAGGGCCCGGAAGGCTGTCTCGCAGTCCATTGTCCAATCGACTGCAGAGGGCAGCTTCTTCTTGGTAAGGTCCGTCAAGGGCTTTGCCAGGCTACTATAGCATGGAACAAACCTCCTATAGTACCCAGCGGTCCCCAAGAAGGACATCACCTGCTTCTTGGTCCTGGGGGTGGGCCAGGATGCGATGGCTTCCACTTTCTCAGGCTCGGGCTTCAGTGTTCTCCCACCTACCCGGTGACCGAGGTACTGGACCTCGCTCATGGCCAGCTGACACTTTCCCGGCTTGATGGTCAAACCTGCCCGGTGGATCCGCCTGAGCACCTGTGCTAGATGCTCTAGGTGGTCCTCCCAGGTGGGACTGAAGACGGCAATGTCATCCAGGTACGCGGCCGCGTACCCTTCAAGTCCCTTGAGCAGGGTGTTGACCATCCACTGGAAAGTGGCAGGGGCATTCCTCATCCCGAATGGCATCACCGTGGACTCGTACAGTCCAAATGGGGTAATAAAGGCAGAGCGTTCCCTGGCCTTGCGAGTCAGGGGGATCTGCCAATATCCCCGGCTCAGATCCATGATGGTCAGGTACTGAGCCCCGGCCAACTGATCGAGCAGGTCATCGATGCGTGGCATTGGGTACGCATCGGCGACCGTGACCGCATTGAGCCCCCTGTAGTCCACGCAGAACCGAGTGGTTCGGTCCTTCTTAGGGACGAGGACTACAGGCGAGGCCCAAGCGCTGTTGGATGCCTGGATCACCCCCAGCTTCAGCATCTCGTCAATCTCCTGGCGCATGTGTTGCTGCACCTCCAGGGAGACCCGATATGCTGAACGCCGGATCGGGGGATGATCCCCAGTGTCCACGTGATGGACAGCCAAGTCAGTCCTTCCGGGCTGGTTGGTAAACAACCCCCGGAAGGGGAGGAGGGTGGCCCACAGCTGGGACCGTTGGTCTTCCAAGAGCTGGTGGCCAACCTCCACATCCTCAATGGATCCGCCTGCCCTAACCTGGGCTAGCATATCCAAGAGGGTTTCCGCTTCTCCCTCCTCGGGCAGGTTGCACACGGGGAGCGCACATGCCTCCCGCTCATGATGTGCCTTCATCATGTTCACATGGAAGGGCTTCCGCCTTCCACGGGCAGGGTCCAGGGTGACCAGGTACGTTACAGGGTTGAGCTGCTGGTACACGAGGTATGGGCCTTCCCAGGCTGCCTGAAGCTTGTCCTGTGGTACGGGGACCAGTACCCACACCTTTTGACCCACTTGGTAGGTCCTCTCACAAGCGTTCTGGTCGTACCAACGCTTCTGATCGGCCTGGGCTTGAGCCATATTGTCGTGTACCAGTTGCGTCAAGGCCTGCATTTTGTCCCGGAAGCGCATGACATACTCGATAACCGACACTCCAGGGGTGGCCAAATCCCCTTCCCAAGCCTCTTTCACCAGAGCCAGGGGGCCCCGCACACGTCGCCCGTACAGGAGCTCAAACGGTGAGAATCCTGTTGAGGCCTGTGGAACCTCCCGGTAAGCAAATAACAGGTGTGGGAGATACCGCTCCCAGTCACGCCCATGGGAGTCGACCAACATCTTAAGCATCTGCTTTAAGGTGCCATTGAACCGCTCGCACAGGCCATTAGTCTGTGGATGGTACGGGCTGGCCACCAGATGTCGCACCTGGACTTGCTTACAGAGGGCCTCCATCAGCTGGGACATGAATTGGGTCCCCCGGTCAGTGAGCATTTCCTGGGGAAAACCCACTCGGGAGAAAATCTCCAGCAATGCGGTGGCCACCTTGTCAGCCCGAATGGACGACAAGGCCACTGCTTCTGGGTACCGGGTGGCATAGTCCACTACCGTCAGTAGGAAGCGTTTCCCGGAGCTGCTGGGGATGGCCAGCGGGCCGACCAGATCCACAGCCACCCTCCTGAAAGGCTCATCGATGATTGGCAGAGATACTAGTGGGGCTTTGGGGCGTGGCCCCGCCTTCCCCACTCTCTGACAGGTTTCACACGAACGGCAGTAGGCAGCCACATCGGCCCCCATTTTTGGCCAGTAGAAATGCTGGTTTAACCTGGCCTTGGTCTTAGCGATCCCTAGGTGTCCGGCCATCGGAATCTCATGTGCGATCCGCAACAACTCCGTCCGGAACGGATAGGGTACCACCAACTGTCGGTCCCTGGGCCACGCCTCCGGTGAACCCTGCTGGACCGTGGCCCGGTACAGCCGTCCTTGGTCCCAGACCACTCGCTCCGGGTCCGAGTCCGAGGGAGGCTGTGCCGCCTGCTCCTTAAGAGCTTTCAGGCTGTCGTCAGCTTCTAACGCTGCCTGAAACCCCTGACTAGATGTGGCCAGAATCGACGAGACTGTCACATCTTCAGTCAGAACCCCGGGACCTGTGTCCTGGCCTCCACCTGACTCGGCTGCCACTTGGTCAGAAGGGGAAGAGCTATCGGACCTCCGGGAGGCCCCTTGGCTTCCAGCACTCCCACTGCGGGTGACAGCGGCCACAGCCGCTGCGACCGTGGGTCGTGCCTGCTCCTCCTCCGTTCCTGACCAAGTCGCCGGTTCAGGCAGACCTACCTGGCTTCCTGACACCCCGGTTGTGGGGGAACCATGCACCGAGATCTTACCTGGGAGCACTTCCGCTCCTGGACCGGCCCCAATCTCACCTGCCTGTTCCCCTCCTGCAGCAACAGAACCCCGCTGTGAAATCTCTGGGGACCCCACATTTGCTGTGGTAGCCCCCACCCCACACACTGGTCCTCCCCCTGCAGCACCCTGCTCTCTGCTTATCCCTGCAGAGGGCAACAGATCCCAGCTCACAGGCTGGTTACTTGTAGAGGCATTGTCACACCTTTCTCTGACCCCCTCCCCTGTCACAGCTGCAGCTGAGTGTGTGTCTATGGTGTCTATGCAAGCAGAAATATCAGAGTTCACTCCCTCCTCCCTTACATCATTCATAGATAACACATTAACATTGTTAGGAGTCATGTCAGTACGGGCTGAAGGTTCAGCCCTTGGGGGGGGCCCAAACTGGGAGGTTATCTGCCCCAAATCTGTCCCAAGTAGCACGTTTGCAGGGATCCGATCAGTTACCCCCACCTCCCTCACCCCCCGCCCTGCGCCCCAGTCCACATAAATGTCAGCAACAGGCAGCGCCGGGTCAGTGCCTCCAATCCCGGAGACAGCGAGGGTTTTTCCAGGGATCAAGTCTTGGGGGGACACCATCTCAGGCAGCACCAGAGTCACCTCCGAGGCGCTGTCTCGCAGTCCTATGGTCACAGACCGGCCGACGGTGACAGGTTGGAAGCTGTCCAGGGACCTACCACCACCCCCACCCACACAATACACCTTGGGCGGCCCTTGGGACGGGGACGGAGCCGGGGCCTTGGGACGCTGAGGGCACATGGCCTTGAAGTGTCCAGGTAGGTTGCACTGGTGGCACCGTCTTGGTTCCGCCACGGGCCTGGAGAGGGGAGTTGAGGGGGACACCCCCTGCAGTCTAGGGGCAGGTGGGGCAGTCGCAGAATTCATCTTACCCCCTCTCCAGGTGCTGCTGGTGGCCGCTCTCCTGGCCTCAGGGGCCCGGTTGTTGGTGTAGTCATCGGCAAGGGCAGCTGTAGCCGTGGACCCCTTTGGCTTCTGGTCTCGGATGAACTGGCGGAGATCCTCAGGGCAGTTCCACAAGAGTTGCTCCGTGATGAACAAGTCCAGGATCTCCGGTCCGGTGGAAAGCTGCAGGCCTTGGGTCCAGTGGTCGGCAGCTCGGGCAAGTGCCCGCCGGTGGTCAGCCCAGGAGTCCTTTGGTCCCTTCTGTAGGCTCCGGAACTTCTTGCGGTAGGACTCTGGAGTGAGGTTGTACTGTTGGATCAGGGCCCGCTTGATGGTGTCGTAGCCCTGATCTGCCTCAGCAGGCAAGTCCCCAAGGATATCCAGGGCCTTACCCCTTAAACGGGGGGTCAGGTATTTGGCCCACTGGTCCTTGTCCAGATGGTGCTGCAAGCAAGTCCGTTCAAAAGCAGTCAAGAAAGAGTCCAAGTCTCCATCCTTCTCCAGCACTGGGAAGTCCTCAACACGGACCTTTGGAAGTTTGGTGTCTCGAAGGTCACATGTGGCTGATGAGGGCCGGAGCTGAGCTAGCTGCAGCTGGTAGTCACGGTCTGCCTGTCGCTCTCGCTCTTCACGCGCTGCCTGCCGCTCTCGCTCCGCAGCCTCACGCTCTGCGTGCCGCTCCGCAGCCTCAGCGTCACGCGCTGCCTGCCGCTCTGCCCTGCGCTCTGCCAGGAGTTCCTTGTAGCCCTTCTGGTCTCCAGCCTGGAGAAGGGCCATAGCCATTTGAAGAAGGCTATCCGAGCCTCCCAGGCTCGGTGGAATGGCACGTGGTGATCTGCGGCACGCTGCAGAGCTAGGCGATTCACTGTCCCTTTCAGAGCGGAGGGCTGGCATCTGGCTCGTTGAGGAACCTTGGGTGAGCTCCTCCTCATCTTGTCCAGCAGTGCCAGGTTGCGCAATGTCCTCGGCAGAACGGTTTTCTGGCGTCGAGCTCCTGGAGGACTCGTGGGCAACCTCCTCATTGCTGTCCACAGCACCGTCCTCCCTCTCTTCGGCTCCTGCCTTAGCATTGGCCAGTTGCATAGCTCTGCTCCTGGTGCCATCAGCCATTCTTGCAGACTTTTGGTCACTGACACAGAACTGACACCTGATGCCTCCACACACCTTACAGTATCTGCACTCTGACACTCTAGTGTTGAGCTAGTCTGAAGACCCCAGCAGCCACAGCTGCTGCAGGCAGTCTTTAGTGTCTGGGAGTATGGGTCTCACACTCACACACACTATTATCTCGATCCCACCGCTATGCCACCAATATGTCACAAACCACCGGGGGGGTCACTCAGAAATCCCCCGCGCTGGCTACCAGTACGTCACAATCGGGGGGTAACAAGTGGGGGTCACCCCTCCTTTATACCTCCCGACCGACAGACAGAGCACGTGATGCGCTCTCTAGCGCCCCTCTTATAGTCAGGCCAATTATGGAATTGCCCGACAATAAGCAAGGAGGCCGCTATACTACTTATGCCGATTATTGAAGGGTCCCCGGTGAGAGTAAGGTATATATTCCCCCGACCTCCGCGGGCGGAATATATAAAATCTCCCCGAATCTCACTGGCCTCCCCACAATAATCCTTGGCACAATTCGCTGCCACCAACCGCTTCACGGTAACTATTAGCCGAACACACAGACGTGGGATTCAAGATCGAGATAACAGAACAGCCCAAGATTAATTATATAATTTAATCAGCCTAAAGCACACTAGAAACTACAATATATACAATAGGGAATCTACAGAATATACATATGTCAGAGTACAGTTACAATCAAAGCATGGGTTACAAACAGGATACACAGTTCCAGCAGTTACCTTGTTGCGTCTGGCCACAGGGGGGCGCTGTACCCAGGTTTCTAGGATCCTTCCCACAGATGTTTCCTACACGTGCCCCCAGCGAAAAGAACACTGGAAAATGGCCGAAGTAGGGTTATCAACCTGGGCAATCCAGGTCCCCTCCTACCTTAGTGACCTCACAGGGAGCACTGCTCCACCCCTGGCTGGAGTTATGGACAAAATCCACAACATGGAATATGGCCATAACTTGGCCTGGGAGCGTCGTAGGCGGACGCCAATGCTCTCATTGTGACAGTTATGAATTTAGCTACAGAACGAGGGGACTCATGACCTGCCTGCCAGTTCCCCATTGGCTGATATCACGCCTGGGGCATTTCCCAATGTCCTGCTCCCATAAAAAGGGTGTGCCGGCATCGTCCGCATGCGGAGACACCATTTTTATGGTTGCCATATTTATCGGAAATATGGCTTGCGAGATATGAACCATTTTTTACTGGAGTCGTTCTGTCTGCTAGTTCCATAGCCTTGCTAATGAGATACAACTCTTGTTACAGGGTGACGGCAGGGAGTCATCCTGTGTCCATTGTTCCCACACCACCTCATCTCCATATCACAGGACATGGCCATGGAGGTGTAAGTGGAACACTGAGAACAAGAAGGGAGGGGGCACTGCCAGGGAGTGATGAGGGATTATGACTGGAGTCATAATTCATCTTCATATCCCGGGATTTGCCTCACAATGACATTTATGCGGTAAGGGATATCGTGGCCATGAAGACCGTGCGGGGCCGACAGTTCTTCCTGGTGGACTGGGCTGGGTATGGTCCTGAGGATAGGTCCTGGGAACCCCGGGAGAATGTAGGTACTCCCCTGATACGTGCCTTCCTGTCCTGGTTGTGGGGAGGGGGGCGTGGGGGAGGGGGTACTGTCACGCTCACCGGCTCCCCTGCCATGCTTCCCGGCCCCCCTGCCATGCTCACCAGCTCCTCTGCCATGCTTCCCCGCTCTCAGGTCACGCTCCGTCACTCCCGTGCCATGTTTCCCGGTCCCCCGCTCCACAGCCTCCATGCCCCATCACCTGTGGTCTCCAGGCAGCCCAGTCCCCGCTCCCGGCGCCCATCGGCAACGCTGAGCCAGCCCGGCACTCCTGCGTCCTGTGCACCGCTCCCTGCTCTGGCTTCTGGCACCCGGGCCTCGCGCATGCGCATTAGGGCGCGCGCGCGGTCTTTGACCCTCTCTTAAAGGGCCAGTGTCCTCCAACAGGATATTGAGGAATCAGGTACAGGGTATATAGGGGGATCCTTTCCAAGTGGGCGGGGCCTGTTCGTGTTTGCTAAGCTAGGAGTCAGGTCTCCTTGTGTCTTGTGCCATACTTACCTATCTCTCTTGTAGAGTCGCTCCTGTCTCGCCAACCGGTCCTGACGATTCCCGAACCCCGAACGGTGACTGTCTGCCATCCCGTCAGTCCCTACCATCTCCGATCCCTGGATCCGTGTGGTGACCCACCTCCTCGCTCCGTTGGTTCCGGATTCTGCCTGACGTCATCTCGGCCTCCGAACCTGAGCTCCGTCACCCGGACTACCATCAGAGACTCCGTGGTCCCAGGGACTTCTTCACTCCACTCCTCTGAACGGACTGTCCTGCTACCCGTAGTGCTCCGGCTACCGGGCACCTTGCCCTCGGTGAGGTGTTCAGCCCAGTGGATCCACCTACTGGGCCTGCCCGTCCACCTGGTCCTAACAGCACCTCTGCCCTATCAGTGGTGCTTGAGAAACTAGTCCATATGTTGCTAGTTCTTAGGTCTCCTAGCACTGTTACATTGTGCTAGTTCTTTTGCTGATCCCTGTTTGCATTACACAGTGCTGCTGCCATTACCTAGCTGCCGCTACAAGCTGCTACTCTGGCTGCCTACCACAATACCTGCTGCCACAAAGTATTATCCACTGCTGCCGCTACCATCTGTCCATCCACCCATCCCGGACACCTGCTGCTTCTGTAACATACTGCCAGAGACTGTCTCTCCTGTACCCCTGGGACTAGCCGATGCAGCACCAGTCTTTCCAAGTGTCACCCGGACTCATATCTGCAGCGTAATACCCTCACCATTAGGGGCTCTGGAGAAGACCAGGCTCAGGTCCGTAGTCAAGCCCCTCTGGGTTCTCTGGGTTTTCTATGTGCTGTGGCCCAGTGGGTTCACTAACATCTCTGCTCACCTGGCGAGCATAACAATGGAGAGGAACACACTTATCTGAACATACAAAAAACACAAAAACCTGAGCTGAAACAATGTTCAGTAAACATGCAACATTAAGCATGTGAATTGCATCCTTAAGACTAGAAAAAACCAAGGAGAAAAATTGTATGAAAAATACCCTGAATATAAATAAATAAATTGCAAGTGCTTAATAACAGGGTACTTAGTGTATACATTTTTGCAAAAAGGTAAAAAGCTGTCTCACCTCGTCACGGTGTACCCATCTGAGACAGTCCCTAACCTACTGAAGTTAAAAACATTATCAATACCTGACTTGTGTCATGTCAAAACTCCAATATGGATGGTGGCAAGTGGTTAGCTGTGTCCCAGATAAAATACACAGCAAAGTGAGACGCAATCAGCTGTTCAGTCTCAGTATTAGGAGGGCTGCACCCCCAACTTGCAACCAAGCAAGAAAACATACAAAAAACACAAAAACCTGAGCTGAAACAATGTTCAGTAAACATGCAACATTAAGCATGTGAATTGCAGCCTTAAGACTAGAAAAAACCAAGGAGAAAAATTGTATGAAAAATACCCTGAATATAAATAAATAAATTGCAAGTGCTTAATAACAGGGTACTTAGTGTATACATTTTTGCAAAAAGGTAAAAAGCTGTCTCACCTCGTCACGGTGTACCCATCTGAGACAGTCCCTAACCTACTGAAGTTAAAAACATTATCAATACCTGACTTGTGTCATGTCAAAACTCCAATATGGATGGTGGCAAGTGGTTAGCTGTGTCCCAGATAAAATACACAGCAAAGTGAGACGCAATCAGCTGTTCAGTCTCAGTATTAGGAGGGCTGCACCCCCAACTTGCAACCAAGCATGTTTACTGAACATTGTTTCAGCTCAGGTTTTTGTGTTTTTTGTATGTTTTCTTGCTTGGTTGCAAGTTGGGGGTGCAGCCCTCCCAGTACTGAGACTGAACAGCTGATTGCGTCTCACTTTGCTGTGTATTTTATCTGGGACACAGCTAACCACTTGCCACCATCCATATTGGAGTTTTGACATGACACAAGTCAGGTATTGATAATGTTTTTAACTTCAGTAGGTTAGGGACTGTCTCAGATGGGTACACCGTGACGAGGTGAGACAGCCTTTTACCTTTTTGCAAAAATGTATACACTAAGTACCCTGTTATTAAGCACTTGCAATTTATTTATTTATATTCAGGGTATTTTTCATACAATTTTTCTCCTTGTTTTTTTCTAGTCTTAAGGCTGCAATTCACATGCTTAATGTTGCATGTTTACTGAACATTGTTTCAGCTCAGGTTTTTGTGTTTTTTGTATGTTTTCTTGCTTGGTTGCAAGTTGGGGGTGCAGCCCTCCTAATACTGAGACTGAACAGCTGATTGCGTCTCACTTTGCTGTGTATTTTATCTGGGACACAGCTAACCACTTGCCACCATCCATATTGGAGTTTTGACATGACACAAGTCAGGTATTGATAATGTTTTTAACTTCAGTAGGTTAGGGACTGTCTCAGCTGGGTACACCGTGACGAGGTGAGACAGCTTTTTACCTTTTTGCAAAAATGTATACACTAAGTACCCTGTTATTAAGCACTTGCAATTTATTTATTTATATTCAGGGTATTTTTCATACAATTTTTCTCCTTGTTTTTTTCTAGTCTTAAGGCTGCAATTCACATACTTAATGTTGCATGTTTACTGAACATTGTTTCAGCTCAGGTTTTTGTGTTTTTTGTATGTTTTCTTGCTTGGTTGCAAGTTGGGGGTGCAGCCCTCCTAATACTGAGACTGAACAGCTGATTGCGTCTCACTTTGCTGTGTATTTTATCTGGGACACAGCTAACCACTTGCCACCATCCATATTGGAGTTTTGACATGACACAAGTCAGGTATTGATAATGTTTTTAACTTCAGTAGGTTAGGGACTGTCTCAGATGGGTACACCGTGACGAGGTGAGACAGCTTTTTACCTTTTTGCAAAAATGTATACACTAAGTACCCTGTTATTAAGCACTTGCAATTTATTTATTTATATTCAGGGTATTTTTCATACAATTTTTCTCCTTGGTTTTTTCTAGTCTTAAGGCTGCAATTCACATGCTTAATGTTGCATGTTTACTGAACATTGTTTCAGCTCAGGTTTTTGTGTTTTTTGTATGTTTTCTTGCTTGGTTGCAAGTTGGGGGTGCAGCCCTCCTAATACTGAGACTGAACAGCTGATTGCGTCTCACTTTGCTGTGTATTTTATCTGGGACACAGCTAACCACTTGCCACCATCCATATTGGAGTTTTGACATGACACAAGTCAGGTATTGATAATGTTTTTAACTTCAGTAGGTTAGGGACTGTCTCAGATGGGTACACCGTGACGAGGTGAGACAGCTTTTTACCTTTTTGCAAAAATGTATACACTAAGTACCCTGTTATTAAGCACTTGCAATTTATTTATTTATATTCAGGGTATTTTTCATACAATTTTTCTCCTTGGTTTTTTCTAGTCTTAAGGCTGCAATTCACATGCTTAATGTTGCATGTTTACTGAACATTGTTTCAGCTCAGGTTTTTGTGTTTTTTGTATGTTTTCTTGCTTGGTTGCAAGTTGGGGGTGCAGCCCTCCTAATACTGAGACTGAACAGCTGATTGCGTCTCACTTTGCTGTGTATTTTATCTGGGACACAGCTAACCACTTGCCACCATCCATATTGGAGTTTTGACATGACACAAGTCAGGTATTGATAATGTTTTTAACTTCAGTAGGTTAGGGACTGTCTCAGATGGGTACACCGTGACGAGGTGAGACAGCTTTTTACCTTTTTGCAAAAATGTATACACTAAGTACCCTGTTATTAAGCACTTGCAATTTATTTATTTATATTCAGGGTATTTTTCATACAATTTTTCTCCTTGGTTTTTACTTATCTGAACATAGCAGGAACTTACCAAAAAGTGTGCACGATACAGTCATATGAAAAAGTTTGGGCACCCCTATTAATGTTAACCTTTTTTCTTCATAACAATTTGGGTTTTTGCAACAGCTATTTCAGTTTCATATATCTAATAACTGATGGACTGAGTAATATTTCTGGATTGGAATGAGGTTTATTGTCCTAACAGAAAATGTGCAATCCGCATTTAAACAAAATTTGACCGGTGCAAAAGTATGGGCACCTCAACATAAAAGTGACATTAATATTTTGTAGATCCTCCTTTTGCAAAAATAACAGCCTCTAGTCGCTTCCTGTAGCTTTTAATGAGTTCCTGGATCCTGGATGAAGGTATATTTGACCATTCCTGTTTACAAAACAATTCCAGTTAAGTTTGATGGTTGCCGAGCATGGACAGCACGCTTCACATCATCCCACAGATGTTCAATGATATTCAGGTCTGGGGACTGGGATGGCCATTCCAGAACATTGTAATTATTCCTCTGCATGAATGCCTGAGTAGATTTGGAGCGGTGTTTTGGATCATTGTCTTGCTGAAATATCCATCCCCTGCGTAACTTCAACTTCGTCACTGATTCTTGCACATTATTGTCAAGAATCTGCTGATACTGAGTTGAATCCATGCGACCCTCAACTTTAACAAGATTCCCGTGTCGGCATTGGCCACATAGCCCCAAAGCATGATGGAACCTCCACCAAATTTTACTGTGGGTAGCAAGTGCTTTTCTTGGAATGCCGTGTTTTTTTGCCTCCATGCATAACGCCTTTTTGTATGACCAAACAACTCAATCTTTGTTTCATCAGTCCACAGGACCTTCTTCCAAAATGTAACTGGCTTGTCCAAATGTGCTTTTGCATACCTCAGGTGACTCTGTTTGTGGCATGCTTGCAGAAACGGCTTCTTTCGCATCACTCTCCCATACAGCTGCTCCTTGTGCAACGTGCGCTGTATTGTTGACCGATGCACATTGACACCATCTGCAGCAAGATGATGCTGCAGGTCTTTGGAGGTGGTCTGTGGATTGTCCTTGACTGTTCTAACCATTCTTCTTCTCTGCCTTTCTGATATTTTTCTAGGCCTGCCTTTTCTCGGCTTAACAAGAACTGTACCTGTGTTCTTCCATTTCCTTACTATGTTCCTCACAGTGGAAACTGACAGTTTAAATCTCTGAGACAACTTTTTGTATCCTTCCCCTGAACAACTATGTTGAATAATCTTTGTTTTCAGATCATTTGAGAGTTGTTTTGAGGAGCCCATGATGCCTCTCTTCATAGGAGATTCAAATAGGAGAACTACTTGCAAGTGGCCACCTTAAATACCTTTTATCATGAATGGATACACCTGCCTATGAAGTTCAAAGCTCAATGAGGTTACAAAACCAATTTAGTGCTTTAGTAAGTCAGTAAAAAGTAGTTAGGAGTGTTCATATCAAGAAATTGATAAGGGTGCCCATACTTTTGCACCGGTCAAATTTTATTTAAATGCGGATTGCACATTTTCTGTTAGTACAAAAACCTCATTCCAATCCAGAAATATTACTGAGTCCATCAGTTATTAGATATATGAAACTGAAATAGCTGCTGCAAAAACCCAAATTGTTATAAAAAAAAAAGGTTAACATTAATAGGGGTGCCCAAACTTTTTCATATGACTGTATATATGTACTCCCCTGCAGTATAGATCAGATGAGCTGTTAATAGATATCCATTTCACAGACGGGTATGCTGCCAAGTTGATCCACTGTGAAAAATCTTCCTCTGTCGGAGATATCACAGGGACAATGTAGAAAGAAAATGTTGACCACTATCGGCGCTCCCCAAAGAGTAAGCTCGATATGATGAGGATCGATGTGATCGAATCAATAATTTTATTAGATAAAGTACATGGATGTGTTCATATAGTCATGCACATACAAACCATGCAACAACACGTTTTGCCATCTTCAGGTCTGAAGTAATCAGGACCACATCTTCATCAAATCGAGGTCAGTCTTTGGGGAGCGCCGATAGTAGTCAACATTGTATTTCATTGAGTAATTCATTTAGCTGGGTCTTGGCTGCTGTCCCAGGATTGGCATGTATATATCCAGCATAGCTGGCAGTGTAATTTATAATATCAGAAGTAAAATTATATGTTGGAACAGTTGCTCCAATTGTTGCAGGAAACTCATGGAAACTTTATTCGATTTTTTTTTCCCCTAAAGCAAATATACTCCTCTTTACTTTGGTTATAAATGGATTTTTCCATCTTAGATGTGGTTTTCGGTTATTCGCTGTGCGGATCATGTGCTGAGTGCGCTGCAATTTTAGACATGTTTAATTAACAGTTTCCATGCCAAGGGCAGAGTCCACCTAAACTGCAGAAATGTTATTTTCTTCTATGATAGTTCAGTTTCCGGGAGACGTAATAGTGGAATTATCAGGAGCTCACATCTGCGCGTTATCTGTCCACAGACATATGACACAAAACAAACTAGTGGAGCCTGGAGGGATAAGATGACACCGACTTATTTTACATTAATCCCTAGAGAGCAGCTGACTGTATGTAGAAACTTATTGGGGAAAGTACAGGGGATTACAGCTGCTATGGGGGTTCAGAGAGAGGGGGTCTCCGGTCTGGTTAGTCACATCTCCTTTCTTCCTCGGTGGTAAGCTACTGTGCAGAAGTCTCAACTCCAATCATAGGGAGGGTCATGTTGACCAAAGAAAAGGCAATAAGCGGCAGCAATATAATGGGGGCACATATTAATCTTTGCTGTAAAAAAAAATGGAATTGCAGCCAACCAAAAATTATCTAGTACAATTCCCATTAGGACGGTATCAGTAAATCTGTAATCGCCGAGTGATAAATTGCGGAGACGTCACAGACCTACAACAGCAGAGAGCGGTAATGTCACACGGAGTTTTACACAAATTCGCCAACTATCATGGCGGCATCAGACGTTGTTCACATTGCAGATTCTGACACTCCATGGTTTCTCTGGTGCTTCCTATCTACACAGGCAGACTCAGGCGTCGTATGCTCAGTCATAGACAGGCTAGCAAGAGTTAACCTTTCCTAGCCTGCTTGTTAGGTTTCTGGGATCACATGTTGTAAGGGAGCCAATCACATCTGCTCCTCTCATACTTAGGTTGGAGGAGATCTCCCACCCATGGTGACTATAGTTTCTGCTAAGTTAGTCTGTGTGCTGTGGTCTCACAGATTTGCTGGAGAGAGTAGCCTGTGCTTGGTGTTGTTGTGAAGTTTACCCGTTGTCTTGTTGTTTTCTCCATGCTCTTGTTTTCCACCTAATCTCTTATTGTGTGTGCGTGCTGTGTGACAGAGTTCTGGTTTCCCATGTTTGTCTATTTCCAATGGTTAAATCATACTCTAGTCCTGGCCCCTCCTAGGGGAGGCAGAATAAGATCAGGGCTGGTCAGGAGCAGGACCAGGAAGGAGACCCAGACATCCCCACCATTAGGGGTAACTCTTAGAATAGGGATAGGACAGGGACCTCTAGTCTGAAGGTGAGCTTTGGGACCCCGGTTTCCTGTTTTCCCCATAGTCCCACATAACAGGTAACATGCTCTATCGGAGATTTATTATTGCCAATCCTGGCTGACATCTAGCTTTTCAAGACACAGATTATTATTATTATGCAGTTATTCTGCCTGGGATATTTATGGTATATTGATAAGTGTTTGATACTATATTCCATAAATGACACAGCACGCAATCTCAGGAATGGGGAAGGGGTTGTGCATGTGCGGCTTTCTTCATTCATTTCTATGGGAGTTCTGAGAATTGCTAGATGTCCCAGGCGTGACACAATGATCTTTTTTTTGTCAGGGCTGTAAACACCTTGGGCAGGTGTAGTGGGTGGGCAGACCCCTACAGGAGAGACATAGTTATCGGAAATGTTAATGTTAATGTTAATGCTGTTTTAATAAAAGTGTTTTACTGATATTGTATTGTATTGTGTTAGGGCACCCCTAGTGGCCGGGTGGGACGGCTGTCGCCACGGGGAAAGAGGAGGAGCCGGCAGAAACCAGGGGAAGATAAAAAGTGTGTGTAGGGTAGAAAGTGCAGTCGGGTCCGGGAGGAGTGAGTGAACAACTAGGGGGCAGAGCGTGGGAGCTGATTTGATCGGGGACGCCGGAGAAGACAGGAGGAGACGATACCTCAGCAAGTGAAGCAGCCGGTGTGGGTCCGGCTTGTGGGTAGCTGTTAGTGGGAGCCCGGCGAAGTGGAGTAACCGGTCACACCCCACCAGAGGGAGCGTCAGGGCAGGTTGTCCCCCAGCTCAAGCAAGTGTACCCGGTATCCATAACTGCACTGTTTTTGGGAGAAGAAGTGTGAAAATAAAACATGTCGTTTATTTGCATTGAACCCTGCCTGAAGCGTGTTTTTGCGCCGGATGATCGTTGCACCACCACACTCTGCCCCACCGAGTCATCTCCCGACCTTGAAGTAGTGATGGAGTCAGGGGAGAGCCTTGAATCTACAAAGGCCACGACTACAAGGCCGGAGGCGCCCCTGGCCCCTCATTACATGTGGCGTAGTCGGCAGGATGCGAATTCCCTGCCAGGAACCCAAGAAGCCGGAGATCAAGTGGTGCCTAGGGCACAGGATCCGGACTATGAGAGAAGATTTCCAGTCCCATGGTGGGAAGAAGAAACAGTGCCTGCAGCGTTGGACCGGGCACAAGATGGCGGCAAGATGGCCGTCGTCGGTGAAGACGTAGAAAGGGCGCGAAAAGTTGGCGCCAAAAGAAGAGCCTGGGGCTGGCCGGTGCCGAAAAAGAAGTTCGGAGTACTCCGCCCAAAGAGGGGAGGTGCCAGTCCCAGGGCACACAGAAGAACATGTACAGTGGGCGGTGTTTTGAAGGAAAAGAAGAACCGCCGCGGAGGGGTCGCTATGATGTGGGAGATTGGGGGTGGAGTCTGCTCAAGAGCGGGAAAAATAAGCCCGCCTCCACTTCCTTCTCCACTGACCCCGCCGCCATTACTAGAGACGCCGCAAGCTCACGAGATGGAGACCTCCGGACAACAGCAGGAAATAGTGACCACTATGGCCCGCGCTAACCTGGGCCGAGGACGTCCCAAACATGCTGCTACAGAAGCGTCCCCTCTCGATATCCCGGCCGCGTCAGGAGGATCAGAACGTCCGGCTAAGGTGACCTGGCTAACCACCTGGGACGCTGCGACGGGAGGCACTACTACTGAAGTACGGGCGACCTACGCCACCCAGTTACCAGTGGGGAATCGGCCCCTGTGGATCTCCTATCCCGTCCTGGAGACACCCCTGCCTGCGGCCGCAGCACCAGCCGTCCCCGTGCAGGCTCCGGCAGAAGAAATCACCCAGAAGCTGGAACAAGATCCCTGGGATTTTTCTGGGACCCCGTCCAGCCATCTACCATACCTCACTCAAGGGCTCCGTCTCCGGTACCAGACCCCGTCCGGGAGCGGCTGCTTGCAGAGACCATCGCCCGGGAGATGATGGCCGGTCCCCGAGGCGAAGAGCTGGCGCTACACTTCACCACTGGTATAGTGGTAAAGTTCAATCAACAAGAGGGCTACGGCTTTATCCGGGAAGAGACAACCGGAGACGACTACTTTTACAACCGGGTTCATCTGGATGTGGAAGGTCTGCCACAGCGCCTCCACACACTCTATCCGGGCGAAAAAGTCCAGTTCTTACCTGAGGCAGGAAGCCGCGGCCTCTTCGCGGTCGGCGTGACCAGAATGCCGACCCCACGAGAAGCCACTCAATGGCAACAGGAGATAGAGTGGGAGGAACATCAAAGCCGGCGGCGGACCCAGGCAAGACCGGTGCTGGCTGAAGCCTCTCACCCCCGACGTACCCTAGCGGTGGCTCCAGAGATGATGCCCGGACTGACTCCTGGCCCGGAAAGAGAGACCCCGGCGGTGCTGGCGGTCAACCAGAGCATAACCAACCACCCGGTGATTGTTCTGGACGTGCCTCAGCCACCCCGGGGAGCGACCCCATCACCCCCGCCGGGGAATGAAGAGATCGCGACATCCGAGGCCGCCGTTGCTCCTGAA
Organism: Anomaloglossus baeobatrachus; assembly: GCF_048569485.1. Taxonomy (NCBI): domain Eukaryota; kingdom Metazoa; phylum Chordata; class Amphibia; order Anura; family Aromobatidae; genus Anomaloglossus; species Anomaloglossus baeobatrachus. The sequence continues at coordinate 54,170,351 of NC_134353.1, read as the reverse complement.
CCTTTTCGGAGGTTACGTCGAAGCCCGGGCAGTCCCTGTCCGTCTACATTCAGGCACAGAGGGCCGAGTGGAAGCGAGCCTGGCCTCCAGCGTAAAGCGTCCTGAACGGCGCGTGCGAAGACCGGTGTTGTTGTTTGACCGGCAGAAGTTATGTTAAGTCCGGAGGGAGTCTGTGGCTGGACTGAGCCAGGGGCTCCTCCGCGTTGCCGAAAGAGAGAAGTGCTGTTTAAGTGTTGTGGTTCTCTTGTTTAAACGACCAAGACCGGGAGTGCCACGTTGGCCTCCGGGCACACCAAAGACCGGGAGCGCTACCAAGCCTCCGGGATTCACCAAAGACCGGGAGCGCTGCTCAGCCTCCGGGCGCCACCAAAGACCGGGAGCTCCCAGTTGAACTCCGGGCGCTGAACTGGTTCGTAGTTTAAATATGTGTGTTATTTCATGTGGGAGCCGTGCCGGGAGGCTCGGGTTTTAAGAGGGGAGGTGTGTAGTGGGTGGGCAGACCCCTACAGGAGAGACATAGTTATCGGAAATGTTAATGTTAATGCTGTTTTAATAAAAGTGTTTTACTGATATTGTATTGTGTTAGGGCACCCCTAGTGGCCGGGTGGGACGGCTGTCGCCACAGGGAAAGAGGAGGAGCCGGCAGAAACCAGGGGAAGATAAAAAGTGTGTGTAGGGTAGAAAGTGCAGTCGGGTCCGGGAGGAGTGAGTGAACAACTAGGGGGCAGAGTGTGGGAGCTGATTTGATCAGGGACGCCGGAGAAGACAGGAGGAGACGATACCTCAGCAAGTGAAGCAGCCGGTGTGGGTCCGGCTTGTGGGTAGCTGTTAGTGGGAGCCCGGCGAAGTGGAGTAACCGGTCACACCCCACCAGAGGGAGCGTTAGGGCAGGTTGTCCCCCAGCTCAAGCAAGTGTACCCGGTATCCATAACTGCACTGTTTTTGGGAGAAGAAGTGTGAAAATAAAACATGTCGTTTATTTGCATTGAACCCTGCCTGAAGCGTGTTTTTGCGCCGGATGATCGTTGCACCACCACACTCTGCCCCACCGAGTCATCTCCCGACCTTGAAGTAGTGATGGAGTCAGGGGAGAGCCTTGAATCTACAAAGGCCACGACTACAAGGCCGGAGGCGCCCCTGGCCCCTCATTACACAGGATAAAAGGGATATTCTCAAGGTTCCCATTTGCTGGATGTCCGACTGCCGCGACACCCACTTATCTCACAAAATGGGGCTCTGAAGATCCCTGTGTGAAAGAAAAATAGGTCAATCATGCGCACTGTCGCTCTTCTGTTCATACTTAATGGGAATACTGAAGAGGTCATGCACGGACTAGGGGAAGGTCTGGCATGGAGCAAGACACACCACAAACAGGGATTTCACCACAACAAAGAAGGGAAACACCGGGGACACTAATAAAGGTGGTGGTGTTAGTGAGAGGGAAGATGGGACACCTTCTGCACTCACCTGCAGCTGTACCCTTCACACCTAGCCAGTTCCTATACAGGTTCTGCATCTGTCACTGAGCAGTATAACTGAAGCCCTGAGAGACCTTGTAATAGCCCTGACTAGTGAGCTGGCAGGTAAAAATTACTAGTCCCACGGCTGCACTAAAACAACATGAAGGGAATGTACGAAAGACAGGGGAAATAACAAAAGGATAAAGCTCAACGTCACAGCTTCAGTCAGACACCAGGACTGCAGCCTACACCACTTCACTGCAACAAGGACTCCAGCAGCTCCTTCCACCTCCAGGCCTAGCTTCAGAATAAAATCAGAATAACTGGCACCCTCTACTGGGATATGTGAACATATATAGGGGAAGGGAGTGGTCACCAACCGGAAACACCTGAGGCCAGGAATCAGAAGCTGCTGTAAAGTAAAACTGACATTAACCCTTTCAGCACCAAAGAAAAGGTAATACGTTTAATGTGAAGAGTATCAGATGGCAAAGAGAGACTCTGGTCCAGATCTTGTGACAAGTCTCTAGTAACAGAGAAACGGCTATGACAGGAGATAGCCAAGCGATGCTCTCAGTTGGTCTTCGGCAATACCTTAAGAATGAATGGAGCGGCAGTGCGCATGATCGACCTCTGCTCCATTCATACAGGCTCTTCAGAGCACTAGTTCTTGGGATGGGTGGGGGTCTCAGTGGTCAGACCCCCAGCGATCTGGAATGTATTCCTTATCTCATACATAGAAGAAAACTTTCAAACTTGAACATACCCCTTTAAAAGGAATCTCTCAATAGGATTTCACTCAGCAAACTATTTATATGCACAGGTAGCTCCCGTAAGGACAAGTCCAGCAATACCTTTACATGGCCAGTTGGTTATTTCTAACTGGAAATCACGGTTTCAATAGATATACAAATGAGGCAGAAGCACTATCTGAAGCCTCTGTCACTCCAGCTCTATTCCAAGTTCAACACCGCTTCTTCCTGCTTGACTGACAGCCTCTATGCTGTGCTACATCAGGCAAAGGGGCCGTAGGAGGTGTCGCTGAGCAAGGAATAGAGTTGGAGTGGAAGAGAATAAAAGAAAGGCCGAACTACTAAACACCTTTTTCTCTACAGTATTTATACAAGAAATTCGATGAAATGATCAGAGATACAAAAAAATTTCCCATTAAATGTCACTTGCTTAACCCAGCAAAAATTACGGCACCACCTCAAAATAACTAAAGTAAATAAATCCCCAGGCCCAGATGACAGACACCCCCGAGTACTGCAGGAATTAAGTACAGTGATAAGGAGACCATTATTATTATTAATCTTCACAGATTCCATAATAACGGAAACTGTACCACATAAGTGGCGAATATCAAATGTGGTGTCAATATTCAAAAAGAGGACAAAATCTGAGCTGGGTAATTATAGACCGGTAAGTTAAACCTCTACAATGGGTAAAATCATTGAGGGTTTCCTAAGAGATGCCACCTTGGAGGATCTCAAGAAGAATAACCTCATGACCTAGTATCAACATGGGTTTATGAAGGATCGGTCCTGTTATATTAATCTGATCAGCTTCTATGAGGAAGTACGTTTCAGACTGGACCAGGAAAATGCAGTGGATTTTGTCTACATGGATTTTTCAAAGGCATTTGACACAGTGCCACACAAAAGGTTAGTCCATAAAATGAGAATAAAGGGAGTAGGGGAAAATATGTATAACTGAGTTGAGAACTGGCTCAGCGATAGAAAACAAAGGGTGGCTGTTAATGGAACACACTCAGACTGGGTCACAGTTACCAGTGAGGAACTACATGGGTCAGTATTGGGCCCTCTTCTTTTTAATATATTTATTAATGACCTTGTATGGGACATAGAGAGTAGAATTTCAATATTTGCAGATCATATTAAAGTCTGCAAGGTAATTAATACAGAAAAGTATCATTTAGTATTAGAGAAGGATTTGTGTAGGCTGAAGGCTTGTGCTGAGCAATGGCAATTGCACTTTAATGTGGATAAATGTAAAGTCATGCACTTGGGCAGAGAACATAAAATTTATACTTATGTACGTAATTGTAAAACACTGGATAAAACTGTCACTGAAAAAAGACTTGGGTGTATGGGTGGACGGGAAACTCAACTTTACTGACCAGTGTCAGGCAGCTGCTGCCAAGGCTAATAAAATAATGGGATGCATTACAAGAAGCAGAGATGCTCATGAGAAGAACATAGTTTTACCCCTATACAAGTTACTAGTGCGACCACACTTAGAATATTGTGTACAATTTTGGTCTCCGGTGTATAAAAAGGACTAGAACGTGTGCAGAGAAGAGCAACCAAGGTTAATAAAGGAATGGGTGGATGGAAGTACCAAGACAGGTTATTAAACTTGTGGTTATTCAATTTGGAAAAACAAAGGCTTAGAGGCAATCTTATTACAATTTACAAATATATGAGGGTACAGTACAGAGATCTCTCTAATGATCTAATGATTTTACCCCTAGGCCTGCAACAGGGACAAGGGAGCATCTACTACATTTAGAGGAAAGGAGGCTTAGTCATAATCACAGATGCAGTTCTTTACTGTAAGAGCAATGAGACTATGAATTATTTACTGTAAGAGCAGTGAGACTATGGATTATTTACTGTAAGAGCAGTGAGACTATGGATTATTTACTGTAAGAGTAGTGAGACTATGGATTATTTACTGTAAGAGCAGTGAGACTATGGATTATTTACTGTAAGAGCAGGAAGACTATGGAACTCTCTGCCACATAATGTTGTAATGGTTGATTAATTATTATTACTAAAATTTAAGAGAGGCCCATGCCTTTCTTGAAAAATATAACATTACAGGTTATAGCCGCAACGTTCTGTGATTGGGCATTGATCCAGGGAACTAGTCTGAATGTCGTATGTGGAGTCGGGAAGGAACTTTTCCCATAATGTGAAGCCATTACTGTCTGCACCACTCGGTATTTGCCTTCCTCTGGATCAACATGTTAAGCTATGAACTCAATGGACTTAAGTCTGCCTTCAACCTTTAACCCCTTAACGACCCTTGACGTACTGGGTACGTCATGGTGACATGGTGCTAAACGATCCATGACGTACCCAGTACGTCATGGCGAAATCGCGGTCCCGGAGCCCCGGGGAGTCCAATTTGTTTAATTAAACAGTAGATTCGGGAAGGAGGGGACCTCTGCCTTACCTCAGGAGGGTTGGTGCCTCCTCCCCGAACCTACAGAGGCTGTGATTGGCTGACGAACGCCACTCAGCCAATTACAGTCACTGTAATGTTCCAGCCATTGAAAATGGCTGGAACATTGAAATCCAGCCCTGATCAGTGCTGCTGTAGCACTGGCCATTGGCTGGAGCTGGGTGATCGGTGCTTCACCCGCCCCCAGCTCTGATTGGAGAGACCGGTCTTGTGACCGATCTCTCCAATCACCGTGGATCTGGTGCCGGTGAGCTGTGTCCGTCCCTGAAAGCCGAGGAGAGCGGTCTCTGCGGGTGCCCATCGGTAAGTTGCTGCCCCCGCCGCCCGCCCCTGTCCCCGATCGCCCTGCCAGCCCCGCCAGCGCCGCCGCTGTCTCCGATCGCCCTGCCAGCCCCGCCACTGTCTCCGATCGCCCCGCCCACCACCGCCAGCCCCGCCACTGTCTCCGATCGCCCCGCCCGCCAGCCCCAGCCCCGCCGCTGTCTTCGATCGCCCCGCCCGCCACCGCCAGCCCCGCAGCGGCTCCGATCGCCACCGCCAGCCCCGCCGCTGTCTCCGATCACCCCGCCCGCCACCGCCAGCCCCGCCGCTGTCTCCGATCGCCCCGCCCGCCAGCGCCAGCCCTGCCGCTGTCTCCGATCGCCCCGCCCACCACCGCCAGCCCCGCCGCTGTCTCCGATCGCCCCGCCCGCCAGCGCCAGCCCCGCCGCTGTCTCCGATCGCCCCGCCCGCCAGCCCCAGCCCCGCCGCTGTCTCCGATCGCCCCGCCCGCCACCGCCAGCCCCGCCGCGGCTCTGATCGCCACCGCCAGCCCCGCCGCTGTCTCCGATCACCCCGCCGCTGCTCCCGATCCACCGCTGTCCCCGATCGCCCCGCCCGCCACTGTCCCCGCCGCCACGCTCGCCACTGTCCCCGCCGCTGTCGCACCCACCTTTTTCAGCCGCTGTTGCCCCCGAATCGGCCCCCACTGTTCCCGATTGCCGCCGCCGCCTCCTTCATCGGCTGCCCCTTCTCCATCGCCACTACACCTCCTCCCCCTCCATGTGCTGCAAGCCACCCTCCCCCCTCCATGTTCTGAGGGCCCCCCTCCCCCCGGGGCCCCCCCTCCTCCATGTGCCATCTCTCTCTCCCATCAGACTCTGCCCCCCTCCCCGATCTGCTGCCTGCTCTCTCCCATCCTCTTCATCTACTGCCCCCTCTCACACTCCTCAATCTGTTGCCTCCTTCATCTGCTGCCTCTTCTGTCTGCTGTGATTCTGCCGCCTACATCCATCCTGTAAGGTAGGTATCCCCATCTCACCTCCCTCCCCCCATCCTCCGCCGCTCCTGCATCCGCTGCGCCATTTCCCATCATCCATCCACTGCGCCCTTTCCCATCCTCTGCCGCTCCTCCATCCGCTGCGCCCTTTCCCATCTTCCATCCGCTGCGCCCTTTCTCAACTGCCGCCCCGCCCCCTTGCATCGCATTATCCAGCGCAGTTGCTCGCTTCCAGACTGGAGTGGATGATGCGATGCGAGACTCGTGCATTGCTCTCACGTTTGGCACTGGTCTTAGTGGCAGGCGCTCATATTTTTTTTTTCTTCATTTTTTTTTTTACTGATGTCTGTATTTTTTATTTCGCCAAACTAATTTTTTTGTATGTGGGGGGTCTAGTTTCCAAAATGGGATCACATGTGGGGGAGCTCCATTGTTTAGGCACCTCAGGGGGTCTCCAAATGCAACATGGCGTCTGCTAATAATTCCAATCAATTTTACTGTGAAATGGCGCTCCTTCTCTCTCTGAGCCCCGCCGTACGCCTAAACAATTGATTTCCACCACATATGAGGTACCTGTGTACTCAGGAGAATTGCACAATAAATTTTATGGTGCATTTTTTCCTGAGACCCTTGTGAAAAAAAAGCTACCTGTTTGAAAAAACAATTTTGTGGTAAAAAAAAGTATAAAATATTTTCACGGCTGAACATTACAAACGTTTGTGAAGCCCCCAGGTGTTCAAAGTGCTCACTAAACAGCTAGATAAATTCCATGAGGGGTCAATTGTGGGGGAGCTCCATTGTTTAGGCACTTCAGGAGGGTCTCCAAACGCAACATGGCGTCCGCTAATAATTCCAACCAATTTTGCTGTGAAATGGCGCTCCTTGCCTTCCGAGTCCTGCCGTGTGCCCAAACATTTGATTTCCACCACATATGAGGTATCTGCGTACTCAGGAGAAAATGCACAATACATTTTATGGTGCATTTTTTCCTGATACCCTTGTGATAAAAAAAGCTACCTGGTTGAAGCAACAGTTTTGTGGTAAAAATATTTTTTTTTCTTTTCAAGGCTCAACGTTATAAACTTCTGTGAAGCCCCCAGGGGTTCAAAGTGCACATCAAACATCTAGAAAAATTATTTGAGGGCTCTAATTTCCAAAATGGGGTCAATTGTGGGGAAGCTCTATTGTTTAGGCACCTCAGGGGGGTCTCCAAACGCAACATGGCGTCCGCTAATAATTCCAACCAATTTTGCTGTGAAATGGCGCTCCTTGCCTTCCGAGTCCTGCTGTGTGCCCAAACATTTGATTTCCACCACATATGAGGTATCTGCGTACTCAGGAGAAAATGCACAATACATTTTATGGTGGATTTTTTCCTGATACCCTTGTGATAAAAAAATCTACCTGGTTGAAGCAACAGTTTTGTGGTAAAAAAAAATTTTTTTCTTTTCACGGCTCAACGTTATAAACTTCTGTGAAGTCCCCAGGGGTTCAAAGTGCACATCAAACATCTATAAAAAATATTTGAGGGCTCTAGTTTCCAAAATGGGGTCACTTATGGGGGAGCTCCATTGTTTAGGCACCTCAGGGAGTCTTCAAACCCGACATGGCGTCCGCTAATGAGTGCAGCTAATTTTTCACTCAAAAATTCAAATGGCACTCCTTACCTTCCGAGTCCTGCCGTGTGCCCAAACATTTGATTTCCACCACATATGGGGTATCTGCGTACTCAGGAGAAAATGCACAATAGATTTTATGGTGCATTTTTTCCTGATACCCTTGTGATAAAAAAAAGCTACCTGGTTGAAGCAACAGTTTTGTGGTAAAATTTTTTTTTTTTCTTTTCACGACTCAACGTTATAAACTTCTGTGAAGCCCCCAGGGGTTCAAAGTGCTCATCAAACATCTAGAAAAATTATTTGAGGGCTCTAGTTTCCAAAATGGGGTCACTTATGGGGGAGCTCCATTGTTTAGGCACCTCAGCGAGTCTTCAAACCCGACATGGCGTCCGCTAATGAGTGCAGCTAATTTTTCACTCAAAAATTCAAATGGCGCTCCTTGCCTTCCGAGTCCTGCCGTGTGTCCAAACATTTGATTTCCACCACATATGAGGTATCTCCGTACTCAGGAGAAAATGCACGATACATTTTATGATGCATTTTAACTGATACCCTTGTGAAAATACTAATTTTTATGGCTAAAGTAACATTTTTGTGTTAAAGTAAAATTTTCATTTTTTCTTCTATATTGCTTTGGTTGCTGTGAAGCCCCTAAAGGGTTAATAAACTTCTTGGATGTGGTTTTGAGCAGAGTGAGGGGTGAAGATTTTAGAATGGGGTCACTTTTGGGTATTTTCTGTCGCCTAGGTTTCTCAAATCACTCCAAATGTGATGTGGTACCTAAAAAAATTTTTTTTGTAAACTTTGTTGGAAAAATGAGAAATTGCTGATGAACTTTGAACCCTTTTAACTTCCTAACGGAATTTTTTTTTTTTTCACAAATTGCGCTGGTGTAAAGTAGACAAGTGGGAAATGTTATTTAGTAACTATTTTGTGTGACATATCTCTCAGATTTATGGGCATAAAATTTCAAATTTTGAAAATTGTGAAATTTTCAAAATTTTCACCAAATTTCCGAAATTTTCACAAATAAACGCAAAACATATCGGCCTAAATTTACCACTGACATGAAGTACAATATGTCACGAAAAAACAATGTCAGAATCGCCAGGCTTCGTTGAAGCGTTCCAGAGTTATAACCTGTCAAAGTGACACTGGTCAAAATTGCAAAAAATGGCCGGGTCTTTAAGGTGAAAACAGGCTGGGGGCTGAAGGGGTTAAAACTATGAAACTTATGGGAGGGCAAAATATGCTAAAATAAAATAAATAAAAAATTAAAAAGAATAAAATATAACAGGTAAAAATATAAATAAAAAATACCAGCTAAAAAGAAATAAATAAAATAAAAATACCGCTGTCAATACGAATAGCTGTTAATAGCCCTGCCTCCCTCGAAAAAAAAAAAACATGTCCGCTGCATAAAAATATTTGTTAAAGAATTGGAAACAAATTTTTAAATGCATTTAAATAATTCTTTGTAGGTATAAAAAAAAATGGCAAAAACAGACATTTGCTTTATTTTTCCAGTGATATCACTCAATATCAGCAACAAAAAAAAAAACAAACAAAAAAAGAGCGAAAATATTAGTGACAGTAAAATGAAGCCCCATGTATTTGAATGAGAATTTTTATTTTAGAGCTCTTTAAACCGCAAGTATGAAAAAGCCCAAAAAGTTGACTGGTCAGAAACTGGGGTAAATGGCCTGGCCTTGAACTGGTTAATGATTGATTTATTAGTACTGATGTATAGTTGTTATGGTGCACAAAATAAGAACTACAGTACTTACATATTCTTTAATGTCCTTGGATTTCACAGCTTTGTAGGAGTAATATGCGGGGTAGAGCGTGCCAAATATTAGCCTGGAAGAGACAAATGCAAAAATTGACTGTTATTGTAGGATTCTTTCACAATATCACACAGGCTCTGTTCATGGTCACATTTCAGTTTGTGAACATCTCACTTATGTGCTGGGAAAATTTTATCTCAATGCAACAGTGCACCCAGCATGTGCCAAAAGTGTGTGTACTTTTTGACAAGTGACATGGCAGTGTCTACAAAAGGAGAGACTTTAGACCACAGTCACTGGCCTATTACAGCAAAATCAAATCAGATTTCATGCCTTGCACTGAGGAGGGGGCAACAGCCTGAAACACGGTGTCTTCAATTAGAAATTCTGGTTTGGCTTTTATACTAAGTCATATACATATATACAGTGGGGATGGAAAGTATTCAGACCCCTTTACATTTTTTACTCTTTGTTTCATTGCAACCATGAACTTTTTTGAACTTACCAAATGTCTGCAATGAAACAAAGTGTAAAATGTAAAGGGGTCCAAATACTTTCTGTACCCACTTTATATATATATATATATATATATATATATATATATATATATATATATATATATATAAAAAGAAAGGTGAGCAAAGTCTTACTTACATAAAGCAGCAGTTTTCTATCCAAATGCACTGTATCTTTATACAACTATACACAAAGTAGTAATTATAGAGTATTTTATATGTTTAATATGTGGGAGGGACACAGTATAGTAGTTATATTCTTGTACATGGGAGCAGTATTATAGTAGTTATATTCTTGCACATAGGGGCAGTATTATAGCAGATATATTCTTGTACATAGGGGGCAGTATTATAGTAGTTATATTCTTGTACATAGGGGCAGTATTATAGTAGTTATATTCTTGTACATAGGGGGCAGTATTATAGTAGTTATATTCTTGTACATAGGGGGCAGTATTATAGTAGTTATATTCTTGTACATAGGGGGCAGTATTATAGTAGTTATATTCCTGTACATAGGGGCAGCATTATAGTAGTTATATTCTTGTACATGGGAGCAGTATTATAGTAGTTATATTCTTGTACATGGGAGCAGTATTATAGTAGTTATATTCTTGTACATAGGGGGCAGTATTATAGTAGTTATATTCCTGTACATAGGAGCAGTATTATAGTAGTTATATTCTTGTACTTAGGGGCAGTATTATAGTAGTTATATTCTTGTACATAGGGGCAGTATTATAGTAGTTGTATTCTTGCACATAGGGGCAGTATTATAGCAGTTATATTCTTGTACATAGGGGGCAGTATTATAGCAGTTATATTCTTGTACATAGGGGGCAGTATTCTAGTAGTTATATTCTTGTACATAGGGGGCAGTATTATAGTAGTTATATTCTTGTACATAGGAGGCAGTATTATAGTAGTTATATTCTTGTACATAGGGGGCAGCATTATAAAATAGTTATATTCATGTACATAGGGGCAGTATTATAGTAGTTAATATTGTTTTCAAAAAGGGGCCACATTATAAATTCCATTATAATTATATGGCACACTGTATAAATACATAAAAGTCTTCCTTTGCTGGATTCACATTAATATGAGAAGTGTCAGGACAACCAGGCTGATTACAGAATATCATCTCTATTTTTCCATTTCCTGCATTTCCTTTCACCAAAGTTTGTGAAGATACAGTGTCTGCCAGGGAAGCAGGCGTCGTAAATCATTCATAGAACAAAGAGACTCCCTGAGCCAACATGATAACGTAAATGCAGACAGATATAACAAAGGGATGACTGAATAAGCAGAACCTCAATTTTATATTTATTCCCTCCTCCTCCAGAATCTTGGCAAATAATGTATATTTAATGTACAGGGCTCGGGTGTGATACATTCTTTAGCAGAGAAGTAAACAACGCATTCGTTTCACTGTTAATGAATGTAAGACGACAATGGTGATTTGGGAAGATGGGATCGGGAAACGTTCAATTAATTAAGTTCAGGTCGTGTTGCATTTTCAAAATCATGGGAAAAACTTTGCATCAGAAACACTATGCGGCATGTGAACGCCATTCAAGAGGATATGTAATGTAATGGGTCATGCACCTGTGTGTCTGTCACGGGGTATGAGGGAATAACAAGGGACCGGGGCTCCTAATCTGGCCCTCAGGCTCAGGGGGCATTAGCTATCCCTAATCCCAGAGATACCTCTAATGGTGAAGATGTCTGGGCCGTTTTCCTTGTCCTGATCCTGGACGGTCTTGATCTAATACCCCCTTGCCCCTACCTGTCATGCAATGCGCGTGGCGGGAGCGATCAGAGCAACCAAAAAGTCTGACGCACAATGAAAAACACACCTCAAAAACACCACAGACAAGGGGGACACCGGCAAACAATAACAATGGTGGGTCCTGGTACTCATGAAAGGGTAGATGGTCACCTCCTATCTTCACCTGTAGCTGTCCCTAGTCTTCTAGCCAGTCTCTATACAGTCTGAGCAACAGTCGCCAAGCAGCACCCTGAGACCCTGGGAAACCTTATAGATGCCTTAACTAGTGAGAGGTTCACTAAACCCACCGCTGGACTAATGAGACAAGAGGTTAGGGGAGACAAACAGGGGATAGACAATCAAAATGGATAGGATACAACGTCAGAAAAATCCACAGCAGCTCCTTCCACCAAGGCGGCCAGAATACAAAAGGTTTTGTATAGTTAGCAAAGCTTGCTGGGAGACCTAGGTACTTAAGCACAATGGGGTGTCTCTACAGAGCAGGTACAGCTGACCTCAACTGCAGGAGAGCTGCTGGCAGAAAAACTGACATGAACTACTTCAGTACCAAAGGAAATTAAACAACATTTAAATACAGAGTTCCAGATAGAGATCAGGGGCTCCAGTCCTCAAGCTGCCACTAGTCTCCAAAAATTGGGAGACGACCGTGACACCACCCCAGGGGAGGACCGGGACAGAAGTGGTTGAACCCACAGATATGGACAAACGGGGAAACCAAAACTCTAACACACAGCTGACACACAGGGAGATATAAGACAATATATGATAAGGGGGAAATAAAGAGCAGGGAGGAAATAAGCAGATGAGATGGTTTCCACAGCACACCAAGCAGCACGCTGTAAATCACCAGCAATTGGAACACAGCAGCACAGAGGCCAGAATAGCAAAAGCTATAGTCGGCATGGGAAGATAGATAATTCCATCTTAAAAAGGCGGGGAGTAATTGTGATAGGTCTTCTGCAACATGTGATCCAAAAGGTATATACACAAAGGATGAGGGGCCTGAGGTTATACTCCGGGGGAGAGAGTAGCTGGAGTTTATATACTGGGGGCAAGGAGCTGGAGGTTATACACTGAGGTGAGACGACAGACTTTATACACCATGGGTGAGGGGCCGGAGGTTATACTCCGGGGGAGAGAGTAGCTGGAGTTTATATACTAGGGGCAAGGAGCTGGAGGTTATACACTGGGGTGAGAGGCCAGACTTTATACACCATGGGTGAGGGGCTGGAGGTTATACTCCGGGGGAGAGAGTAGCTGGAGTTTATATACTAGGGGCAAGGAGCTGGAGGTTATACACTGGGGTGAGAGGCCAGACTTTATACACCATGGGTGAGGGGCTGGAGGTTATACTCCGGGGGAGAGAGTAGCTGGAGTTTATATACTAGGGGCAAGGAGCTGGAGGTTATACACTGGGGTGAGAGGCCAGACTTTATACACCATGGGTGAGGGGCTGGAGGTTATACTCCGGGGGAGAGAGTAGCTGGAGTTTATATACTAGGGGCAAGGAGCTGCAGGTCATACACTGGGGTGAGAGGCCAGAGTTTATACACCATGGGTGAGGGGCCGGAGCTTATACTCCGGGGGAGAGAGTAGTTGGAGTTTATATACTAGGGGCAAGGAGCTGGAGGTTATACACTGGGGTGAGAGGCCAGACTTTATACACCATGGGTGAGGGGCCGGAGGTTATTCACTGGGGGCGAAGGGGCGGAGGTTATACACTGGGGCAGTGGGGTTGGGTGAAAAACCTGAAGTCCTAATAATTTTATCCATATACTTTATATATGTACAGAAACAACTATTATTCATGGATTCAGGACCTGTTTCCGTCCGGCTGTGAGTATGCCTGCACATCTCATTTCTACAATTCCACAGCCGAAGCCTTAGGCTATGTTAACACTAGAAAAATGATTTTTCTTAAGAAATTTCTTAAGAAATTTCTTAAGAGTGCACCTGTGTTAAAAAACGCACCAAAAACGCACCTGCGTTTTTGCCGCGTTTTTGGTGCGTTTTTGGTCCGTTTTTGGTGCGTTTTTACCGCTGGTTGCTCCCTGCGTTATTGTGCCAATTATCTATGGCAAAAAACGCAGTTAGCTGCAGAAAAGAAGTGACATGCTCATTCTTTTTCTTAAGAAAATCTACTGAAAGAATTTTCTTAAGAAAAAAACGCAGTGTGTGCACAGCTAATTTTTTTTGCCATAGGTTTTGCTGGGGAATGTCTGCAGAAAGGTTACAAGAATTTCTCAAGAAATTTCTGCAGCAAAAACGGACCCAAAACGCAGGTAAAAAACGCAGTGTGTGAACATAGCCTTATGCCGTGCCACACCCTGACGATTCTCTGCAGATCCCCGCAGCATGGCCATGACCCTGGTAGCACTGCCAATTTGCATTTTCTGCATCAGATTACTATGAAGACCGCATACAGTTCTGCATTCAGGCCTGAGCTCCCACTAGGAAGAGTGATGGGGACGGATGGCCGGTGCCTAAACCAACGTGGATGTGGATCCTAGTCTTCACCCGGGGAAAAACTTGACACCTCAAATGTACAATGCAAGTTTGAAAGGGTGTCCACTGATCTATAATCCACAGTATATGAACTCAGCCCACGTACTGCTCAGTACTAACTAAATTCAATGCAAGCTCGGCTAACAGAGATCTATAAATTGGCACATGTCATCTGCAGATAAGTGGGTAAATCACAGGGCTCTATTAGCGCAGCGGCCCCCGCAGTTCATCCGAGGCAGCATCCTGGCACATCAAAGCCTTTTGCTTGGAAACATCGCTTTTATATTCATTTTCCAGCACAAAGACACTCGACAGTGAGCCGCTGCCGCTCTCCGAATCACAACATGCTGACTGTGATACATGACACGGTGTACAGGAATAGGCTTCATATACCGGATGACATCATAGCGACCTGATGAACGAGCACTTTTCTGAACCCAGAGGGGCTTTGCTGCATCATAGTGGATTTTACATTAGAGGCTTCTGATATGTCCGTCATGCTTTATACTGCAGCTTCTTGTTTATGAGTTGTTACAATAACTATAGCGGCCAATCGAAATTGCCTTACCTCCTAAAGTGGCACAGAAATAAAAGCAAGGCTCGTCTTGGGTTAAAAAAAATCTTTTAAACCTGTCCTCTTTCCTAAAGGTAGTAAAAAAAATATATTCTAGGAAAATATTGTTAGAAATATACTTTCTTTCTGGGACATAACGATTGATGAGGTATCCTATTTGAATGGGAGAGAAACCTTAGCACTCGGCAGCGGCAAATGTAGGGGACCTCTGTGTTCTGCCATGTGCACGGCCTATATACAGCTGCTACCGGAGCATTTTCAGCTGGGGGTGTCGGGTATCGGATAAGTGATCAATTTTTAGGTCCTGTACACACCCTTTAAAGATACTTGATACGATTCCTCTGTGCAGAGCATCTTGCATACTAGGAGATACCCTGCTGTTTTCCTGGACTTCAGGCTAGCAGGTTGACTGACAGCGCTGGCTTCCATGCTCATTCTGGGAGGTGATGATTGCTCAGGTGTTCCATCTTCTGGGTAACTGCTCTGCTTCTTTAGTGATCATGCTCTCCCAGAACCTTGCCAGGCGTACTTTCTGGTTCAATTGTTGTGCTGTTGGCCTGTTTTCCTGCCTGTGCTCAGATCTTTATTTCCCGAGCCCGGACTGTTATTTGGCTCCTCTCTTCCCACTCCCTGTTTCTGTTACCTCCTGGCTTTTGACCTTGGACCATTACCTGACAACATCTCAGTTTTCTCCCTGAATCCACTGAGTGCTTTCCCAGAATTCTGACCCTCGGATCGTGACCTGACTACACCTCTGTGTACTCCCTGTGTCCATACGTGTCTCCTGTTACCAGACCCCATCTTTTCCTGACAATCCATAAGTACTGACTAGCATCACAGTACTATTAGGTACCCTTCCTAAGACCCCTCACACGTCCGTGTATTAACACTAGAAGTCCCAGAGAGGGGTCATTTAACATTTCTACCTTTGGAACCCAGAGACGGGTCGAATGACATTATCTTGTTTACACTTCTTACAAGACCTTTGTTGAGGTGGATCAACACAATTGCCCCCTGCAGATTCCTCAGGCCATGGCCACATTTACAAATGAAAGGATGCTAATTGGAGCCATTAGAGTTGTCAGTTTGGACTAAGGGTCATTTGACCCTCTTTCGGGACTTCAGGGGGGAGCTTGACATTTTTGGGACTTCTAGTGTTAAACACACGTGTGTGACGGACTATGGTGCAGGTCCATATGGCCATCTGTGTGTCCCTGTGTGTGTTCTCCGTGTGCTGTTTGTGTGCTATCCCTAGCACACAGACAGCATGAACTTGTATACTTACCTGTCTCCAGTGCTGCTGTCACACTTGCTTCTGGGTCTGCAGTCAGTGCAGTGAATATTCATTATGCATAATGAGCGGACCCGGAAGCAACAGCAGTGCCTGAGACAGGTCAGTATAAAAATCTAGTGAATGGGTGTCCTCCATTGTGACACGGATCACAACAGTGTCTGGTCTATGTGACATCCGTGCTGCTGGCCAAGAATGGACATGTCGCCGTGTGAAGCACACGGACACGCATCTGCTCCACACAGACACATGGTCCATGTCAAAACACTGACGTGTGAGCAAACCCATTCATTTTAATGGGTCTACGTGTGTGCGTGTCTCTGATACTTGTGGAAATGGACACCACACGTGCCGAAAACACGGACGTGTGAAGGGGGCCTAACATGCAGCAGTTGAGTGGGGTCTCTCGTCGGACTTGTGGGCCAAACAAGCCAATTCAAGTGAGTGGATCAGTGAAAAAAACAGCACTCCATCTGCCATTATGCTGCTGTCTGTTTTCCACTAAGGCCCCAATCAGACGTCTATTTTTCATATGTGTTCTATATGTTTTTCATAAATAGCACATGTAGCTGTTATCAGGGGCGGACATACCATTGGTGCGACCACACAGGGTCCCAGAGGTCATGGGGCCCATTTCTACTACCAAAACAGGTGGCATTGTGTTCTGTAATGAGCTTTTGGGCTGCAAAGGGCCATATATTGTCCTTGTGTAGGGGCATTGTCCTGTCTGTGTCTGCCAGTGCCCGGTATACTCTACGGGGCTGTGCACATGAGCAAGTTTTTTGAGCACAAAAAAAATAGAGATATATCCGTTTCTGATCAAACTCGCCTATGGACATAAATGGTCCATGAAAATGCCATTCATGCGTCATCCAAGTTTTACTGTTTAATGGGTAGGAAAAACCTGGATTTTTTTTTCTCATATGAAGAATAACGGATGTCACTTTAATTGTAAAACTGGACCAAAAATGTATACAAAGTTTATCAAGTGCACTGAAAAAAACTTGTTTTTTTGTTTGTTTTTTTCACATATGAGAAAAAATGGATGTCTGAATAGGATATTTTCCATTAGTGTGCTGGATCTGATTCTCATCTCTCTAAAGTCTGCATGTATCTTCAATTTGTCCTCAGTAAATCTCATGTACTAAAAGAAAAGACTTTTTTTTGGCGCAACAGAAAATAAAAAGGGTGTGAGTTTTGGCTCTGGGTCCATTCACACAACGTTTGCAATGAATGTCAGAGGGTTATAAAATGTGTGTCTGTAAGGCATTATTCACACGTCAGTATTTTTGATCAGTATTTGTATACCAGGAGTGTCTCCGAAACACAGAACAGGTGTCAATCTTTTAATAAAAGCTCTTTCACACTGTTATGGACATAATTATATGACGATACCCTAAATAACAGTACTCAAAATGGCGCTGTGTACTGCACCCACGTCTGCGCTCAGAAATTATAAGACTTAATCATAAGACATTTATTGATTCATGCTAATTAAGCTCTATATGAAATGATGAAAAATATACATACATTTTATATATATATATATATATATATATATACCGTAATTGCCTTATTCTGTCTGTCTGTCAGTCTGTCTTGCTCCAAAATTATGTCATTACAGTGACAACCGTCGCATTGGCCGCTCGGCTCGGCCACGCCCCCCGCACGCATTGGCCGCTCGGTTCAGCCCGGCCACGCCCCCTGCACGCATTGCCCGCTCGGCCATGCCCCCCACACACTGTGCCCGTTCGGCCACGCCCCCCGCACACTGTCCTTGCTCGGCCACGCCCCCACACACTGTGCCCGCTCGGCCACACCCTTTGCACACTGTGCCCGCTCGGCCATGCCCCCCGCACACTGTGCCCGCTCGGCCATGCCCTTCGCACACTGTGCCCACTTGGCCACGCCCCCCCACACTGTGCCCGCTCGGCGACGCCCCCCGCACACATTGGGCACCTATACACCTCCCCCCAGGACTACTCCACCTATTAGGTTCCTCTCCCCCCAGGACTACTCAATCTATTAGACACCTCCCCCCCAGGACTACTACTCCTATTAGACTCCTCGCCCCAGGACTACTCCTCCTATTAGACTCCTCTCCCCCCAGGACAACTACTCCTATTAGACTCCTCTTCCCCCAGGACTACTCCTCCTATTATACTCCTCTCCCCCAGGACTACTCCTCCTATTAGACTCCTCTCCCCCCAGGACTACTCCTTCTATTAGACTCCTCTCCCCCCAGGACTACTCCTCCTATTAGACTCCTCTCCCCCCAGGACTACTCCTTCTATTAGACTCCTCTCCCCCCAGGACTACTCCTTCTATTATCCTCCTCTCCCCCCAGGACTACTCCTTCTATTAGACTCCTCTCCCCCCAGGACTACTGCTCCTATTAGACTCCTCTCCCCCCAGGACTACTCCTCCTATTATACTCCTCTCCCCCCAGGACTACTCCTCCTATTATACTCCTCTCCCCCCAGGACTACTCCTCCTATTATCCTTCTCTCCCACCAGGACTACTCCTCCTATTATACTCCTCTCCCCCCAGGACTACTCCTCCTATTATACTCCTTTCCCACAGGACTACTCCTCCTATTATACTCCTAATCCCAGGACTACTCCTCCAACACACACACACACTGCACAAAACATACCTCCCCCCAAAACACACACCCACAGAAACCGCGCAACACACACAGCACCACACACACACACAACACTGCAGACACACAGCGCTCCACAAACAACGCAACACACACAACGCAACACACAAACAACACCGCTCTCACACACCCCACACCTAGACAACACCCAGAACATTTACAGCGCCCTACACAAACGTTGGTAACTACACACAACAGCATCTATATATAACAAAAATCATACATTAACTACACAATAAATTCTAGAATACCCGATGCGTTAGAATCGGGTCACCTTCTAGTATATATATAAAAGTATAATTTCTTTCTTACAGCTTGATCAATAGAAAAAGGATAAGCATCATTGGATTCCATCCAAGAGAATTGGCTATAAGATTCTGAAGTTCCTCAGCAAAATGTATCTTGTTCCGCTTTGATCAAAGTAAGCCTCTTGGTCTTTGTGGATTGCATGCATGCAGATATTTGACTCCTAATTTGGACTACAGATAATTAACGGTTTATACACATAAGTTGGCGCCCAACATGGGGCCATAAAAGAACTGATGGAATCTTTGCTATTACCAGACAGAGTCGCTGTGATCAAGGTCAAGAAGACCCACAAGGAGGGAACCTCAAGGGAAGCAGTAGGAAATGCCCTCACTGACAACAGCCAAAGAAGCAGCAATGCAACCACTCACCACATATTTTTGCTTCGGTGCTATCCGTTAAAAAAACGGACAGCACATGGACCAATATTCTTTAATATGGCAGTGTAGATGACCAATTTTTTTTTCACTTACTTTATGTGTGTGTAAAATAAATTGCAGCATGCATGGTTTTCCTTTGAAAATCAGATGAGTCTTAATCATTCAAGTCTATGAGTGCGAGAGAAAAATCAGATGCCACAGTATACCATCTGATTTTTACGGATAAATTGCAAAACTGTTAAAATGTTCCTGTAAATGATTAAAGCACCACTCCAGCGGTTATTTTTTTTTATTGCAGAGCTGGAATGGTGCTTTAGGTCTAAGTCCCCTGCCCCCTGTCTTATACACTTACCATCCAGCGGCTTCACCATTTTCCATTGGCACTTCGGTTGGACTGAGGGGATTTGTGACCTGTTGGCAGCTCCAGTGTTTAATGGAGCACACCAGGTGTCCCAACTCAACACCTTGTTCTGGCTCTCATAGACTTGCATGGAGCACTTGTGACGTGACTTCTGACTTTTGGACAGTCAGAAGTTATGGGCACAATATGGCACCGCAGGACCGGAGATAAGAGCTGAAAACGTCAGAGGAGGGGTATAAGAGAGCGGGCAAGGTGCTTTCATTTAGGCTGGGGACACACGAACACTATTGTGAGTGCATCGCATGACACTTGGCTCCTGCTCTGCTGGAGTGTAAGACGAGTGTCATGCCACTGTGATGCGATCTTGCGATCGGAGCACAGCCGTGAAAAACAGGGCGGGCACTGCGGAAAAGAGGGAGGGATTAATCTCCCTATCTCCTCCATTGTCAGCTGATGCGTACATCGCACTGCCCTCCGCTGTAATGCAAGTGCAATGCAATATTTCTATAGCACCTGTCGCGGGCGGAGGGGACGCGCTCGCCACGCTAGGGTCCGGGGCTTCTGCTGCTGCTGCTGCTCGGTGGCTTGAGCGGTGGACCGAACCCGGGGACTCGAGCAGTGCTCCTCACCCGTTAGTGAAAAGGGGGTGCTATGTTTAGAGAGATTGTTCGTGACGCCACCCACAGGACGTGGTGATGATGGCACCACCGCTGCTGGTAACGGGGATCCCAGGAGAGATGGTAGGGTGCAGCTAGGATGTTGTCCCCTCCGTGGGTAAGGGGGTTGGTGATCCCGGGGCCCGGTGGTGTAACGGGGAGGGTGGACGGCTGGGGTGCAGGGTTGCAGGGACAGCGCGGTGCGGTGCCGGACGGCACTGGTGTACTCACTCAGACAATCACTGACAAAGTCTCTGGTAAACCAAAACGGCCGGATGGACGGGTCCCGCAGCCGGCTGCAGTGTTGTTGTTTTGCTCTACCCGGACGGCTGATGGTGGCTGTCTTTCCCTGCACCTGTGAAGATGTTCTTGACTCCTGTGGTTGCCCACCCGTAGTCCACTCCCCGGCGTATAGGTGCCGTAGGAGCCCGTTTTGCCCGCAGGCGCTGGCCCTTGGATCTCTAGCCTGTGGCGGTGGCTGTATATCCTCTCTGGGTGGACTGTTGCCTTCAATCGGGACTTGGTTGTTAGGAAACCCCTGGGGTTCCTGTCACATTCGGATTTGACTATTGACGGCGGCTCCAAGCCTGGTCGGGGTCCGATGGCCCTGCCTGTGTGCTTAGCTTCACTCCGTTCCCCAATCCGGTACCGGCAGGCCGATGCCCGACCCCGGTCCTGACGACTCTGCGGAGTTCCACCAACTCCTGCAGACGGCCACCATCGTCTGCCAACCTTGCTGTCAGTGCCCGGGCTCCTACCCAGGCACACGCAGTTTCCACTCCTCTCAATTCAACTCCTAAACTCATCTACTGCTTTTCCTGCCTCCAGGCCTGTGAACTCCTCGGTGGGTGGGGCCAACCGCCTGGCTCCGCCCCACCTGGTGTGGACATCAGACCCTGGAGGGAGGCAACAAGGGTTTTTGATTGACTGTTGTAACTGTCTAGGGTGGGGGGGGTGTGTGTGTTGGTATGTATGTGACTACCTGGCTAGTCCAGGGCGTCACACACCCATAGCCTTTATGGGTGCGAGAGAAAACAAATCTGATTCCACCTGTAGCATGCTGCGATTGTTTTCTTGGTCCAATTAGGGCTGAGAAAATAATCGCTCATGGGAGCTGCCCCTTAGAGAAATATTGGTCCGAATGGAATGACATTTTTTATTGTACTCCACTCGCTCTGTTTTATTCGCTGTGTGTCTTTAGCTTTAAAGTGCCACTCCAGTGCTGAAAAAAAACAAAACGAAAAAACAAACAAACACTGAAGTGGTGCTTTAAAAGCCTCTGCCGTAAAAACGTGGATTGAGAAAAAAAAAAACGTTCCACTTTTCTGGATGAAATTCTGGACTTTTTTCTCTATTGTCATTTGAACAAGCCCTTATCATTTTCTCTCTAGCTCCAATCCTGGTTTTAGCATACAAAGGGTGCATTCAGACACCTGTAATAATCAGTCTAAGATGGGAATGCAATGCCTGGACTGGCCACGGGTCTCCTGACCCGAGTGTGAAAGCGTCATATATTTCCAAGAAGCTATCATGCTCTGTTTGAGAGATCCACGTGCAGTCTGTGCCTTGCGGTCCGATCTCGGACTGATTTATTTGAACATCTGGATGAGCCCAAGCACTCATGCAAAATATTGACCAAATATTGACGTGTGAATGACGCCATAAGGGTACCGATATCGCTAGCGAGCGTACCCGCCCCTGTCGGTTCTGCGTCACGGGCAAATCGCTGCCCGTGGCGCACAACATCGTTACACCCGTCACACTACTTACCTGCCTAGCGACGTCACTGTGACCGGTGAACCACCTCCTTTCTAAGGGGGCGGTTCGTTCGGCGTCATAGCGACGTCACTAAGTGGCCGCCCAATAGCAGAGGGGGGGCGGAGATGAGCGGGACGTAACATGCCGCCCACCTCCTTCTTTCCTCATTGCCGGCAAGACGCAGGTACGGTGAGTTTCCTCGTTTCTGCGGTGTCAAACATAGCGATGTGTGCTGCCGCAGGAACGACAAACAACCTCGCTACTCACCTGTCGACGATTTTTGGTGTTGGAGCAATCTTTCCAATACCAACGATTTTTACCTCTTTTGCGGTCGTTTTAGGTCGCTCACAGGTGTGATATGCTGCGATGTCACTAACGACGCCGGATGTGCGTCACAAACACAGTGCCGACGGTATATCGTTAGCAATGTCGCAGCGTGTAAAGGGTACTTTACACGCTGCGACATCGCTAGCGATTGCTAGCGATGTCGTGCGCGATAGCACCTGCCCCCGTCGTATGTGCAACATTTAGTGATCGCTGCCATAGCGAACATTATCGCTACGGCAGTGTCATACGCACATACCTGTGCAGCGACGTCGCTGTGACCGCCGATCATTCCCTCCTTCAAGGGGGAAGTGCGTTCGGCGTCACAGCGACGTCACCACGACGTCACTAAGCGACCGTCCAATAGAAGCGGAGGGGTGGAGATGAGTGGGACGTAACATCCCGCCCACCTCCTTCCTTCCGCATTGCCGGTGGACGCACGTAAGGAGATGTTTGTCGTTCCTGAAGTGTCACACATAGCGATGTGTGGTGCCGCAGGAACGACAAACAACATCGTACCTGGAGCAGCAACGATATTAAGCAAATGAGCAACGTTTCAACGATCACTGTTTTTGGACGATTTTGCGATCGTTCATCATCGCTCCTTGGTGTCACACGCTGCGATGTCGCTACCGGCGCCGGATGTACGTCACTAACGACGTGACCCCGACAATATATTGGTAGCGATGTCGCAGCGTGTAACGCACCCTTTAATCCACGAAGCCACTGAATTTATCGGACCAGTCATGTCTGCATATTGGATGGGTGCAAGAGCTGCCTGCGATTCTCATGCACTGGTCTGGTCCTAAAATCAAATCTGAGGTTTGTGTGAAATGTAGCCCGTGTGCGCTAGCACATAAGGTAATAATGTTTTCATGTGCTGTCAGTTTCCCACAAGGACAAAAATACGTTTGTGTGAACATTTTCCTCGGCTATGTTCATTTGGCAGTATGTGATCCATAATTTTCATCAGTATGATGAAACCCAGAAGAGGGTCAAAAATGTAGAATTTGAAGGGCCCGATTCATAATTGCATTTGCTCTTTTTAGTAATTCTTGGGTATTTTTAGCTTGTTGTTGTTTTCCGCTTCATTTTTCCATTGTATGTGAAAAAATTAACTCATTTGGAAATTGATGACAACACATTCTCAAAAGGTTTGGACAAAGTTAACAAAAGGATAGAAAAGTAAGTAGCACTATTAAAAAACAGCTGGATGGTCAATTTTCAACTAAATCACACGACTATATAAAATGGTCATGAAAGACAGGCAGAGTCTCTCAGAAACAAAGATAGTCAGAGGTTCACTAATCTATGAACTGTGTCTAAGGCGGGCTTTGCACGTTGCGACATCGCAAGCCGATGCTGCGATGTCGCACGCGATAGTCCCCGCCCCCGTCGCAAGTACGATATCGTGTGATAGCTGGCGTAGCGAAAATTATCGCTACGCCAGCTTCACATGCACTCACCTGCCCTGCGACCGTCGCTCTGGCCGGCGACCCGCCTCCTTCCTAAGGGGGCGGGTCGTGCGGCGTCATAGCGACGTCACACGGCAGGCGGCCAATAGCGGCGGAGGGGCGGAGATGAGCAGGATGTAAACATCCTGCCCACCTCCTTCCTTCCGCATATCCTACGGAAGCCGTGGTGACACCGGTAGGAGATGTTCCTCGCTCCTGCAACTTCACACACAGCGATGTGTGCTGCCACAGGAGCGAGGAACAACATCGGACCGTCGCGTCAGCGTAATTATGGATTACGCCGACGCTGCACCGATGATACGATTACGACGATTTTGTACTCGTTAATCGTATCATCTAGGCTTTACACACTACGATGTCGCATGCGATGCCGGATGTGCGTCACTTTCAATTTGACCCCACCGACATCGCACCTGCGATGTCGTAGTGTGCAAAGCCCGCCTATAACTTGTGGAACAATTTCAGAAAAAATTTCCATGGCGTAAAATTGCAAAGACTTTTAATATCCTATCATCTTCAGTACATAATATCATTAAAAAGATTCAGTGATTCTAGAGAAATAAGGGACATAATGATCATGTTGTTCTGCAGCCACAAGAAAGCCCATGCAAGGAGGGGTGACACTGACACTAGCTCCTATTTCGGCTGGATGTACATCCAAGTATGCACATTCAGCTGAAATGTATTGTGGCGCAGAGACCCGCTGGGTCTGAGCACTGCAATACACACCCCCGACCACTTACAGCGGCATGCTAGTCACAGGCAGTGCATAATAGTGACATCATACATCTTGCAGGGCAGGAACACCAAAGTCAGCAGTGGACCTCTGAACTGGCTATAAGTAGACGCTGTATGTCGTCAAAGCAGGCAAGGTGAGAAGAAACGTTTTGGGGTTTTTTTGCTTAGTTTTTTTTATTTGTGTCAGAGAAAAGCAGAACAAAAGGAAATATTATTACAGGATGGGCCCTTGAGAGTTGATATCATACCAGTAACAGGCCCAGGATGGGGGACATTACACCAGGATAAGACATTAACCAGTAAGGGTCCCAGGATGAGGGTGATTATACCAGGATGGGGAACATTATTCAATGAGGAGGCCCAGGATGGGATCATTTTACCAGAATATGGGCCATATATTAGTGGAATGAGCCAAAATGGGGACATTATACCAGAAAGGTTCCCATGATGGGGGTGATTATCATTGGAAGTGGCCAAATCAGGATGGGGGACATTATAACTGGAAAGGCCCAGGATGGGAAATATTATACCAGGAACAGACCCAGGATGGGGGACATATATTACTGGAACGGTCAGGATGTGGACACTACACCAGGATGGGGGACATTTTTACTGGAAGGGGCCCATGTTGAAGGACATTATTACTGAAAGAGCCTACGATGGGGAATATTATACCAGAGAGGGACACAAAATTTTAGATACTATTACTTGAAGGGGCTCAGGATGGGGAACAATTTACTGGCTTACTGGAAAAGTTCCAGGATGGGTGATAGTGTTACATTATGGACAGGGAGAACAATTATGTCTTTATAGGATTTAGAATGCTACAAGAGCCCACATATCTGACCAATATGCAGGTAGGGGCCCAGGTCCAAATTTTGCACTGGTGCCCATCAGTCCAATTACACTACTGGGATAAATCACACAAGGAAGGCTGAAGGTCAATAAAGGTCAGCATCAGCGGGCCCTCCTGTAGCACTGCAATAAAAAAGTTATTAATTAGTTGCAAAACACGCAAGGGGCCCAAGAATATTTCCAGAAATCATTGTTTGTCTACACAGTTTGCCATGCAATCCATAAATGCAAGTTAAAGCTCAATGATGTAGAAAGACGTCGTCTATAAACACTATCCAGAAACAATGCTATCATCTTTGATCCAAAAATAATTTATTATTGACTCACATTTTGATTAATTAGATGAATCAAAATGTGAAATTCTATATGGAGACCACAGACGCTGTGTCCTGCGGACTCAAGAGGAGATGGACCATCCAGCTTGTTATCAGCGCACAGTTCCTGCATCTCTGATGGTGGGGGGTTACATTAGTGCCTATGACATGGACAGCTTACACATGAAAGGCGCTATCAATGCTGAGCATTACATAGAGGTTTTAGAACAACATCTGTTCCATCCAGACATCTATTTCGGGGAAGGCCTTACATATTTCAGCAAGGCAATACTAAACCACATACATCCTCCATCACAGCAGCATGGCTCCGCAGAAGAAGCGTTTGGGTTATGAATTGGCCACCTGCCATCCAGACCTTCTAGCAATAAAAAACATTTGGTGAATTATAAAAAGAAAAATCCGATAAAGACCCCAGACTGTGGAGCAGTGGAATGCGACAACAGACAAGAATGGATCAACACTGCTCTCCCAAAACTTTAACAATTGTCTCCTCACTTCCCAGAATGCTGAAAAAAGAAGAGGGGATGCTACACGTTGGTAGATCTGGCCCGGGACAACTTTTTGAGATATGCGTCTGCCATCAATTTCCAAATGAGCTAATTTTTTTATATAAAATGTTAAAATGTCAAACATTCACCTTCTGATCTGTGTCCTATGTTCTACTGTGAATAAAATATGGCTACAAGAGATTTCTTAATCATGACACTCTTGTTTTCTTCAAATTTTACACAGAATCCCAATTTGGGGGGAAATTGTCATGCACCGACCTATGGGTCCAACCCCTACTGGGCAGGGGGTGGCGCCCAGCATGCGGCTCCATACGGTCTGCCCATCCCTCTGTCCTTTCTTCCAGACAGGGTACTCGGATCGCAGTACGCAGTACTTGGATCCACCTCCAACTCTCTGCCTGTGGCCTGCCCGTCCAGAAACATGCGTGCGTTGAACAGGTCTTCCAGGACCTTTCTTAGGTGACACCCGCCGTATCCTGCTGTGATTTAAAGAGCCAGTACTCCTTAACCTGGAAGTGCTCCTCAGCCTATTGCAATGAGGCACTGGATATATAAGGCAGCTTCCCCTTCTGGGAGGTGCCTGAGCAACGTCTTCCTGTCCCTTAGTGTGGCGTTGCTTCCCGTCAGGTCTCTGTTCCCTGCCTTCATTGTTTAACCCTGCTGCTGTTCCTAATCTCCGTACCTTGCCTCTTCTCAGAGCCAGCCGTTCCTGTCTGCTGCTCCAGTCTTTTCCTGGGTCCCTGTGCTCCACTGAATCCGTACCTGTCCGGCCATACCTATGGATATCAGGACTGTTCCTGTGCTCACTGCACTTACACTCTGGATTTTACCTTTGGATCTTTTGTTTGGCGCTGGTTAAGCTCTGATCATTAAAGTTCTTTCCTTCCCTCTAGGTTTCTTTGAATCCAGCTTTGGGGTCAGCTGCCACAGTCCTCTGTTGGTTCACTACCGTGCTCGCCCGTGGGTAGCGCAACAGGAATTGGGTTTGTATTTCTAATTAAATTGCAATCAGTGTGAAGGGCAATTTTATGTTTTGGGTGTAAATAATATTAGTTGGGGCTACACTGCGATGTGCGTTGCGCAACAGCAATTCTGTGAAAAATCACATGATAAAAACATTTTTGCAGCTTGACTGCGACTAAACAACTATCTTAGAGCTCATATTGCTGTAGATAAAATAGTTTCACACAAGTCGCGTGCCATTTGCTTTGAAATTTATGGCAAGAGAGTCGAGAGAGACTTGCAATCAGAGACTGAAAACCTGACACATTTGGAAACATATGTCTGTCACAGTTGCAGGTCGCAACGCAACACCATACGGGATCAATCCAATGTCACCGTGTAACCCTTAACGCTCATTCGGCTCACACACATCATGTGGTAGGACGTAGCGGCTGTTATTTGCTATACAATATGGTTCCATTCGTCAGATGCTGATATGCACGTTTGCAGGTGGCCTAACCTTGTAGCATAGATAACAGATATAGCTCCTCTGTTTTGTGTGTCTAAAAAAGCCAAAAAAAAAAAACTACATCGAGCATAAAACCAAAACAACTGAAGTATCATGTTGTCATCTCAGCGCACTGATATCTGCACAGTCAGACAGATCATTGCCAAATTCTCTCCTCTGTAAGGGGAGAAGGCCTTGTGTGTTAGCAAGAATCCCTGAACAGCTGATAAACTGGTTGCTAAACGCAGGGCACCAGAGGTGAAAGCCTTGTGAAAAGAGAAAACTTAAAACTTCATCCAAGACGAAAGTCTCAACTAAGGTAGGATTGAGTTTCATTGCCTGCAAATGTTCTCAGTGCTCCGTATCCATTGAGGAGCAGGGACTTATTAGGACTGACGCCAACAAAAACCTAAAATCTAACGTAAATAGATCTACTGGAGGTGACTGAATGAAGGTCATGTGTTGTTCCGTGTCCAAAACCAACAGGCGGGGGCAGGCCTAATGCAAACGCCCACGTTATAGATCCTTGTGGTATGGATTCAGAGTGCTGCCTATAAAAATGTGTAATCCCATGTTGTAACACCAATTTGATATTATCTCGGTAGTTCTGGTGCCTCGTGGGCCATATATGAAAGTCTCAGGGGCTGCTTGTTTGAGACCCCTGGCCTAAACAGAGATCAACACGGTAAATCTGGCACTGAATGAAAGTCATGTCACATGTATTGTCCAGTGTCCAAAACCTACAGGCTGCGACAGGCCTAATGCAAACGCCCACATTATAGATCCTTGTGGTATGGATTCATGGTGTGATGCCTATAAAAATGTATAATCCCATATTGTAACACCACTTTTATATTATCTCAGTAGCTCAGGTGCCTCACGTGCCATATATGTAAGTCTTGGGGCATTTGAGACCTCTAGCCTACACACAGGTCAACGTGGTAAATCTGGCACTGTGTCGTGGCTTCTTTTACTGTATATGTATCCTTTATTGATTTTTCCTTTTATTATGGATTCCTCTTCATTCATGGGACAATTTTATTCATTAACTATGGGCTTAAGAACTAACAGGAAAATAGTTTCTGGCTGTTCTGCCCAATGCCAACTCAGAGTGGTCATAGACCGCTCCTCATGGCAGATCTGTTGCTTCACGTCAATAGAGCAGCTCTTCCACCTCCGGACTGCTCCATTGACGGGGCGTCACTGCCGATGTCATGCTGATTGACAGCCTACTCCCCGCAGGCAGCAGGAAGCCGCTGTCAATCAGCATAATAGCAGCAGTCACGCTTGGTCAGCAGAGCAGAGCGGAAGAGAAGCTGCTGCTCTGTAGAGATGACATCAGTAGAAGCCACTGAATCACCGGCCGACAGAACAGGCAAGTAGCTAGCAACTACTTTCCTGTTTGTTCTTAGGCCCATAGTTAAAAAAACAAAATAGTCCTGAACAACCCCTCTAAATGTTTCTGCCACCAGTTATCAGCACATTATGTAAGTTCACATGACACGGGGGTAAGGACTGGTGGTTAAGGACTTATCTTCCTGTTGCCGAAGTGTTTTAGGATAGGATTTCTTAATTGTATTTCATACAGTCACACAAACAACCGTCTGTAACTGATAGGACTACATCTTATTCATCACTGTATAAAGCTAATGAGCTGAAGAAAGATCCTAATGTTCCTTGGCATGTTCTTCTGTCTGCTCGTGTATTACAAGTGGGTGAAAAGCAGTAAAGTGCAATGTCACTTGAGGATATGGAGTTTTCGGATATTAAAAGTACACCTACATCTTTACGTTAAGTGCCTGTGAAGTTACCGTATTTTGGATGTAACCAATAGCAAAAAGCATCGAGTATGTGCACACAGAGTTTTTATAGGAGTTTCTATAGTAGAAATTGACTATGTGCACATGGAGTTTCAATAGTAAAAATTGGCTATGTGCAAATGGACTTTTAGAGCAGAAACTGATGACTTTTTAAGTTGGTTTCCTCCATAAGACCCACCATAAAGTTTAAAAGAATGAACCATAATTTCTGTGGAAAAATTACTTGTTGTGGATATGTTTAAGCTTTAGATTGTCTTTTATCCACTTCAGGTTTCTAAAAACATCATTCGGTTACAAGAAATGACGTGTCCATTCTTCAGGTGTTCCCTGCTTGGAAGATATAAGTCAATAGGAAAGATCGAAAGGCGTCCGGAGAATTACCAGATTTTTTTTTAAGTATTTTGCCATGAAAAAATGACTAGAAAATAACAGAAGAAAAGATGGTAAAAATATAAAAAGCATGGGGAAAAAAAACCTTGAAAAAATGCATACAATAGCTCAGGAAACTACAAAAAGAAAATTGGACAAAATATTGGAAACTCTCTAAATCGTCCTCAAAAACTCAAAACTCCCTTAGTTTCTGCTACAAAAACTCTTCAAAAACATTTAGGCTATGTGTCCACGGTAGAATGTACCTGCGGATTTTTCTGCCTGAAAATCCGCGACTTTCGCGGCAAATCCGCACCCGCGGATTTTGATGCGGATTTTTTTTTTTTTTCCCCATTCAAAACCAAAAATCCGCACCAAATCTGCATCAAACAATTGACATGCTGCAGATTTTTCCGGATCAAGATCCGCGGCAAATCCGCAGCGGAAAAATCCGCAGCATGGACACAGCATTTCCAAAATGCCATTGAAATGGCTTGGAAGTGCCGCTGCTGCAGATTTTCGGGAAATCCGCGGCAAAATCCGCGCAAAATCCGCAGCGTGGGCACATAGCCTAAAGGTATTTTTTTAACACTACATTTTTTTTTCTGACGGTCAAAAACAACAAGGTTTTCAATACGAAACTGCATTTAGGAAAAGCTCGAAGCGTTTTGTTAAAGTTTTATGGATATTTCCTGAAGTGATTTATTAGTTTTTCTTGGGAGTTTTCTGTTAACATTCTCTAAAGTGTCTTTTTGTGGCGATTTTCTTCCTTTTTTTTTTAATTACATCTACTAAGCAATGAGTAAAATGGCTGTGATTTTTCAGGCGTCACCAAGGTATCTTCTGAGCATTGTATTTTTAGCCTTCCCACTCACTTCTATTGCAAAATACAGAGCAGCGTCATATCAGAAAATTCTTGAGGAATGGTTATCTCACTTATTTTAACCGCTTGATGTTTTTGGAAAAACTGAAGCAGCTAAAAACAATGATTAAGGCTAGTTTCACACTTGCGTTGGACGGCTTCCGTAGCATTGCGTTGTGTGACGGATGCAACGGATGCGTTGCATATAGTGGCACAACGGATGCTACGGATCGTACAAAACAACGGAAAGCTTTTTTTTTTTTTTTTTTTTTTTTTTTCTTCTTTACAGTTTTACCGGCAGCAGACTATTGTGAACGATCAGCTGATCGCTCTCAATAGCCGGTGGCCGGTCGCTCAGCTGAGCGCTGTCAGTTGCCGGCGGCCGGGCATGCCGGCGGGCGGGCGCTCAGCTGAGCGCTGTCACTTGCCGGCGGGCGAGCATGCCGGCGGGCGGGCACTCAGCTGAGCGCTGTCACTTGCCGGCGGGCGGGCATGCCGGCGGGCGCTCAGCTGAGCGCTGTCACTTGCCGGCGGGCGGGCATGCTGGCGGGCGGGCACTCAGCTGAGCGCTGTCACTTGCCGGCGGCCGAGCATGCCGGCGGGCGGGCGCTCAGCTGAACGTTCGGCCACCGCGAGACAAAATAAAGTTTGTGATTTAAAAAAAAAAGTGCATGCGCAGTGAAATCCTGAGGATTCCGCTGCTCAAAACAACGTTACATGCTGCGTTCCTCCCGCTGGGCAGAAGCAACGGAGCGTCGCCCAGCGGAAGCAACGCAGGTCCTTTTGGCACAATCCATCAACCATACAAATCTATGGGAAACAGCGGAATCCATTAACGGATTCCGCTGTTTTCCAAAAGGGCGGATTGTAACAGAAGGAAAACAACAAGTGTGAAAGTACCCTAACCCGCTAAGTCCGAATTCACACAAGTGTATCTCACTTTCCTAATGTTGGACTGCGCAGGGCCTGGACTGACTACGAGTCTCCCCCCTCAAAGTTAGAGCTTCACGGACACATATGAGGTGGAAAATTCAGATATGGAGACCCAGTACAAGAGCAGCATTGTGGGCCATATATTGACCGTGAATAACACTAGTGTGAACCCAGCCCAACGTGCCTTATGCAAGACAGAGACCTCTGACAGAAATTTCTTCTGATCAACACATAGATAGAAGAGAACTTGGCACACCAAAATGAATATAAGAACATTATTGCACAGGTAATCAAAAAGAAAAAAGTAAAGTTTCGACCCTTATACGTGGGTCTTCATCAGACACGCAGATTTAAGATGGTGATGTACCGCCCCGTGCTCGGCACCTTCAGTGGGTGGCTCAAGGGTCTCCGGACCCGGGGGTCTCGCGGTCACTTCAACTGAAAGGGGGTTGTGTTTTGGGGACGTAGATGTACAGCCGGAGGCGTGTTAAGTTCGTGATGCCACCCACGGGATGTGGTGAAGGTGGATACCACTGCTGCTGTTACGGGGCACCCGGGGGAGATGTTGCGCAGCAAGTTGTTAACCCCTCCATGGGCAGGGATGGTGGCCCCATGACCCATTGGGGGGCTGTTTGGCGGTGCAGGGAGATGGGCGACCGGAGGGTGCTTTTGTACTCACTATTAGTAAACACACGAGTCTCTGGTAAACCAAGGTGATGGTGGTCGGTGCCCTCAGCCGGCTGCAGTCTGGTCCCCCACCCGGCTGGTGGTCTCTGTCTTTCTCCCGCACCTGTGTTGGATGATGGACTGCCTGTGCTTGCAACTTCAGGACTCCGCTCCCGGCTTATGGTTGCCTAAAGAGCCCTTTGCCCGCAGACGCTGGCCCGTGGGATCTCTGAGCCGTGGCTGTGGCCTTTTATCCCCCTCGTTGGGTTGTTGCCTTCAGTCGGGACTTTGGGTGGGACAGGACCTCTAGTCCTGGCCGCAATCAGTAAATTAGCTAGCCCCCAGTAGCTTCTGGACCTAGCTTGAGGGTCTGAGTACCCCCTTTTGTGCTCCGGTTTCCGAGTCGGTTCCCCGGGTCGGTACCGGCGGGCTACAACCCTGTCGTGGTCCACCTCGGTTCCACCGAGCCGTCTTCCCGGCTCCTGCAGACGGAGACCGATGTCTGCCTCCTAGCCAAAGGTACTAGGGCTCCTACCCCGGCACCTGCTCAAATTGGTTTCTCTCCTCTGCTGGAGCTACACACAGCTCCAGCCCACACACCTCTCCAACTTGAACTCTGAAACTCAACTGTTTACTTTCCCGCCCCAGGCTGTCTGAACTCCTCGGTGGGCGTCTTCCAACCGCCTGGTTCCGCCCCCTGGTGTGTCCATCAAGCCCTGAGGGGGGTGATTAGGGTTTACATGTTTGGCTGTATGTTACCTATGAGGGACAGGTGTAATGCGGGGCCCTATTTGTGACTACCTGGCCCGGCCAGGGCGTCACAGTGATACTGTCAAAATCACTGTAAGAATTGTAGGTAAATGGCGAGGTATAGCAGAGCATCTTACAAGCGGTTGAAGGGCGCCCTCCTGAAGACACTATGCTATACTGCGTCATCACATCTATACAGTACAGCAATCTGATTTATATAAATGTGTATATATATATATATATATATATATATATTATATATATATATATATATATATATAGTATATATATACAGTACAGACCAAAAGTTTGGACACACCTTCTCATTCAAAGAGTTTTCTTTATTTTCATGACTCTGAAAATTGTAGATTCACATTGAAGGCATCAACACTATGAATTAACACATGTGGAATTAAATACTTAACAAAAAAGTGTGAAACCTTTTGCTTTGATTACTGCTTTGCACACTCTTGGCATTCTCTTGATGAGCTTCAAGAGGTAGTCACCGGAAATGGTTCTCACTTCACAGGTGTGCCCTGTCAGGTTTAATAAGTGGGATTTCTTGCCTTATAAATGGGGTTGGGACCATCAGTTGTGTTGTGCAAAAGTCTGGTGGATACACAGCTGATAGTTCTACTGAATAGACTGTTAGAATTTGTATTATGGCAACAAAAAAAGCAGCTTAGTAAAGAAAAACGAGTGGCCATCATTTCTTTAAGAAATGAAGGTTAGTCAATCCGAAAAATTGTGAAAACTTTGAAAGTGTCCCCAAGGGCAGTGGCAAAAACCATCAAATGCTATAAAGAAACTGACTCACATGAGGACCGCCCCAGGAAAGGAAGACAAAGAGTCACCTCTGCTGCGGAGAATAAGTTTATCCGAGTCACCAGCCTCAGAAATTGCAGGTGAACAGCAGCTCAGATTGTAGACCAGGTCAATGCCAAACAAAGTTCTAGCAGCAGACACATCTCTAGAACAACTGTTAAGAGGAGACTTTGTGCAGCAGGTCTTCATGGTAAAATAGCTGCTAGGAAACCCCTGCTAAGGACAGGCAACAAGCAGAAGAGACTTGTTTGGGCTAAAGAACACAAGGAATGGACATTAGATCAGTGGAAATCTGTGCTTTGGTCTGATGAGTCCAAATTTGAGATCTTTGGATTCAACCACCACAGAAAAGGTGAACGGGTGGACTCTACATGCCTGGTTCCCACCGTGAAGCATGGAGGAGGAGGTGTGATGGTGCTTTGCAGGTGACGCTGTTGCTGGGGATTTATTCAAAATTGAAGGCATACAGAACCAGCATGGCTACCACAGCATCTTGCAGCGGCGTGCTATTCCATCCGGTTTGCGTTTAGTTGGACCATCATTTATTTTTCAACAGGACATTGACCGCAAACACACCTCCAGGCTGTGTAATGGCCATTTGACTAAGAAGGAGAGTGATGGGGTGCTACGCCAGATGACCTGGCCTCCACAGTCACCAGACCTGAACCCAATCGAGATGGTATGGGTTGAGCTGGACCACAGAGTTAAGGCAAAAGGGCCAACAAGTGCTAAGCATCTCTGAGAACTCCTTCAAGACCATTTCCGGTCTTTGACTACCTCTTGAAGCTCATCAAGAGAATACCAAGAGTTTGCAAAGCAGTAATCAAAGCAAAAGGTGGCTACTTTGAATAACCTTGAATATAAGACATATTTTCAGTTGTTTCACACTTTTTTGTTAAGTATTTCATTCCACATGTGTTAATTCATAGTTTTGATGCCTTCAATGTGAATCTACAATTTTCAGTCATGAAAATAAAGAAAACTCTTTGAATGAGAAGGTGTGTCCAAACTTTTGGTCTGTACTGTGTGTATATATATATATATATATATATATATATATATATATATATATATATATATATTTCACCGTGATTTTGATGGTATCACCATCATAGGCCCCCTTCACACGTCAGTGATTCTGGGATGTATGTTGCCGTTTTTTTTACATACCGGAATCACGGACATACGCGGACCCATTAAAATTAATGGGTCTGCACACATATCAGTGATTTCTCACGGACCGTGTGGTGCACATGCCTGTCCATGTGTTCCGCACAGAGACAAGTCTGTTTTTCTCCGGCACCACTGATGTCACAGAGACCACACACTGATGTGATCAGTGTGACACGTACCGGAGAACACACGTGTCTGTGAAATACAATGATTTTCTACACTCACCTGTCTCGAGCATGGCTGTCTTTGGCACTGCTGTCACTTGCTTCCAGGCCTGCTCATTATGCTCATGAATATTTACTGCACCTTGGACCTTTAAGCAGCAGCGCTGGAGACAACAGCGCCATAGACAGCAGCGGCGTGGACAGGTGAGTATAAAGTTATTGTTCTCCATGTGCTATCACAGATGGCATACGGAGAACACACGTGTGCCAAAATCACGGCACACGGAGGGCCATACGCACCTTCAACACGTCAGTGAAAAACGTGTGTGTTTTTCACTAACGTGTAAAAGAGGCCTAAAGGCATATTTCTACACAAGAGTCTATTGTGTCTGATGAAGACCCAAATATAGGGATCGAAATGTTAAATTTTTCTGTTATTGCCTGTAAAATAAATTCCTTATATTAAATTTTTGTGTGCCAAGTTGTCTTGTAGCTAAGGCCAGCATCACACTTGCTAGTGTCTCGCGTGTAACTCGCGCAAGTCTCTCATGGTAGAACCCGGCATGGCCGCACACTATGCGTACAGGAGCGTCTGAGCTGCATAGAGATACATGCAACCAACCCGCTCCTGTCGGGAGTGTGGGGCCAGGCCGGGTTCTACCATGAGAGACTCGCGCGAGTTACACGCGAGGCACTAGCAAGTGTGATTCTGGCCTAACGATGGGTTTGAACCCTTCTTGAGCAGCCAAATATCCAAGTGTGCCATAAACCTTATTCCAGCCAAAAAGCTGCGTTTTGGAATCATTGTGAATGCAGAATTCATGCGTTCTGGATGCTTGATCTGCCATAGATAGAGTGGGAAAAGCATCCAAAACACACAAAAGAAGTGACATGTTGCTTTTTCGAACGCATCGATTTTGTAAAAAATTTGGCATCCAAAACACTGCGTTTAAAAATGCGATGTGCGCATTTCACCCTTTTGCACTGCAAATTCGCTCCCATATCCGCAGCATAGTTTGGCATATTGCAGATCACAAACCCGTAGCTGTTGGCAAATTACACTGCAGATGCTGGCACTGTAAAATGCAACAAATTTACTGCAAGGAAATGCATAGTGAAAAATCTGCTGCATATTTGTTCCATGGGAACTTAAGGGGGCTTTACACGCTGATATCGTTAATGTTTTATCGTCGGGGTCACGTTGTTAGTGACGCACATCCGGCGTCATTAACGATATCGCAGCGTGTGACACTTACCAGCGACTTTAAGCGACCTCAAAAATGGTGAAAATCGTTCACCATGGAGAGGTCGTCCCAAACTCAAATTATAAATGTTGCTCCTCGTTCCTGCGGCAGCACACATCGCTATGTGTGACACCGCAGGAGCGAGGAACGTCTCCTTACCTGCTGCCGGCCGCAATGCGGAAGGAAGGAGGTGGGCGGGATGTTATGTCCCGCTCATCTCCACCCCCTCCGCTTTGATTGGCCGGCCGCTTAGCGACGACGCGGTGACGTCGCTGTGATGCCGAACGTCCCTCCCCCTTGAAGGAGGGATTGTTCGGCAGTCACAGCGACGATGATGACCAGGTAAGTGCGTGTGATGCTGCTGTAGCGATAATGTTCGCTGCGGCAGCGATCACACAATATCGCACACACGACGGGGGCAGGTGCTTACACGCTCGATATCGCTAGCAATTGCTAGCGATATCGTAGCGTGTAAAGCCCGCTTTAGGCTTAGGGATACCATCATATACAACACTGCCATATGCTTAAATATATAAAGGAGTATGTGCTTGACTAAAGAAGTAGTCAAGCAGACTTTACTATGCAGTTTCTATAAGGGTACGTTCACATGCAGCATTTTTTTCTGCACCAAAAACCAGAGTGATTGCAGAAAAAATGCTGCATAAGATGCACATTTTCAAAGCCTTTTTCCTTGTGTATTTTTTCCTTTTTCATTAGGGCCTGCAACACACTTCCATGCCGCCGGTACGTGTTTGGGAGTTTTTGACACGTATCGGCGGCACGAACACACGTGCACCAATGTTACCCTATGGTAACAGGCACACACACGTAAAGCCACACGGAACGTGTGTCCGTGTGGTTTGTACGTGTGTGCGTTTTTTAACACGGATGACATGTCCGCGTTTCACCGGTATCACGCAGACACGGACCCGCTAAAGTCAATAGGTCCGTGTCTGCACGTACGTGACACGGACGTGTGTTTTCCGTACGGTCTGTGTGGTTTTTTTTTTTTTTAAAAATGGTGAAACGGCTCAAGACACACGGACTGCACACGGACATGACACGCACGTATCTCACGCATACACGGACATTCAACACGCACGCACGGCAAGCAGACGCCATCACACTCATGTCACACGTACCGGAGAAACGGACATCCAAAACGGAACATGGACCTGAAAAATGGACCGCGAGACTTGCATGTGTTTTTTGCGGACGTGTGTTTCAGGCCTAGAATGGGTGACAAACACTGAAAGAATTAACATGCTGCAGATTTCAAAAAACGCCCAGGAGCTAAGGACAAAATTAAAGAAAAAACATACGGTAAACTAAGGTTTTCACGTCATTTTTTTTTTTTTAAGGCTAGATGGTCTTAGCAAATGTGGACAAGCCCTAATGTGGTCTGATTTTCAGACCAAATTCGCATATTCTAATAAATCAGTTTATAATATTTGTCATACAGAGTTTTGCTAAAAACTCCCTGAGAATCATGACGGCATCTGATGATCTTCACATCCGAATAGCACATGGACAGCATGAGCTGGTATACTTACATGTCTCCTGTGCTGCTGTTACTTCTGGGTCAGTGAAGTGAATATGCATGAGCTTAATGAGCGGTCCCGGAAGCAACAGCAGAGGCAGAGACAGCAGCGCCGGAGACAGGTAAGTATAAAAGTTCTTTATTTTTATGTCATTTGTATTTTCCCAGGTACGTGTCACACTGATATTACACGGATCAGATCAGTGTGTGGTCTGTGTGACATCTGTGCTGCGGAGAAAAATGGACATGTCGCTGTGTCGAGCACAAGCACACGCATGTGCTACAAACGGACACACAGTCCGTGTAAAAACACAAATGTGTGCTTAATCCCATTGAATTTAAGGAGTTTACGTGCGTCCATATTTCTGGTACGTGTGAAAACTGATGTTACACGTACCGAAAACACAGACATGTGACGGAGGCCTTCCACAAGCAGGCCCATGAATCGACCAGCTGTGTGCTCATTAATGGTCAGGCCAGCTATAGTTAATCTCTGCTAGCCTGCTGGTTACCTCTAGGATTACATGTTGTTGGAAACCTATCACATTTACTCCCTGACTTTTTAAAATGATGAAATCTGTCTTCCCATGTTGACTATATCTTACTGCTGTGTTGGTCTGTGTGCTGTTGTGTCCCAGTCCTACTGGTGATTATATTGCGTGGTGCTTGGAGTTGATGCGGAGTTCTCCCATTGTCTTGTTGTTTCCGCCCTGCTCTTATTTTCCTCCTTACCTCTATACCTCTGCTGAGCATGGTGTGGGATAGAGTTTTGGTTTCCCTAGTTTGTCTATCTCTGCTGGTTTTATCACACTCCTTTCCCAGTCTGTCCCTCCCCTACCTGGGGTAGGTGGGAGGGGGGTATAAGATCAGGGCTGGTCAGGAAGGCGGCTCAGACATCTCCACCTTCAAGGTATCTCTGAAATCAGAGACTGCCAGAGCCCCCCTACACTGAGGGCCAGTCTAGGAGCCTCGGTTCCCTGCTATATCTATAGTCACACCATGACAATAAATTGAAGGTAATAATCCTCTGCATCCATGTGCTGTCCACTTGAAGCATGGACTTGAGGATAAGGTCTAACCCTTAAGGATAAACTGTTATCATAATCTTGACTACCTCTGGCTGCAACATGTTTGGTCAAAGGGGCTTTCAAGGATTCATTTTTATTTCTTTATAAGTTTCGAGGTATACAAAATAGCAAACAAACTAAGGGGCACTTTGCACACTACGACATCGCAGCTGCGATGTCGGTGGGGTCAAATCGAAAGTGATGCACATCTGGCGTCGCTGTCGATGTCGTAGTGTGCAAATCCTTTTTGATACGATTAACGAGCGCAAAAGTGTCGTAATCATATCATCGGTGTAGGGTCCGACATTTCCATAATGCCGCTGCAGCGACGGTACGATGTTCCTCGTTCCCCTGCGGTAGCACACATTGCTCTGTGAGAAGCTGCAGGAGCGAGGAACATCAGCTTACCTGCGTCACTGAGGCTCACGCCGGCTATTCGGAAGGAAGGAGGTGGGCGGGATGTTTACGTCCCGCTCATCTCCGCCCCTCCGCTTCTATTGGCCACCTGCCGTGTGACGTCGCTGTGACGCTGCACAACCCGCCCCCTTAGGAAGGAGGCAGTTCGCCGGCCAGAGCGACGTCGCAGGGCAGGTAAGTCCGTGTGACGCTGCCGTAGCAATAATGTTCGCTACGGCAGCCATCACAAGATATCGCAGCTGCGACGGGGTCGGGGACTATCGCGCTCGGCATCGCAAGCATTGGCTTGAGACGTTGTAGTGTGCAAAGTACCCCTTTACTCTCTCTCTAAAGATCCAGTACTGCACTTCCCTGCTTCCCCGGTCTTTGTTGACAAGTTGCACCAGTCCCAATGTCTCAAATACAGCTCATGTGACCACTGCAGCCAATCACTGGGCTCAGTGGCTTGTGACATTTACAGATTGGCTGCAGATGTCACATGCATTATAATCGTAATGTCACCACAGCAGACTGACAGCAATGACTGGGGCGGCGGCAGAGAGGCAGCTCTGGTCCTGGGGAAGGTGCACATAGCTGATTTTGTTATTTATTTTTTTTATCTGCAAGCCTATGGGAAAATTAAGATTAATACTGGACAACCCCTGCAAAAGTCCCTATAGACCTTGCATACGTCATGCCTCTTTGAACATCCCTCATTGGACAATGGTTCCCTTGAAAAAAGCTGATCACAAAGAAGTTGGGGTAAAGATGCTGATTCCAGCAATGTGTGACTTACTGGGATACTTTTTGTAGTTTTGATAAAATGATTGTTTTCTCTTCTGCTGATTTCCCAGTTATGATTTCTGAGCTCAGTATAACCCTGCCCAGACTACTGATTGACAGCTTTCTGCTTAAGCACAGTGTACACAGAAAGCAGCCAATCAGTGGTGGAGGGTGGGGTTATACTTAGCTCAATAATATGGAGGACTACTTAACAGCAGGTTTAATAATGATAATCTCCTGCTGATAAAATTGTGATTTTATCAAAACTACAGCAAGCAGCTGAGTAAGTCACACATTGCTGGAATCAGGGTCTCCGTCCCTATAGTATGCTGCTCCCAGATTAGGTGGCAAAAACCTGGTGACAGATTCCCTTTAATGGGGTATGATGGAATTATTTTGGAATTCCAAGGAAACCATATGATGGTATTTTACATTGCCTGATTAAGGTGGTATTATTTTAAAGGGAATCTGGCACCACATTTTTGCTCCCCCATCTGAGCAGCATAATTAAGGACAGAAACCCTGATTCCAGTGATGTGTCACTTACTGAGCCATTTGCTGTCATTTTGATAAAATTAATGTTTTTTCTGCTGCAGATCTACCAGTTATACAGAGCTCATGAATATGCTGGACTACCTGCAGCAGCCAAGTAGTCCTGTAATGATAATCTACTGCTGATTAAACAGTGGTTTTATGAAAACTACACTAAGCAGCACAGTAAATGACACATCGCTGGAATTAGGGTGTTTGTCTCTACATTATACTACTCTCAGATTAAGTGGCAAAAACCTGGTGACAGATTCCCTTTAATATCTTATATTATTTGTGTACTATACAGTGGCATTATATCAGATGTATACGTCACTGTTAAGCCTATTCTCACTTCCAATTGAAACATGTGTTTTATTTCTATTTTTCACGTATTGAACGCGTCCGTTTTTTTCCTGAAAACAAAAAAAATCTTGTATGATCAAGTGAAAGGATCCATAAAAAAGTATAGCACTCAAATACCATCCAAGTGTCATCTAAGCGCAGTCTATCTTTTAGTTTTCAATGGGTAGGAGACGTTTGGAATTGTTTGCTTGTATACGATCGCAGCATTCAGGAGGCAGGGAGAGGAATCGCTTACCGCTCCCTGGCGATTGGGTCCCTGTAATGCGATCACAAGAACCCGATCGCTGCCATGGTAACCCTGAGTCGTCTCTGGGTTACTAAGGTACAGGTCGTCTCACAGACCAGGTCACCTACATAACCGGAGTTCCCTCAAGCAAGGTCCCACAGTAAAGACCACGAGGCCTAGGTGCAGTGAACCCCAGTGACGTCACGAGCTGAACTGAGTACATGCTGGCTGATCTGCAGGAAACCCCGGTGATCCGCTGGCATGAACTCGATTCACCTTGTGACGTCACCAAAGTTCTCTGCAGCAAGGTCCTGCGGTAAAGACCGTGAGATGAGGAAATGGTTGCACGGAACCCCAGTGACATAAAAAAAAGCACATAAAAACGCACAAAAAAAGCAACGTGGGCATTACACATGTTTTTCCTGTGTTTTTCACTGACTCCATTGAAATAAATTGATGAAAAAAGCAGGAAAAAAACGCAGAAACAATTGGCATGCTGCAACAAAAACTGCAAGGAAAAAAGAAGCAACGCGTGCACAGCAAGAGCAGCAGTTCTGTTTTGGAAAGGTTAAGTTTCAGATAGAGAGCAGACATGATGTTGGAAACTGCAGACAGCAGTCACTGGTGTTCTGTAGTACAGTGGGGGTGAGCTCAGGGGATGAGGTGTATAATTGTGTGTCGGCAGCATAAAGATGGTACCGAAAGCCAAATTTGCAGATGGTCTGTCCAATTGGAGTCATGTAGTGAAAGAAGAGAAGAGGGGCCAAGGACTGAACCTTGAGGGACCTTAACAGTGAGAGGAAGAGAAGATGTTGAGCCAGCAAATGAGATAGAGGAGAAGAGGGACAAGGACTGAACCTTGAGGGACCCCAACAGTGAGAGGAAGAGAAGAAGATGTGGAGCCAGCAAATGAGATAGAGGAGAAGAGGGACAAGGACTGAACCTTGAGGGACCCCAACAGTGAGAGGAAGAGGAGAAGATGTGGAGCCAGCAAATGAGATAGAGGAGAAGAGGGACAAGGACTGAACCTTGAGGGACCCCAACAGTGAGAGGAAGAGAAGAGGATGTGGAGCCAACAAATGAGAGAGAAGAGAAGAGGGCCAAGGACTGAACCTTGAGGGACCTCAACAGTGAGAGGAAGAGAAGAGGATGTGGAGCTAGCAAATG
Organism: Anomaloglossus baeobatrachus; assembly: GCF_048569485.1. Classification (NCBI taxonomy): domain Eukaryota; kingdom Metazoa; phylum Chordata; class Amphibia; order Anura; family Aromobatidae; genus Anomaloglossus; species Anomaloglossus baeobatrachus. The sequence goes on along the minus strand of NC_134353.1, from coordinate 54,127,648 downwards.
AGAGAGAAGAGAAGAGGGCCAAGGACTGAACCTTGAGGGACCTCAACAGTGAGAGGAAGAGAAGATGTTCAGCCAGCAAATGATACACTGAAAGAGCGGTCAGATACATAGGAAGAGAACCAGGAGAGAGCGGTGTCCTGTAAGATGATTGAATGGAGCATAGCGAGTAGGAGATGGTAGTCAACAGTGTCGGAGGCTGCAGACAGGTCAAGAAGAATAAGCCTATGGCTCTTGGGTACTCTATGATAAAGCTGTCGGATGACATGCTGTTGGCAGCTTATCTGTGGGAGCATAATGCGATTTGCAGTTCGAAATCAGACATGCACAACCGACACCTCTCCTGACAATCAGTCAACAGGCGCCCCTATACATTTTACAGTTTTGGCCGACAATGCGGGTTCGCTTGACTTTAGTCTAATGTACATGTGGTCATTTCAACTGTGTAATGGCGGCTCTTCGGTATGGCAGTTCCGCTTCTATTCACTTCTGATGTGCAATACCTGGTAGCAACCACTATAAAGGGAAAAGAGCTGGCTCCATACACTGTTTATATACCAATAACTGCTGATGGTGGAGTTGCCAGTTGACAGACTCCCACCAATCTGGGGTCATCAATGTCACAAACCTGGACTCTTTAATGAAACTGGGCACAGGGCTCAGCTACAAGTATATATCCAGTGCTAAGCATGTAAAAACAATGAGGGAGACAGTGAGCTTGCTGTTACACCCTGACCCCCATCGTTCTGCTAATATTGAACAATTTAAGTTCTGGAACTGTCGCAGGTGGCGGGGCGCTGCGCTCACCACGCTCGGATCCGGCGCTGCTGCTGCTGCTCGGTGGCTCAAGCGGTGGGCCGGATCCGGGGACTCGAGCGGCGCTCCTTGCCTGTGAGTGAAAGGGGGGGGGGTGGTTTGGTTTGGGGATTTGGTCCGTGACGCCACCCACGGGTTGTGGTGAGGTTGGGCACCACCGCTGCTATTGACGGGGATCCCGGGAGCGATGGTAGGGAGCAGCTGGGATGTTGTTTTCCCCTCCGTGGGTAGGGGTTGGTGGTCCCGGTGAGGTGTCGGGGAGGCAAGGTTGGCAAGGTGCAGGGTCGCTTGGACTGCGCAGCGCGGTGCCGGATGGCACGGTAGTACTCACTCAGCCACAGATGGATGCAAAGTCTCTGGTAAACCAAACGGCTGGATGGACGGGTCCCGCAGCCGGCTGCTGTGGTTTCTCCCGGATGGTTGGTGGTGGCTGCCTTTCCCTGCACCTTTGTGTATGTTCGGTCCCGATGGCTTCCCACCGGTAACCCGCTCCCCAGCGTGTATATGTGCCGGAGGAGCCCTTTTGCCCGCAGGCTCTGGCACTTGGAACTCTAGCTGTGGCGGTAGCTGTATTTCCTTCTGCTGGTTGGACGGTTGCCTTCAATCGGGTCTTGGCTGTTAGGAAACCCCTGGGGTTCCAGTCACTGACGGATTTGACCTATTTAACGGCGACCCCAAGCCTGGTCGGGGTCCGCAGGCCCTGCCGGTTTGTGCTGGCTTCACTTCGCTCCCCAGTTGGTACCGGCGGGCCACCGCCCGTCCCTGGTCCTACGGTTCCGCGTCGATCTGGCTCTCCTGCAGACGGCTACCACCATCTGCCAACCTTGCTCTCGGTGCCCGGGCCACGTACCCCGACACAGTCAGTTTGCTCCTCTACTACCACTTTACTCCTCTCCCTTGCACTTCCCTAACTGCACTGAACTCCAATCCCGCCTCCAGGACTGTGAACTCCTCAGTGGGTGGGGCCAACCGCCTGGCTCCACCCCACCTGGTGTGGACATCAGCCCCTGGAGGGAGGCAACAAGGATTTTGTGTCTGGCTGATGTGCCTATCTCGGGGTGGGGGTGCATGTTGTAGTACCTGTGACGACCTGGCTAGTCCAGGGCGCCACAGAACAACTCACACAGTGGGGAAAAAAGTAATTAGTCAGCCACCAATTGTGCAAGTTTTCCCATTTAGAAAGATTGGAGAGGCCTGTAATTGACATCATAGGTGACCACAACTATGAGAGACAAAATGAGAAAACAAATCCAGAAAATCACCGCGTCTGATTTGGCAAGATTTTTTTTGCAAATTATGGTGGAAAATAAGTATTTAGTCATCTAAAAACGTGCAAGACTTCTGGCTCTCACACACCTTTAACTTCTTCTTTGAGAGGCTCCTCTGTCCAACACTCATTACCCTTAGTAATGGCACCTGTTTGAACTTATTATCATTATAAAAGATACCTGTCTACAACCTCAAACAGTCATACTCCAAACTATACTATGGTGAAGACCAAAGAGCTGTCGAAGGACACCAGAAACAAAATTGTAGCACTGCACCAGGCTGGGAAGACTGAATCTGCAATAGGCAAGCAGCTTGGTGTGATAAAATCAACTGTGGGAGCAATAATGAGAAAATGGAAGACATACAAGACCACTGATAATCTCCCTCGATCTGGGGCTCCACGCAAAATCTCACCCTGTGGGAGCAAAATGATCACCAGAATTGTGAGCAAAAATCCCAGAACCACATGGGGGGACCTAGTGATTGACCTGCATTAGCTGGGACCACCATAACAAAGGCCATCAGTAACACACTACGTCGCCAGGGACTCAGATCCTGCAATGCCACACGTGTTCCCCTTCTTAAGCCAGTACATGTCCGGCCCGTCTGAAGTTTGCTAGAGAGCATTTGGATTATCCAGAAGAGTATTGGGAGAATGTCATATGGTCTGATGAAACCAAAGTAGAACTGTTTGGTAGAAACCCAACTCGTCGTGTTTGGAGGAGGCAGAATGCGGAGTTGCATCCAAAGAACACCATACCTACTGTGAAGCATGCGGGTGACAACATCAAGCTTTGGGGCTGTTTCTCTGCAAAGGGACCAGGACAACTGATGTACATGAAAGAATGAATGGGGCCATTTATCGTGAGATTTTGAGTGCAAACCTCCTTCCATCAGCAAGGGCATTGAAGATGAAACATGGCTGGGGCTTTCAGCATGATAATGATCCCAAGCATACCGCCAGGGCAACAAAGGAGTCGCCTAGCCAGTCTCCAGATCTCAACCCCATAGAAAACCTTTGGAGGGAGTTGAAAGTCCGTGTTGCTCAGCGACAGGGCCAAAACATCACTGCTCTAGAGGAGATCTGCATGGAGGAATGGGCCAACATACCACCAACAGTGTGTGCCAGCCTTGTGAAGACTTACAGAAAACGTTTCACCTCGTCATTGACAACAAAGGATATATAACGAAATATTGAGATGAACTTTTGTTATTGACCAAATACTTATTTTCCACCATAATTTGCAAATAAAATCTTACCAAATCAGACGCGGTGATTTTCTGGATTTGTTTTCTCACTTTGTCTCTCATAGTTGTGGTCACCTATGATGTCAATTACAGGCAAATCTCATCTTTATAAGTGGGAGAACTTGCACAATTGGTGGCTGACTAAATACTTTTTTTCTCCACTGTATATACACATACATACAGTATATTGTGTCATGAGAGACTGCACATGGATCAGCAGCACTCAGGACTGACAGGCCCTACAAGCTTTGGCAGGAGAACAACAATGCCCCAATCACTCGTATCGCTGAGCCTAAAAAGGTTTAACCCTAAAATATCCATCTAGATCCCTATCAGAGCCAGCTGCACTGTAAAGTGATACTCTCATTGTATAATTATAATTAGTCAGGCCTTAAATACCCGTCAGCCATTCTAAGCAGATGTCTGTGGCCTGCAGATATAGGAGGCTGGAGAATGAATTTCTAATTCAAAAATTAAGCGTCAATTTTAAAAGGCACATCTGGAATATATTAAGGGGGTTTCTGCTTTGGAAATCCCTTTTTGTTATGAGGATTCACTGGCAATAAAATCAAAGGGTTTTCCCCTTGGCTTGGACCCCCAGCAATTAGCATTAATGGGAATATGGGTTTTATTTCCATACATAGTGCTCGCTGAAATCAACGGTCTGTCTGCGTAACGTACCACCGTGTCGGCTGAGAAAAGAGAGTCCTGAATGGATTTACCTCCTACTATCAACTCAGAAACGGTATTTCACAATGAATTTTCCACACCACATGACCCCACTAAGCACTTTTAGTTTAGTATTTTGAGGGGAAAAAATGGTGCACACCATTAAAAGGATTGCCCAGGTCTAGAGTTGAGCGGATTGCTAATAATCCGGGTCCGGCGGATCCGTCGCGGGTTGACAGAGAAGTCCGGATCCGATCCGGAATCAGGCCCAATGTATGTCAATGGGGAGTGGATCCGGGACGAGAGAGAGAGAGGAAAAAAAAAACCTGAACCCGGATTGTGCAGCCGGATTCCCGAGTCCAGCTCGGACCCGGATCGGACGCTGAAACCGCGCGGATCCGGACTTTTACAGTTCTGGTCTGCTCAACACTATCCAGGACATCAATATCCAATTTTTGGGGGAAGCCCAACTGCGGTGCCATACATAGACGTAGCATAGCTGTGTAGAGACAGTGTATGATACTCACGTATATGGCGCTTTGCCACGAGCAGCGGTAACTTCAATTAGCTAATCGGTAGGGGACTCATGACTCAGACCCCCCATCAATCTGCGAGTGATGACTCACCCCAAGCATAGGTCTTCAATATTAAATTACAGGAAAGCCCTTTAATAAATCTTCTGCACTTTATAAAGCCAAGCCCACATTCTAAACAATCAACCCAAAGTGGGAAACGTTTTGCAAATCAATGTTCTTTATGATGCAAAAATATAATAATTGGATGAATATAAAATAAACCAAAAATCTGGTGCGTCACTAATCAGAAACTGGGCGCATAGTTACTAAACCTGCTTCACTATGTACTGTATGTAACGACAATGTATTCCATGGGATATTAAAAAAATTAGGAATAAATAAAATGTTTTAAAAATATTTTCTTAGCTTAGTTAATCAGAAATGCTATAAATGTCTGACAGGCTGGCAGTCCCAGTTTTTGGGTCTCAACTAGTAATGGGTGAACCTGGAGATATCTAAGATCGGCGGTTACAACCGCATTTAAAAAAAAAACAAACAACCCCTGGTTCTGAACCGGAATTAATCCTGAATATCTGCCCGGACACAGATTCCCATATAAGTCTATGGGGAACCAAATCATGCGTTTTAAAATAGCAGTAGAAAAGGCTAGGGTAATTAGAGCAGGCGCGTTATACTTCTAAGCCTCCGCGCGGCTGTAATACTACTTCCAGGGCTGCTCATTATCCCTCATACATATACACTGCTTCCCCCGCCCACTGGCCGTCCCCGGCGTTTGTGATAGGTTGAAGTCAGACTGTGTCCCCGGCGTTTGTGATAGGTTGAAGTCAGACTGTGCCCCCACCCTGTGTGACAGCGTGTATGACTGCTTGAAATGACACACGCTGTCTGCGTATGTATAGTGGTGTAAAATGAATAAAAAATTGATATAGGATCCCGCCATATTATAATACCCAGCACAGATAAAGCATAGGGCTACAGGCTGCAGCCCCCATCGCACACTGTGGGCTTAAGGCAGACACTGACATAGCCATAGCTGTGAGTGGTGACAACACTCAGTTTACCTGTGGTCATAGATGGAGATCTCCATGGTACCCCCCCCCCCCCCCACCTGTGACTGAATGTAAACTGACGTTAGGTGACCTCATTAAACTTAGTGATCTCACCTTAGGTGAACTGATCTCCTGGCAGAAAGCCGCTTTTTTTTGCCAAGAATTGCAGATGCAGTATTGGTGCAGGAATTTGGTGTCTAAATTTCAACACCAAATGTGCATCTCTTGGCAAAAAAGTGCGGTTTTCTGCCAGGAGCTGCGGGTCTGTGAACTCAGGTAGGGTGACTGAGCTTAATGAGGTCATCTAACATCAGTTTACCTGCAGTCACAGGAGGTGTACCATGGGAACCTCCAGCTATGATCACAGATAAACTCACAGCTGCAGCTAACTCAGTCTCTGCCTGAATCCCACAGTGTGCGATGGGGTCTGCACCATGTAGCTATACGCTTTATCTGTGCTGGGTATTATAATATTTTTGTGTGCGGACATGTTCTGTGCCCGCGCGCTGTAACTTCAGTATGTAGCAGAGCCAGAATTGTAGTGGGATTTTGTTTGGATTACGTCAGAACTGGCTGTTTGGGGTTAATAAACTGGAGAAAGAGGGAGGTTTTTTTTGTATTTTATTTCAAATAAAGGATTTTTGGTGTTGGTGTTTATTTCTTTTCACTTACAGATTAGTAATGGGGAGGTCCAATAAACACCTCCCACTACTAATCTAGAGCTTAATGGCAGCTGTGAGCTATCATTAACCCATAGTACCTCGATTGCCACCGCACCAGGGCTAGGATTGCCGCCTCTAACAAATGCGACAGTCTTGGGGGGAGCGGATGCAGGCTGCTATTATTAGGCGGACGGGGACCCAATAACCATGGGCCTCCCCAACCTGAGAATACCAGCTCCCAGCTGTCAGCTTTATCATGGGTGGGTATCAAAATTGAGGGGGGACCACATGCCGCATTTTAATATTATTTATTTAAATAATTTTTAAAAATCCGCATGGGGTCTCTCATATTTTGATACAAAGGCAAGATAAGTGCACGGCTGGGGGCTGCAGCTGGTATGCTTTACCTGTGCTGGGTATCATAATATGGGGGACTCTACACCAATTTTTTTTATTTCCTTTTATATTTTTACACCACTGTAGATACGCAGGCAGCGTGTGTGATTCCAAGCAGTCAGACATGCTGTCATACAGGGTGGGGGTGCGGTCTGACAACAACCAATCACAGACGCCGAGACTGACAGTGCAGTGCATATGCTCGAGGGATACTGAGCGGCCCCGAAAGTAGTGTTACAGCCATGCGGAGACTGGTAAATATAATGCGCTTGCTTTATTCCTATTTTCTTTTTTTTTTCCTTTATTTTTTTAAATTAATGGTAAGATCCGGATAGTTACCCGGATTTCCGTGAGAACTCCAGGCCCGGGGTTGGCGCACAGATACTAGGTAGCCCACGCGAATCCGGACTTCTACAGTCCGGGTTCGCCCATCACTAGTCTCTACTTATCGTATTATGTTAACATTTTTGTAGCTTTTTTGTTTCACATTATGCTCTATAGCAGTGGTTCCCAACCTTTGTGACCCTGATATCCACATCCAGCTCTGAGGCCCCCTTCACACGCACGTGTCTCCGGTACATGCTAGGTCCGTGCCCGCATGTACCGGAGACACGGGCACATGTAAACCCATTAAAAACAATGGGTTTATGTGCACGCACATGTTTAGCCATTGGCCCGTTCCTCCGTGTGGAGCACACGTGAGTTCGTGTGCTCCACACGGATGCATGTCCGTGTTTCTCCGGCAGCACGGGTGTCACGCGGCCCACACCCGTACCACACAGATGTAGTGTGGATGCGGGTCCACGTGACACGCGCCGGAGAAACACACGTGTCATTTAAAAAATAAAAAAAAACACATACTCACCTCCACGAGCCCTGCAGTCTCTGCTGCGGCTGTCACCTGCATCCGTCCCCCAGTGAATTTGAACAACGCATCTCCTTCACTGGGGGTCGGAAGCAGCGTCAGTGGGGCGTGGCCTGTGCCGGACACTGTCAGTCAGCACCACAGACAGCTCCGGAAGAATCAGGTAAGGCGGAGCTTTCCGTTCTCCGTGTGTTATTACGTATAACACACGGAGAACATATGTAGTGCCATAAACACGGCACACGGAGGGGAAAACGCACCTTTGACACATCCGTGAAACATGTCGGTGACACGGGGGTCCATTCTCGATTATCGTTACTGCAGCAGTAACGAAGTTGTTCCTCGTTCCTGCGGCAGCACACATCGCTGCGTGTGACGCCGCAGGAACGAGGAAGCTCCCCTTACCTGCCTCCCGGCTGCTATGCGGAAGGAAGGAGGTGGGCGGGATGTTACGTCCCGCTCATCTCCGCCCCTCCACTGCTATTGGGCGGCGGTTCAGTGACGCTGCTGTGACGTCGCTGTGACGCCGCACGGACCGCCCCCTTAGAAAGGAGGCGGTTCGCCGGTCACAGCGATGTCGCTAGGCAGGTAAGTACGTGTGACTGCTCTGGGCGATGCTGTTCGCCACGGGCAGCGATCTGCCCGTGTCGCACAACAGATGGGGGCGGGTACCCACACTAGCGATATTGGTATCGATATCGCAGTGTGTAAAGTGGCCTTAAGACTCCTACTTCCTGTTAGGTATGTGGACTTTAATAACAATAACCAAACTTGGACCCTATCTTTTGTGTCAAAGCCTTCTGAGCTTAGAATTTGAGCATGCTTTAATTCAAAGACAATGGTCATGGTGAAAAAGGGGAGAAGGTGAGCTGTGATATCACCTATTGAAATTAATGGATCCTGTATTATCCACTGTATATGGAGGTGTTATCAGTCATTGTACAGGAGGAGGAGGAGTTGAGCTGTGACATCACCTATTCTGAATGGTGAATCATGTGTTATCTACTCTACAGGTGTTATCAGTCACTGTTCAGAAAAGGGAGGAGGTGAGCTGTGACATCACATATTGTGAATGATGGATCCTGTGTTATCTACTATCTATAGATATTAACAATCATTGTACAGGCAGTGAATAGGTGAGCTGTGACTAGGGATGAGTGAACCCATGGAAGTTTGGGTTCACCGGGTTCGTCCAGACTTTTAGTTAAAAGTTTGGTTTGGGACCCGATCTTGACTCTGGGCCTCGAACCCCGTACAATCAATGGGGACCTGAACGTTGGTGCTGTAAAATGGTTGTTGTAACGGCTACTAAGGGACTGCAAAAAAAAAAAAAAATTGGGGGGAACTGCCCTGCAAACAAATGTGAATAGGGAATACATTTATAAGGCTATGTGCCCAAGTTGCCGATTTTGTTGCAGATATATCTGCACTAAATCTTCATCTCCTGGCAGGAAAAACGCTGAGTCAAAAGTGTGCGTGTTTTTACGCGGATTTTTATGCGTTTTTTTCCATTGCTTTCGATGGGGAAAATGCAGCCAAAAAGCACATCCATTTGATTGTCCTGGTGTGGTGGCAATTGGGGTAATACTTTTGTGGCTGATATCAGCTGTGAATTGACACTAAAAATGATAACTGAAGTGAGCACCAATATGTACGGTATATATATACCGAGTGCAAGCCAAAACATACATAATCAATAAAGATGAAGGCTGCACATCAACTACTTTGATAATAGTATAATGCTATAAGCATGCTGAAAAATGCAATGAAAAATGCAATTTGCTAACTGGAAAGTGGAAACGTGAATAATGAAATGCATACCTGCCAAGACTATTTGGAAAAAGGAGATATTTAGCAATCGCATTGATCAATGTAACTGAGCCCCAATACCTCGCCAAGGTATATCTCTATATTGGGGTCCCCAGCTCTGTGACCCTAACTCTGTGTCATCTCAATGCAATTAAAAACTGCTGTGTGTGGAGAAGGGTAACCAAGGACTTACTTATATAGGAGATATATTACACATTCAGAAAATTGAGATGACACAGAGTTAGGGTCACAGAGCTAGGGACCCCAATATAGAGATCTACCTTGGCGAGGTATTGGGGCTTAGTAGTGCAGAGTCGTCTATCAGACAAACCCATTACTAACCCGGGAACTGTAGAGTTAAAAAAAAACAAACACAAGAAAAAAATAGTTTGCTAGAATAAAGACTCCCTCACTTTCCATCATTCATCAATTTATTAATTAAAAAGAAATCCTGGAAATTACAACGTAATCCAATGTTGTAATGTCCCACAACGTCCAATGATTCCTATGGAACTTCCTTCTGAGAACGCTGTCAGAATGAATCTCCATGGGATTGGACGGGACATTACATCATTGGATTACATTGGAACGTCAAAGATTCTGTTTTAATTAATAAATTGGTGAACGAGGGAATGTGGAGGGAGTCCTTAGTTCCCAAATGGATTACGTCAAAACTTTGAGGATTTCTTAAATGATTAAATTGGTGACTGAGGGAGTGTGGAAGAGTTTTTATTCTAATAAACTATTTTTTTTTTTACTGTGTGTGTGTGTGTGTGTGTGTTTTTAACTCTACAATTGCCAGGTTAGTAATATGGGTGTCTGATAGACTCCTCTCCATTATTAACCCCTGGACTTGATGCTAGCTGTCAATTCATCAACCCCAAAAGTATTAACCCAATTTCTACTGCACCAGGGTAATCATGAAGAGCTGGGCAAAGCATCAGTATTGGTGCATCTAATAGATGTACCACTTCTGGGGTGGCTGCAGGCTGATATTTTTAGGCTGTGAAAGGCCAAATAACCATGGACCTTCCCAGCCTGATAATACTAGACCTCAGCTGTCTGCTTTACCTGGTTATCCAAAATAGGGGGGACCCCACACCGCTTTTATTTTCATTATTTAAATAATTTAAAAAAAACTAACACAATTAATAAAAAATACATATAAAAAAAAATTAAACAAAACCATTTTCTGATGACACATTCGCTTAAAATAGAGATTAGACTAACACAAGTGCAGCCCACAGTTTATTGATTTCTGTCAGCCTACACACCTGGCAGAGAAGAGGTCAACTCCAACAGTAGATATCCTTTCGGACGTACTGGCGTCTTGGCTTCTATATTTACACCATCCATGATGGATCCATCATCATCCATTATGATGTCCCAATCAATTTTTTTCCACCCATTCACTTATATTTGAGCCATCAGGTTTACATTTTTAATAGATAGTATATTATAGTGTATTGCGGTGTGCCAGGCCATCCAGATGGCCAAAAAGTAATGGAAATCTGACGGTACAAACCTAATGCATGTGTGGAGATATTCACACCAAACGGCATACAGAGGCTGTCACGGCATATAAATATTTATTTATGAGAATATCGTATCTGCTTTCCATCAGTATATAAATAAGTGTCATGTACAAGACAATACATAATGTGCAAAAGCAAAATCCAGCACATTCACAACAGGGGGAGGCCCAACGCATAGAGGAAGATATGGCAAGGATACACCTCATGTGAACAAAGAAAGGCTGGGCCTCTGAACCAGAACCCAGTACTAGGAATCCACTGGTATTTACATATATAATGGGAGACCCCAAACATTTCCCCTTTATAGTGTTAACCCTTCTGAGCCCTCCTGCAATTACATCATCGCCTCTATATATTATATTAGTATTGCCCTTCTGACATCACAGATGTCCAATGAATAATTTATCACCGCTGACCCCTCTCTCCCACCCAGGAAGCCCCCAATCTGCCTCCATCATAGAGCATTCCAGTGTAATGTAACCAGCCAAGTGACAAGGAGGAGATGGCAACAATAATACAGATATTGCAACATATAGATATAGCCATCTGCTGGTGCCAAAAGCAAATGTTTGCATCCTTGCACACAAAAAAACAACAAACTATTATTTAATAGAAGAAAGAGATGGGTACAATGCAAAGCAAAAAAGCAACCCACATGTCATGTATGTGGTGACACAGCTGACATCCACCATTGTGTGCTCTTTTATGATATCCTAGGGGCAGCACATGGGAGAGACAACAGCTATATTTAGTGTGTGACAGATCACCTTGCACTGACATAGGCAGGCTGTGCACTGGTGTCACTTTGAGACAAGGAGGGGATACTCACACTACAAGCCTGGAGATGATCCATGACACCATGGCTGGGGGTCCTGATCCGCCGGCTCCTGCAGGGTATGTGCTCTGCTGTGTTACATGCAGCGGTCAGCCATGAGACTGCACAAGCTGCAGAATCCAGCTGTGGGCACTGGCTGAGGATGTGCTGCTGCTGCTGCTGTCAGGGCCAGGTCCTCCTCTCCAGCCTACATACAAATGCTTACACAGCCCAGGGTGGAAGAGGGTGAGGGTTTAGCAATTTGTAAGCAGCTGCTCAGCTCCTTCAGCGATCATATTCTGGAAGGAGGAGTGAAGGATAGGGGTGGGGAGACGTACAGCATGCTTCATACACCCCCCTCCAACCTGCCATTGCTCAGGAGCCCATGTCCTGGATTTACACTGCTACTGTACAGAGGGTGGTGGCTCGCAGCCTTTTGTCTGGGTGCAAATGACATTTACTGGAAGGAGGTGGTTATCAAAGAGGTTCTGCAGCAGCTGATTCATCACGAGACATTTGTCCATGGTGCCTTGAGGTCATGGTCAGTTCATTTATAGAAAAAATAATAAAAAATGCACTAGGCTGTAGTTTTCTATCTCCTATCTGTATAATATCTATCTATCTATCTATCTATCTATCTATCCATTATTTATCTATCTATCCCTCTATCTATCTATCTATCTATCTATCCATTATTTATCTATCCATTGTCTATCTATCTATGCCTCTATCTATCTATATATCCCTCTATCTATCTATCCATCCATTATCTATCTATCCATCCATTATTTATCTATCCATTGTCTATCCATCCATTATCTATCTATCTATCCATCTATCCCTCTATCTATCCCTCTATCTATCCCTCTATCTATCTATCTATCCCTCTATCTATCCCTCTATCTATCTATCCCTCTATCTATCCCTCTATCTATCTATCCCTCTATCTATCCCTCTATCTATCTATCCCTCTATCTATCTATCCCTCTATCTATCCATCTATCTATCCCTCTATCTATCTATCCCTCTATCTATCTATCTATCTATCTATCCCTCTATCTATCCCTCTATCTATCTATCTATCTATCTATCTATCTATCTATCTATCTATCTATCTATCTATCTATCCCTCTATCTATCTATCTATCTATCTATCTATCTATCTATCTATCTATCTATCTATCTATCTATCTATCTATCCCTCTATCTATCTATCCCTCTATCTATCTATCTATCTATCTATCCCTCTATCTATCCCTCTATCTATCCCTCTATCTATCCCTCTATCTATCTATCTATCTATCTATCTATCTATCTATCTATCCATTATCTTCTATCCATCCATTATCTATCTATCTTTCTATCTGTTATTTATCTATCCATCTTTCCATTATCTATCTGTAGTACCCACGGGGCAGGGGTTAAACTTACTCGTCGCTGATGTCGGGCTGGGATGTCACAGGTGGCCCTGCCCGGCTTCGTGGCCCTGAGGTGTACAATAAAAGGGATGATGGATGTGGGATGATGGGGGTAGTTGGGAGTTGTGTCGTGACACCACCTGCGGTATGCGACCAGGAATTAGCCGCTGCTGCGGTCGCTGTCCTCTGGGGCGGGTGATGTCGCAGCCTGGATGTTTCACCTTCCCGCAGGTGAAGCTAGGCCCCAGGGATAATGATGGTAGGTAGTAGTAGCCGTTGGCGCCAAAGTGCGGGGCGCCGGCTATGAAGAGAACGGATACAGTAGTTGCGGTTCCAGGTCTTTACTCACTGTCTGTGGATTGTCTGGGAGGTGCCGGTCTTCACCATGCTGGGCTCCAGCCAATCCCGGGTAAGTTAGAGGTAGCCACCGGTGCTTGAGAGTGTCCTTTCCTAAGGGATGCCCCGTCAGAAGTGAGAAACCCGGGCTGAGCTTCCCGCTCCAAGCCTCGGGCCCCGTTAAGAAAAGAGAGAAGAAAGTGGTGTTGTGTCGCCAGAACTGAAGTCCCGACTTGACTGAAGATTGTGTAAAGGTTGCTCCAACTTCTACCCAAAGTGGTGCCCGCCCCCCAGGTGATTGTCTTAGTGACCGCGGAAGTCCCATGCATCGTGATGTTCACCCTCCTATCTACCCTAGTCCAGCTCCCCAGTGAGAAGGCTTCAAAACTGTATGTAATGTGGAATGTGGAACCCCGGTGATGAACCCCCACCTTACCCGAGATGAATACTGCACCTTGAGTGAGGTGCAGTACCCGGAGGCGACTGAAGCTGCAGGGGCGCCACACATGCATTATCTATCTATCTATCTATCTATCTATCTATCTATCTATCTATCTATCCATCCATCCATTATCTATCTATCTAGTTATCTATCTATCCATTGTCTCTCTCTATCCATCCATCCATCTACAGTCATGGCTGAGAGGGTTGGCACCCTAGCAGTTGTTTCAGAAAATGGAGTATTTGCCCCCAAAAAATATTGCAATTACACATGGTTGTTATATACATAATATCTCTATAAGCTTCTTATTTTCATGTGTACTATTGATAAATAAATAGATAGATATAAATATATATCTTAAAAAAAATAAATAAAGATTTTTAAGAAGCCCAGAAAGATGCAGTTTAGAGTAGGACCCAGCAAAGGAGGGTGCCGTGAAATGGCGCTGGGCAAGTATTACAATGGCCATTCTAATATTATAAATACCTCCAAAAAATATTTTTTTCATTAGGTAGAGTATTTTTGTGGTTTTGCAGTGTGCGACTATTCTTTTGTTACATATATTTTGCATCATGAACAGATACGCACCTGTTCACATTGGTAGGTGCTGCCAGTCCAGTTTGAAGTTAGGTTAATACCTGCATGGGATTCCGTCAAGGCAACCCCTGTTTTCATTATATATATATATATATATATATATATATATACTAGAAGGTGGCCCGATTCTACGCATCGGGTATTCTAGAATTTACGTATTGTGTAGTTCATGTATGATTTTTGTTATATATATAGATGTTGTTGTGTGTACTTACCAAGTGTTTGTGTAGGGCGCTGTACATGTTCTGGGTGTTGTCTGGGTGTGGCGGGGGGTGAGAGCGGTGTTGTATGTGTGTTGCGTGTGTTGCGTTGTTTGTGGAGCGCTGTGTGTCTGTAGCGTTGTGTGTGTGTGTGTTGCGCGGTTTGTGTGTGTGTGGTGTGTTTTGGGGGGAGGTATGTTTTGTGCAATGTGTGTGTTGTGCGGTATGTGCGTATATTTATGTATGCCGCGGTGTTTGTGTGTTGGGTGTTGTGTGTGTGTGCAGCGTTGTGTGTGTGTGTGGGTGTCTGTGTAGGGCGGTGTTTGTGGTTCCCAGTGTGTGTGTGTGTTGTGCAGTGCGCGTGTGTGTGTGTGTTGGGGGGAGGTGTGCACCTCCCATCGTGCTCCATCCCCCATGCTGCGCACCCCCCATCGTGCTCCATCCCCCATGCTGCGCACTCCCCATCGTGCTCCATCCGCCATGCTGCGCACTCCCAAACGTGCTCCATCCGCCATGCTGCGCACTCCCAAACGTGGTCCATCCGCCATGCTGCGCACTCCCAAATGTGCTCCATCTGCCATACTGCGCACTCCCCATCGTGCTGCATCCCCCATGCTGCGCACTCCCAAACGTGCTCCATCCGCCATGCTGCGCACTCCCCATCGTGCTCCATCCGCCATGCTGCGCACTCCCCATCGTGCTCTATCCGCCATGCTGCGCACTCCCCATCGTGCTCCATCCGCCATGCTGCGCACTCCCAAACATGCTCCATCCGCCATGCTGCGCACCCCCCATCGTGCTCCATCCGCCATGCTGCGCACTCCCAAACGTGCTCCATCCGCCATGCTGCGCACTCCCAAACGTGCTCCATCCGCCATGCTGCGCATTCCCAAACGTGCTCCATCCGCCATGCTGCGCACTCCCCATCGTGCTCCATCCCCCATGCTGCGCACCCCCCATCGTGCTCCATCCCCCATGCTGCACCAGCATCAGCCTCTCTGCCCGCAGCATCAGCCTCTCTGCCCGCAGCATCAGCCTCTCTCCTCCCAGCATCAGCCTCTCTCCTCCCAGCATCAGCCTTTTCTGTCCCTAGCATCAGCCTCTCTCCTCCCAGCATCAGCCTTTTCTGTCCCTAGCATCAGCCTCTCTCCTCCCAGCCTACCCCAGCCTCAGCCTCCCCCAGCATCAGCCTCTCTTCTCTCAGCCTCCCCCTCCCAGCCTTCCCCAGGATCAGCCTCTCTCCTCCCAGCCTGCCCCAGCCTCAGCCTCCCCCAGCATCAGCCTCTCTTCTCTCAGCCTCCCCCTCCCAGCCTTCCCCAGGATCAGCCTCTCTCCTCCCAGCATCAGCCTCTCTCCTCCCAGCATCAGCCTCTCTCCTCCCAGCATCAGCCTCTCTCCTCCCAGCATCAGCCTCTCTCCTCCCAGCATCAGCCTTTTCTGTCCCTAGCATCAGCCTCTCTCCTCCCAGCCTACCCCAGCCTCAGCCTCCCCCAGCATCAGCCTCTCTTCTCTCAGCCTCCCCCTCCCAGCCTTCCCCAGGATCAGCCTCTCTCCTCCCAGCCTACCCCAGCCTCAGCCTCCCCCAGCATCAGCCTCTCTTCTCTCAGCCTCCCCCTCCCAGCCTTCCCCAGGATCAGCCTCTCTCCTCCCAGCATCAGCCTCTCTCCTCCCAGCATCAGCCTCTCTCCTCCCAGCATCAGCCTCTCTTCTCTCAGCCTCCCCCTCCCAGCCTTCCCCAGGATCAGCCGCTCTCCTCCCAGCATCAGCCTCTCTCCTCCCAGCATCAGCCTCTCTCCTCCCAGCATCAGCCTCTCTCCTCCCAGCATCAGCCTTTTCTGTCCCCAGCATCAGCCTCCCCCTCCCAGCCTTCCCCAGGATCAGCCTCTCTCCTCCCAGCCTCCTCCAGCACGCCGTGCTCCTCTGCCGACACTCACAGATCCGATCGCATACACACACACACATACACACACACACACACCCGATCGCATACACTCACACACACCCGATCGCATACACTCACACACACCCGATCGCATACACTCACGCACACACACATTGACGATATTGCACATATGCGCTCACACTCACAACATCCGGAGATACCACATGCTTCTTCCCATGTGATCCTCCGGCAGGTCCTGGAAGTTCACTGCACAGTATCGCCGCCGAGAAGCAAGCGATATCCCAGGATGTTGTGAGTGTGTGGATGCGATGTGATGTGTGTGTGAGGTGTGTGTGTGAGAGTGAGTGTGATCTGATGTGTGTGTGTGTGTGTATGTTCCGCCGCTGCAGGACCTTGATGCGCTGGTAACTATGCTACCATGGTTACCAGCGTATCCCGTCCCCCGCTCGCACGGGAGCCCACACCAGCATACGGCGGCAACCCCAGCAATGCGAGGGTATGTGTCGGCTGGGTTGGCGGCGTACGCTGATGTGGGCTCCCGGGGGTACAGTACTCACCTGGGAGTCGTGGCTCCGTGTCGGTCGATTCGGGGAATGTGTGCGGGGGGCGGGGCCAGAGCGAGCGTGCATTGCGTGAGGGGGGCGGGGCGTGGGCGAGTTGCCAATGCCTGCAGGGTGCCGGGGCGAGAGGCCAATCCGTGTGGGGGGCGGAGCCTAGGCGAGCGGCCCGCCAATCCGTGTGGGGGCGGAGCCTGGGCGAGCGGCCAATCCGTGCGGGGGCGGGGCCATGGCGAGCCCAGCGGCCAATCTGCTTTGTGTCACCGTAAGGACACAATTTTGGAGCAAGACAGACAGACAGACAGACAGAATAAGGCAATTATATATATAGATATATATGTATATATATATATATATATATATATATATATATAAATATATATATATATATATATAATTAAATTGCCGGTTAGTCTTAAAAGGGAATCTCTCAGCATAATTTTACCCCCCAAACTATTTATATGCACATGTAGTTCTTTCAAAGTCCAGCAAGACGTTTACATGGCTAGTTCACTCCTCCATTACTGAGAAATCAGCATTTAAATTGATCGGCAAATGATGTTGAAGAGCTATTGTAGATCTGAAGCCTCTGTCACTTCAGCTCTGTTCCTCACCCAGTGATGTCTCCTACTGCTTTACTGACAACGTCTGTGCTGTTGTGCTTGGTGACTTCAGGAGAAGTAGCCGTCAGTCAAGCGGGGCTAGACAGCACTTGTCGAGGAATAGAGATGGAGTGACAGAGGCTAAAGGCTACTTTACACACTGTAATATCGGTCCCGATATCGCTAGTGTGGGTACCCGCCCCCATCTGTTGCGCGACACGGGCAAATCGCTGCCCGTGCCGCACAACAGCCGTCACACATATTTACCTGTCCGGCGACGTCGCTGTGACGGGCGAACCGCCTCCTTTCTAAGGGGGCGGTCCGTGCGGCGTCACAGCGACGTCACTGAAGCGTCACTGAACCGCCGCCCAATAGCAGCGGAGGGACGGAGATGAGCGGGACGTAACATCCCGCCCACCTCCTTCCTTCTGCATTGTGGACGGGAGGCAGGTAAGGGGAGCTTCCTCGTTCCTGCGGCGTCACACGCAGCGATGTGTGCTGCCGCAGGAACGAGGAACAACTTCGTTACTGCTGCAGTAACGATTTTTAAGAATGGACCCCCATGTCACCGATTAGCGATTTTGCACGTTTTTGCAACGATGCAAAATCGCTTATCGGTGTCACACGCAACAGCATCGCTAATGCGGCCGGATGTGCGTCACAAAATCCGTGACCCCAACGACTCCGCATTAGCGATGTCGCAGCGTGTAAAGCCCGCTTTAGGGGCACTTTGCACACAACGACATCACAAGCCGATGCTTGCGATGCCAAGCTTGATAGTCCCCGCCCCCATCGCAGCAGCGATATCTTGTGATCGCAGCCGTAGCGAACATTATCACTACAGCAGCTTCACATGCACTCACCTGCCTTGCGACGTCGATCTGGCCGGCGACCCGCCTCCTTATTAAGGGGGCGGGTCGTGCGGCGTCATAGCGACGTCACACGGCAGGCGGCCAATAGAAGCGGAGGGGTGGAGATGAGCGGGGCGTAAACATCCCGCCCACCTCCTTCCTTCCGCATAGCCGGCGTGAGCTGCAGGACGCAGGTAGGAGATGTTCCTCACTCCTGTGGCTTCATACACAGCGATGTGTGCTGCCGCAGGAACGAGCAACAACATCGTACCGTCGCTGCAGCGTAATTATGGAATTCCCAGACACTACACCGATGATACGATTACGACGATTTTGCGCTCTTTAATCGTATCATCTAGGATTTACACACTACGATGTTGAGCGCGACGCCGGAAGTGCGTCACTTTCGACATGACCCCTCCGACATCGCACCTGCGATGTTGTAGTGTGCAAAGTGCCTTAGGTTCTACAAATAGCTCTTCAGCCTCATTTGATGATCAATTGAAACACTGATTTCTCATTAACAGAGTAGCGGGCTGTCCATGGAAATGTATTGCTGGACTTTGACAGTCGCCTCTGGAGTGCATATCCAGCTGTCATTCAAAGTGCAAGGGTATGTTTACAGCCATTGGTCATTGTGTACTGAGAGGTGACTGCAGCCACACCAGCTTGCATGTATGACTCAAAGACAGTGGCTACTGGCAATAAAGTAGTTCATTTTCTCATGGGAGCCACACTTTTATTAATCTCTTTACGACATTTGACATACCCATATGTCATGGTCTTGAAGAGGCTCCCGACCGATGACATATGGGTACATTCTGGTAATCATGCAGGGCGCAGAAGCTGTGCTCGCATGATTGCTGCAAGGAACTCGGCTTAAGTGATAGCAGAATTCCGTCTGTTACCAGCCAGGGTCGGTGCCCACGCCACCCCTGGTTGTGTAACTCCAAAGATGCTGTGTTTGCAGTATTTAGGATGCATGGACAAGGAGTGTATCACCACTCATAACCAAACGGGTCCGCCGTGACATAATCATGGGGTTCTGGTGGTCTGGGTTTGCTGGATACAGCGGCCTGTGAAAGTCGAAGTGGCGATCTGTCAGTGATAGGCTAGTTTCACACTTGCGTTGAACGGTATCCGTTGCATTGCGTTGTGTAACGGATGCAACGGATGTGTTGCATATAGTGGCACAACGGATGTAACGGATGCTGCAAAACAACGCAATTCGTTTTTATTTTTTTATTTTTATTTTACAGTTTTACCAGCGGCAGACTATTGTGAACGATCAGCTGATCGCTCCCAGTAGCCGGCCGCTGGGTGATCAGCTGATCGCTCCCTGCAGCCGACCGCCGGGTGATCAGCTGAGCGCTGTCACTAGCCGGCGCCCGGGCATGCCGGCGGGCGGGCGCTCAGCTGAGCGCTGTGACTTGCCGGCGGCCGGGCATGCTGGCGGCTGGTCGCTCAGCTGAGTGCTGAGCTTGCCGACGGCCGGGCGCTTAGCTGAACGTTCGGCCACCGCGAGACAAAATAAAGTTTGATTTAAAAAAAAAAGCGCATGCGCAGTGAAATCCAGAGGATTCCGCTGCTCAAAATAACGTTACATGCTGCGTTGCTCCCGCTGGGCGGAAGCAACGGAGCGTCGCCCAGCGGAAGCAACGCAGGTCCTTTTGAATCCATTAACGGATTCCGCTGTTTTCCAAAAGGGCGGATTGTAACGGAAGGAAATAAACGCAAGTGTGAAAGTACCCATAGGCTAGGTTAACATTTCCGTTGTTTTAAATCCGTCAGGTCCGTCAGCAACGGATCAGTCGTTTTTTAGATGGCAACTGACGCAACGGATGTGTTTTTCACAGGATTCCTTTCACAGTCATGATCCGTTTGTGTTTGGGACAGCCCAGTGGGTGTGCCAAACATGCTGGGCATGCTCAGTAGAGCATGACGGAATCCAGCGCTAGATTCCATCGTAAGATGGATTACGACGGAATCCAGCACCATAGACATACATTACAAGCGTGACGGATGGCGATGGATTCCTGCGTGGTGCGTTAATTTTGATGGCCCAAAAAACGTTACATTCTGCGTTGCTCCCGCCCGGCGGTCAGTGAAAAAACGACAGACCGCGACGCAGCGGATGCAACGCAAGGTAATCAGTCGCAATCCGCCACTAATACAAGTCTATGGGAAACAACGGAATCCGCTTAATGGATTGCGTTGTTTACCATAGCCGCGGATTGTGACTGATACATTTTAAGGCCTCCGACACACATCCGTGCCGCCGGTACGTGTTTGGTACGTTTTTGCACGTACCGGCGGCACGGAGACACGTAGACCAATGCTACCCTATGGTAGCAGGCACACACACATAAAAACACACGGAACGTGTGTCCGTGTCATTAGTATGCGTGTGCGTTTTCCAACACGGCCGACATGTCCGTTTTTCGCCGGCATCACGCAGGCACGGACCTGCTAAAGTCAATGGGTCCGTGCCTGCACGGACGGCACATGTAGCATGTCCGTGTGCTACACGTACCGTCCGCGTGCATTTTTTAGGGAGCAATGTCGGTCAATCTATTTTTAATGTGGCTGTCAGTCATTCTCCCTTTTTTTCTGTTTGTCAGTCAATCTCCCTTAGTCCGTCGGTCAGTCTCTCCCCCTCTCTCATACTTACCGATTCTCGATCACCAGCGCGGCGCTGCACGGCTGTTAAAAAAGCTCCGGCGGCTTTTCCTCTTTTGAAAATGCCGGCAGCTCATTATTCAATCTCGTATTCCCTGCTTTCCCCGCCCACCGGCGCCTATGATTGGTTGCAGTCAGACACGCCCCCACGCTGAGTGACAGATGTCTCACTGCAACCAATCACAGCCGCCGGTGGGCGTGTCTTTATCGCGCAGTTAATAAAATAAATAAATAATTTAAAAAAACGGCGTGCGGTCCCCCCCAATTTGGATACCAGCCAGGGTAAAGCTATACGGCTGAAGGCTGGTATTCTCAGGATGGGGAGCTCTACATTATGGGGAGCCCCGCAGCCTAAAAATATCAGCCAGCAGCCGCCCAGAATTGCCGCATCCATTAGATGCGGCAGTTCCGGGACTCTACCCGACTCATCCCGAATTGCCCTGGTGCGGTGGCAATCGGGGTAATAAGGAGTTAATGGCAGCAACCCATATCTGCCAGTAAGTCCAAGATTAATCATGGCAGGCGTCTCCCCGAGATACCTTCCATGATTAACCTGTAAGTTAAAGTAAATAAACACATATACCCGAAAAAATCCTTTATTTGAAATGATAAACAATAACAAATACCCTCCTTTATTACGCCCCAAAAACCCATCCAGGTCCGGCGTAATCCACGGAGGTCTCGCGACGCTTCCAGCTCTACAACATAAAGCTGACAAGAGCTGCAGTAGAACACCGCCGCTCCTGTCACCTCCAAGCAGCAACTGAAGCGAGTAGCGCGATCAGCGATGATGTCA
Source organism: Anomaloglossus baeobatrachus (assembly GCF_048569485.1). Classification (NCBI taxonomy): domain Eukaryota; kingdom Metazoa; phylum Chordata; class Amphibia; order Anura; family Aromobatidae; genus Anomaloglossus; species Anomaloglossus baeobatrachus. The sequence continues at coordinate 54,105,602 of NC_134353.1, read as the reverse complement.
CTCAGGTTACTTGCGGCCACCTCTGGATCCTCCAACTGTGACAGCAAGTCGCCCAAGTGACTGAAGTGCTCTGTGCGATCAGCAAAGAAGTCACTGGTGAGTTGCGGTCTCGGGTGGAGGACTCCAGCTGGCCGCGGTTAACCTGAGTGATGGCAGCGCTAATCGCGCTGCTCACTTCAGTCACTCAGGGAATTAGCAGTCACCGGTGAGTTCTTCACGGGTGACCACTAATCAGTACGCGACACACAGACAGAGCCGCAGTATGACAATGAAGTCGGGTGAAGTTCACCCGAGTTCATTCTCATCGCATGACTCTGTCTGTCTGCTGTCAGTGGGTATGTATCAACGGCATTGTGTATCACACACGGATCATTTCACACGGACAACATACGGACATTACACGTACGTATCACATGCACACACGGCTAGCATACGCCATAACACGGATGTCACACGTACCGGAGAAACGCCCATAAAAAACAACAGAACACGGACCCGAAAAACAGAACGTGAGACACGTACATTTTTTATGCGGAAGTGTGTTCCAGACCTAACGGAAATGTGAACCTAGCCTTACACTGACAAGTGTAATGCATTGCCATGAATGTGCATGGCAATGCATTATACCAGCAATCAGACTAATAAAAGCACCTAAAAATAGTAAATAAATATCTAATATATAATGCTGGGTGTATGTAATATGTGTGTGTGTGTGTGTGTGTGTGTGTGTGTGTGTGTGTGTGTGTGTGTCCGCTAAAGGAATTTGCACCATCGCATTTACAACACCAACATTTTGCACAGACGCCTCATTTGACTCAGGGAACGTCATAGACAAAGACAGACAGAGACACAGACAAAAGAGAGACGGAGAAAGACAGACACAGACAAACAGACAGAAAAAGACAGAGACAGAAAAAGAGAGGAAGACAGACAGACAGAGACAGACAGAGCCAGAGAGAGAGACACAAAGAGAGATAGAGAGACAGACAGTATACAGAAAGAGACATACAGAGACAGACAGAGAGTGTGACAGACAGAGAGAGACAGACATGGAGAGACAGACAGAGTCAGGCAGAGCCAGAGAGAGAGAGACAGACAGAGAGAAACAGAAAGAGTGACAGGCAGCGAGAGACAGACAGAGAGATAGACATACAGACAGAGACAGACAGAGGCAGACAGAGAGACGGAGAGACAGACAGGGAGAGAGGGAGAGTGGGAGAGAGACAGAGGGACACTTAATTACTATCTCGGGAAACGCCGGGTACTACAGCTAGTATATATGTGGCATCCCTGAGGTGTGAGGTGCCCCAGGGTATTGCACCCAGTAACAGGTGCAGTGCTAACTTCGGATTCCTGGAAGACCAGTGCCGGTAATCACCATTCAAACCCACACAATTCTGCCCTTCTTCCAGACTGAGTAACAGGCTAGGGAAGGATTTGATGGATGGCCACCTATAGTTGGGACTATCCAATCCGCTAGTAAGAAACTCAGGAGGGGGAGGGGCTAGTCAGTGCAGACAACAGTAGACAGACATCTTGACAAAAAGACACAGAGTCAGAAGGAAGTCAGACAGTCAGTCAGCATGTGTGGAGTGGTCTGTTGAACTAAAGGAGTACGGTCATCGGGAGAGTACGGTGTGAGTACTCACGGGACTGAGCACCGGCGGGGTGCAGAGCCCTATTTCAGGAAGACGCTTCAAGCTCACCTGATGAATCTGCCCGGCGAGGGAATCATCAAGGCTCCTCAACAACGTTAGCGTCCGGCGCACAGCAGCAAAGAGGGAGCCCAGGGTCTGAGACAGAGGTCCAACCCTAGAGAGGTTCAGGCTGCCTGCCATATGGGCCAGGACTGTGACAACAGGAGGGGACCCCAGAACGCTCCAGGTCATGGGACCCACCAACTACAGAAGGGTGCATGGAAGTAAAGCTCACCAGGTCACAACACAGGCACTGGGACAAGAGGAATACCGGATTACCTGAAACCCAGTTTGGTAGAGACCAGCACCAGCCAGGTTGCAGCGTCACTGAACCAGTGAGCAAAGAACCAGTTAAACCGCAGCCCCTGTGTTGTCTGAATTCTTCCTGCACCTCTTTTACCAACTTTCACCATACTACAACCACCATCATTCTTCTCTGGGGCTCAGCTCTACTTGCGGAGGGCCCTAACATCCAAGCTGCTCAATACTACCAGCCCCACCAGTGAGAGACTTTGCAGCGGTGGCTTTCCTCCTGCATACCACGACGTGACATGGCGTCACGACAAACATTTTTATTTTTATTATTATTTTTACTTTTCTCTTTATCCCCCTTTTTAGCGACCCCCAGGGTCACGGAACCGGGCATCGGCCAGTACCCGTGACCTGTCCCTTAGATTCAAAGCCCGGGACCGAGTTCCCACAGCCCTGGGTGTGTCATATATATATATATATCTATATATATATATCTATCTATATATATATATATATATATATATATATATAAAAAGATATAAAGTACACATATTTCGTATCAACGTGTCCGGAGCAACCTGATCTATAACACTGTCACCAGGGCCGTATTTGCCACTAGGCACCCGTGGTCCCGTGCCTAGGGCGGCACGTTGCGGGGGGCGGCACTTTCTGGCAGCAAAAAAAAAAAAAAAAAAATTATATAAATTTTTTTTTTTTTTTTTTTTTTTTTTACATCCCCTCCCCCCGTCCCTCCCTCCGTTACACTCGGCTGTGTTCGGGGGGGGGGGGGGGTTGAGAGGGAGGAGAGGCGCACTTCTGTCTATTTAAATACATGGCGGGCGCCAGGCATAGTGAGCTGATTAACCCCGGAAGTTCCATCGCCTGCACTTCCGGGGTCAGAGGCGCGCGGGGCGCGACAATCAGCTGACTGCCCCGTGCTGCAGCATCATCCAATGCTGCAGACGACACTCGCCGCGGAGGAGGACGCGTCTGAAGCTGGAGCCAGCCAGAAGAGGAGCCAGCCAGAGCAGGGCGGCGGGCATCGGAGCAGGTGGCAGAGGCAGAGCCTAGAATGTATGGGCTCCTTACAGGTTAGTTGATGATCGTTGCGATGCCTCTTTTGTCCACTGTAATCATGCAAGGGGAGGCTGGGGGGAGAGAGGCAGAGGCTGGGAAGAGAAAGAGGCTGAGGCTGGGGGGAGGC